>NW_028318858.1:2274177-2578013 GCF_062004578.1 Staurois parvus | reverse complement strand
TCTCTGTAATGCAGTTTTTATTTCCTGATAATCTTCTTCTATAGATGTTTAGTTCACAAGCATAATCTGAAGATGTTGTTGTAAACTGGTCTTGCTTTTATTTTTATTTTTTTTAACTAAAATTGCCTTTTAAGGGTTCATTCACACTATACCATTGAGCTTTGGCTCAGACACAAGACATACAGAAAATAATTGTTTCCTATGTGCTCTGTTCACACCATAATGGCGCTTTGTGGTGCGTAGCGGGGCCAGCAGTTCACCACAGTGCATGTCACTGCAGGACATAGATGTGAATCATTCTGCAACACTATTCAATACCCTTTTGCCAACATATAAGAAGTAGCAATAAAAGCAGTCTTTAAAGGGTTACTAAACCCACAACAGTAAAATCAGTCTGTATATGCAGTAATATACATGCTTGCTATACCCACTGTGGAACCTAGGGGGTTAATCCTCTGCATTGTGTAAAAAGGATGATTGATCCTTCCTTCTCTGATTTCCCCCCCCCCCCTTTCTGCTGTACCCGATCCATCTGCTGATAGAACAGAGCCTTGGGGGCAAGCTGCACATGCTCAGTTTGGTGTGTATTGTGAGGTTTTTCGTTTTTTGTTTTTTCTTGGGAGAGTGGCTCTGTGCTGATCACATGCAATCAGCACAGAGGGTCAGGGGTTCTGCAGCCTCATAGGGAGACTGAAAACTCCTCCTACAAGCTTAACCAGTGCTTTGCTGGACACTGATAGAAGGCACAAGACTGCTCTAATTGCTGATGAAAAAAGGTATTTAGCAGTTTATATTTACTGAAATATTAGCATTTTCATGATCTGTGTACTGTAAGGACCAGGTATAGTGACTGCAGGGTCCTGGGTGTACTGACAGCTCCGGTCATGTCTTCTGATCAGAAGCCAAGCAGACCCACTCTTGATTAGGTGAGCCAATCACAGCAGTCACATGATATAGAAGCTACACCCCCATCTGGACGTTTAGCCTTAAATTTACATTTGTGTCGGAAACACACGTAAAAAATCACAAGCAGAGAAACACACTGCAGAAACATGGCGATGTCATTAAGTCCTAATGGGACCCACATGCATATCCTAAATTGCTGCAACACTATATGGTTTGGTGCAACACAATTTTGCAAAAGGGTCAAGGACTTCTCATGCACATTTTTCATGTGTAGGGCAGCCCATTAAAACAAATGGGCTGCCCTACTTGTGACACTTGAAAACGCATATGCGCACCTGCATGGTGTAAACAGAGTGCAAAGCCAATTTGGGAGGAATCGTTAAGAAGATAGTTTAAAAGAAAAGAGTAAACCGTGCAATGCTTTGTAACAGTGTATAAGGGCTCATGTACACAGGCGCAAAATGTACTGTATTCAGATACTCCTGGTGTGTGTGTCGTGTTTTTTTTTTATTTTTTTTTTTGGTTTTGTTTTGTTTTGTTTTTTGTCCTTTATTTTACAAATCTGAACACAGCTGTATGTAATGATATGGGCCCATGCACACAGCTACAACTCTGTAATGTGGCACTTAAAAAAGAAATCTTTGAGTCCCGTGTGTGGACTGTATTTAACATGCTGACAATTACATGCATACAGTGCTTATCGTAAATGTATTGACCTAAAACACCAAGGCGGGGTGTAACGTCATCCTGGATTTGCTTTTTACATTTTATTTTATTTTTTCCGCTAATGTCTAAGAGGGAGGGAGAGAAAGCTTTTGGAGAGTACCTTGCAAAAATGGGTAAAGTTAATTTGCCCTTTAATTTGTTCCATTATTTAGCAGGCAGATGCAATGGCAGTTACTGCTATTGTCCTTGGCTCCTGTTTGCTCCCCCATCATCGCCCCATTCAACCACGAAGAGCTAAAAGGAAAGCCCCGTGTAAGTTTTGGGTGGCTGGAGTAATGACTTACACAGAGTTGTAAACTCCCTGTGCAACAACACTGATTGGTCCAGCACTGTCACATGCTCCTCCATACTTACAAGTATTGGGTGAATGGAATGGCGGGGGGGGGGGGGAGAAAAGGGAAGTATAAGCAGCGGAACGTTAAGGGGATTAAGTGTCATTAAACCCACATCATAAAAAAAACAAAAACTATCAATAAATGTTATCTATCAATACCTGCTGTTCATTCTCACTCAGTCACTACAGGATTCATTTTCTGTATTCTGCAAAATAACCTGGTTGATTCTGCTGCTCTATCTGCTTCTTCTGCCCATGTCCCCAGCGCAGTTGGGGATTTTGCAGAGCAGTGTTGTCAGCTAGTGCACATTCTCAGTTTTCAGTGAGTTTCTATGCTCCTCATTTCCTCCCTATCACATGTAAGCAGCCCATGTGACTATAGAGTAACGCATGTGGGTGTATACACAGTGGTAAATGACAGCCCACTTCCTCCTCCATGCCCACTAACCAGCTAAACACAATGGGGGTGGGATATTACTTTTTGAATGATGGAGGCTTCACCTCCCTCTTTTTCTAAGACACAGGCTGGAGGGGTGTTACACATCCTGTGACTGGCAGAAATTCACCCACACCATGTTATTGCCAAAAAATAATATATTTAATTTCAAATATATATTTGTGATTATTTAAAACAGTGTATTGATATTAAAGTGGGCAGCACAGTGGCTAAATGGTTAGCACTTCCACCTGGCAGTACTCGGGTCGTTGGTTCGAATCCCAGCCACAGCACCACCTGCCTGGAGTTTGCATGTTCTCCCTGTGCCTGCGTGGGTTTCCCCAGGGTACTCCGGTTTCCTCCCACACTCCAAAGACATGCTGGTAGGTGAATTAGCTCCTGTCTAAATTGGACCCAGTATGTACAGTATATGTATGAATGTGAGTTCGGGACCTTAGATTGTACGCCCCTTGAGGGTTAGGGACTGATGTGAACGTATAATACACATGTAAAGCGCTGTATATTATACAAATAAAGTGGTTGTGAAGGCTGAAGTGTGCAGCGAATCCCCCAAATACTTGCCTGAGCCTGATTTCGATCCATGCACAAGAGCAGAAGCTCTCCCGGGCCTCTCTCGCCTCATTGTCTGAAACTTTGGCTCCTGCTGCTGTCAATCACAGCCAGTGGGGAGGGAGTTGGGGGCAGGACTGAGCCATGCTCTGTGTGTTCCATAGGCACACAGGGGCAGCTCAGGAACAAACATGCATGAGTGCCCCCAGAGCAAACAGCTTGCTCTGGGGGCACTCAGCAGCAAGAACCTTTATGAACACTTTGATTATTTATTTTTTTACTCTGTATGTCAAAGGCTGTTTTTTTTTAAATTTGTTTACATTTTTAAAATATATTTTGAACATGTGCCAAGCAGTAGCAGTCTAGAAGCTCCTCCTGCCACTGTTTCCCTGCAGACAGGTTGGGAAAGATCTGGGTCATGTGCCAGCTGTATATTGATTAGGAAAAAGGTACTTAGAGGAGTGACAATATGAATTAAACAGTGTGTGTGTTTAGTATCACTTTAAATAAAACCTGCTCCACCATAAATACTTAAAGCACAGATCTCCTTTACTTGGGGAATAATCGTTTTGCTATTACGGTGCTTCTGAAAAGTTCTGCTGTGCTTCTTCCTATGTTTATGTAAAGTTGGGATTTTAAATCTGAATCAATTATTTCCCAACAGGCACGTTTGTCATGGGACTGGGCGGGCAGCCTGTACATGGATGGGTGTCATTACTGCTGCTTTTTCTCTCCATAGTGACAGGTGAGTAGAACATAATTGTCGCAAATACTGCTTATGATTTTTTTTTTGTCTTCAGTGCTCATTGGTTGCCTGTTGAAATGCGTTTGCAGTTTGTACCTGTCATGTATCATGGCTGTGGTCTATGGTCATATTTCTTGTCCCTGCTGTGTGGAGCCTGGAGCCTAAAAAAATTATAGAAATAGTCTGCGCAGCAAAACAAATTTTGGCTCCATGCACACTAGCATTTTTTTTTCTGCTCCTAGAAGCTAAATAGTGTTGTCCTATGTGTCCATGCACACTATTTTAGGCTAGTAACGTTTTTCAAGTTTCATTGTTTAGGAGTAGAAAAAAAATTGTTTTTGTAGCGTTTTTGGGAGCATTTTTTCTGCCAGAAAAAAATGCTAAATGCTACTTTTTTTTCTAGTTTTTTTTTTCCCTTACATGTACTGTAAAAACACTAATAAAACACTCCTAAATGCTACTACTAGCCAGCACAAAAAATGCTATTATCAGCAATTTTCATCCAGCATTATTTTCTAGTGTTTTTGAGTTTATAAAAAAAGCTAGTGTGCATGTAGCCAAAGGCTGGCCATACACTATACAATTTTCTGCCCAATTTCCTTTAGATTTACCTCCAACTATGTAGTGCAAGGGCCCTCCTAATTGGATACAATTGAAAGTGTTGTTAAAGTTTGACCTCCTATTATATGGTTTTTGATAAATCTAAACCATAAATCTCAAGAAAATTGTGTAATGTATGGCCAACCTAAGAGGTGGTCTTATTTGTCTTTGTGATTTCTTTAGAATGTGTCATCTTGGGTGGAAGAAGCAAAAGGCTGAGGCCAACAGAGGCCATTTCTTACTTTGATTTAACAGCTAAGTTCACCTTTCAGGCTCATTCACACTAGAGGTTTGTGGGTGGTAAAACCCCACGGTTGAGCCTCCAATGGCTCCAGCTTTGGCTGCAGAGACAGCAGCTGGCGTGTACACATGCCACAGCCATGATGCTTTGCTTTGTGGTTGTGGCATGAATTAAGCTATGCCCCCTGCTAGTGTGGGGTTATAGCTGGCAGTGAGGAGGCGATGGAACACCACCTCACTGCTTGTCAGTTGCACTCTGAAGAGATCAAAGCACATGTGAACAAGCCCTTAGAAACATGTTACATCCATATTTAGGATGTAACATGTTACTGAGCACCCACCTCACAAACCCGGGGCCCATCCCTTTGACAGCTTGCAGGGGTTCTTCGCCCCTGCAGCTGCTGTCACTTTTGAAATTGGCGCAGAAGTCCTATCTGGCACAGTAATCGTTGTAGTCCATTGAGATTTCCACTTCTCTGACTGAAAGCCCATACAGAGGTAGGGAGCTGGAGGAAAAGTTTGCAGGAGCCTGACATTGTCCTCGGATTATGGCTGCACTGCTTTGCAGGCTGATATGAAAAAGAAAATGTGTTCAATGCTTATCAGAGTAGTTCTTCAACCCATTTGTGACCAGAGGTATTCTGTGTCTTAGGCTACGTTCACACTAGCTTTGTCAGCAGGCTTCAGACAGGCATTTGGGAAGCTTTTTTAACGCTTCTCAAACGCCTGTGAAAATTCTGCATGTGGCAGCAGACAGTGCTCTTCACACTGAAGCGTTGCGGCAAAACTGACGCCTCATATCAAGTCAGGAGGATTTGAAGCCTCCCATTCAAGTCTATGGTGCCGCTCCTCAAACGCCGGGGCGGTTGCGAGGCGTTTGTGGAGTGTTAATATCATTTAACTTGATTATAGACGTTTGTGGTGCAGTTTTAACGCTTGGCAAACGCCTATCAAAAGCCTCAAAACCGCACATAGGGCATTTGAGGAGCGTTAAAAACGCTTCCCAAATGCCTGTCAAACGCTATAGTTGCGTTTGGCAAGAGTTAGAAATATATCAAGTGTGAACAAGCCCTTGGTGACTGGAATAATTCCATTCCAAAGGCATTGTTTGTATTTTTTTCTTCATTTTTCTTTTTCTCTTGCATGATTGCCAGGTGTTTGTGCACAGTGCAGCAGATCCTCTGTTTCTGCCCTTGACAGTCAGGGGTAGAGGGCGGTGGATTTTTATGACGCAGCATTTTTTTGCAAGACTTTTGTTACAAGATCATTGTCAAATGACAGTGATCAGTTGATGGATGTTGGGCGACCAGTACCTACACTGCCTGTGGCTGCTGGCTTGATAGTACACTTTAGGACACGTCCTCTGTCATGGGATTGGGATCTCTGTAGCAGTGTACTGCCAGTTAGGTCATTTAGGGGTTAAACACTGTAAGACAAGCCAATGAATTCATGAACTTTTAGGTTGATTTCAGATGGGTGTTTTGCCTGCCAAGATTTTCTAAATTGAGCATCCCAGCTTGGCTTCCTGACGCTTGGTTAAGAAACACTACATCAGCTCAGCGGGAGTTTGGAGGACAATTGCTCAGCCTGCTAGTATTGGGGAGATCCTCTCTAGAGAATGCAGCTCATCTTCTGGCTGCATTGATGGCACAATTTTAAGCTGAGAGTTGAAAGTAACTACCTTGCTTTCATTTTCGGTTAGTTGGACCTGTACTCAAAAAAAAAAAAAAAAAATGAAAACTTGCTCTCTAATAGAGAACATTTAGAAATGTTGATTGTGCTTACTGATGTATCCTACAAAATGTATGTTTTGTCCTGAATTTCTCCTAATAGCAGTGCACTGCCTGGTATGTCAGTGTGCCTAGGCACTCCTACAGCCTGTGTATCTGCAGTGTGAGATCTAAGGCTCTGCTGCCGCTTGCTGCTAGTCTCTGGAGATTTAGAGTGAGGTTTAGTGATATCGCTACTATTCTGCTCACTGTTCTCCATGCTGAAGACTTTGATGTTAGGAAGCAGAATCCTCCTTCATGGATGGCCACCTTCACACAGGGACACGGTACTGAACATAGGCATGGTTAGTCAATAATAGGGAAAGGTCAGCTCAGCTGCAGATGTGACTGGTGACTAGCATTTTTTTCTGCCTTTTTTTTTTTTTTTTTCTCTCTTTTCAGCACAAAAAAAATGTTTATACAGTTTTTTTTAGTTCCTCTTTAAAGTGGAGTTCCACTCACCTGTCAAAAAGTACAAGTCAGCAACTACAAAAACTGTAGCTTCTGACTTTTAAAAAAACAGCCACTTACCTGTTCCTCGGTCCCGTGGTGTGTCCTCCACAGCCCGTTTCACCGGACATCCTGTATTCCTGGAGGCCGGCATCTTCAGTGTGGGCACCCGGCTGTGACAGCTTGTGGCTTCACCCACTGCACATGCGCGAGTAGCGCTGCGCTTCATGAATGGTCCTGTAGTCTTCTGGGACCTGTCACGTGTCCCAAAAGACTAAAGGAAGGGAGGGAGGACTAGGCGATCAGATTGGCAGTGGGAGCCGGTACCTGTCAAATTTGGGTACCCGCTCCCCTCCCCACCCCCCAAAGGTGCCAGTCCTTAATAGGGAGAGGGGGAGCAGTCCTTAAAGCGGAACTTCCCCTTTTGGGTGGCGCTCTGCTTTAAAACAGAAGTATGGGTTTCTAAAAATCAATGCTGCATCCTAGGTGGATGCAGCATTGATCCCCTGCTGCTTCTAAGACTGAGAACTGAGTTATCAAGCACCGCTGATTGCTCAGTTCTCAGCCTTTAGTGAGCAGACAGCCAGTGACTGTTAGTCACCAGCTCTCTGCTCTTCCCCTTCAGCACTCACTGGAGTTCCGGGCTGTGGGAGGGAGCAAGAGGGGCTGGCTCGGGCTTTCAGCGGATTGCTGATAGGTGAGACAGCTGCTGGCCCAGGCATCTGGGTTGATCTCAACTTCAAAATCGGGATCCCTCGAGTCTGGGCTGGCTGAGTGGTCTTAGCCGACAGCGGACTTTAGCCCACTGTCAGCTGCAAGCAGGTCACAGGAGAGCAGAACAAAGTGCACGCCTATAATCCAGAGGAGAAGAATGGCCAAAATACCTTGAAAAAAGGAAGGATGCATCCCTTTGTCGCCTTGGCCTTTGAGAGTATTCACACCTTGTCCTTTTGCCTAATCCGTTCATATTACTCTGTGGTAGTAGTGCACTTTCTGTGGTGTTTGCCAAACCAATCCTCAGAGACCAACAGTAAGTCATGTTTTCCAGACTTTTTAGCCAAGTCACTTCAGGAAAGGGGTTTTGGGGAAGGACGGCATTACCTAGAGCACTATTGATGGAAAAAACAGTCAACAGAATGTTAGGCTAGTCTTAGAAAGGCAAAGATATGTTGCCAAGAATGATGGGTGGTGAAACATCTGCCTGTCCTCAGATAACTTTCCAGTGATTGCAGCACACGTGGTTAATCCATTGTCCGCTTTTCTTCATAGGAAAGGTAGCAATCAGTGATAGGTCAGATTTTCATATATGTTGAAAAATATTTTGGGCAGTGGTGACGACTTCTGCTTATTGATGGCGCACTCTACTGTACCCCTACATTGAGCAATGCTTGGATATGTAGTCTTCTTGAGTCATTTATGGTCCAGGTTGGACAAATCCCAGTAGTATTAAGAAAATCTCTGGTGGAGATCTGTACTGGACTCCTTGCCTTCACAGATTCCCTATATATGCTGTTTTGACTGCATGATCTGTGGTCATGTTTTCTGGAAGGGTCTGTGAGTGTTGGCGGTGGAGGATCTTTTCTTTTTTTGTGGCACAGTTTCTTCCCACAGATATGTAGCCTTCTTGAGTCATTTATGGTCCAGGTTGGACAAATCCCAGTAGCTCACAGACCAGTATTAGTAGTAGAAGTGGAAAAACTCTGGTGGAGAAGATCTGTTCTGGACTCCTTGCCTTCATAGATTCCCTATATATGCTGTTTTGACTGCATGATCTGTGGTTATGTTTTCTGGAAGAGACTGTGAGTGTTGGCGGTGGAGGATCTTTTCTTTTTTGTGGCTCAGTTTCTTCCCACAGATATGGGTTTTATATAATTTTCAGTCAAACACCATGGATTTATTTTGAGGACTTTATTTAAGTAAATATTTTTTATTATATGTTTTATGTACATGTGGGGTGAACTAGCGCTGCATATTGTTTTCTTAATTTCATTGTATGTTGCCTGCATTTTTTGACAGCTGCTGTTTCACTATATGTGTTGCATTTAGCGCAGGTTATTATTAGTAGTAGTAAAAGTATCCCCCAAGAATCTTCTAAATGAGCAATAATAGAGCGGGTGACCTACTACTTCTATTGACATGGTGATGGTAAAGAGAGGGGATTGATTGCTAATAAAATCTGCTACTTTATCAAATTGTGGCATTCTGTGATCATGGGTGATTGGCTGCTTAAAAGTATAGTCCACCCTTGTTGCCATGTTTCATGTTACACCTATATTTAGTGTGTAATGTAAACATGGTCACATTTCTCAATCACACACACACTTTTCCCCTCAGTGTCCTGTTTTTCTTTTAAATTTAGCATGCCTCCATCTGCACATCTGCATCCACCATTCATGGTTCCATTCACAGAATGTGCGAATGGAAGTGTACAAGTCCCATCTGTCACCACCAGTGAGGCTCGTAGTTCTCAATGGAACACAATGGACATTGCCGCACTCATAGTCCATTAACCACTAGCCTACAGGGCATTTATACCCCCTTCCTGCCCAGGCCAATTTCCAGCTTTCAGCGCTGTCACACTTTGACAATTGCGCGGTCATGCAACACTGTACCCATATGAAATTTTTATCATTTTTTTGTGACAGAGCTTTATTTTGGTGGTATTTAATCACCTCTTGGTTTTTTACTTTTTCTTAAACAAACCAAAACCCACTGAAAATTTAGAAAAAAAAATGTTTTTTCTTAGTTTTTGTTATAAAATTTTGTAAATAAGTGATTTTTCTCCTTCAATGATGTGCGCTAATGAGGCTGCACTGATAGGCTGCACTGATGGGCTCTGATAGGATACACTGATGAGGAAGCACTGGTAGGTGGCACTGATGGGCATTGACAGGCATCACTCATGGGCACTGATAGGCATTGATGGGTGACACTGAAAGGCAGCTCAGATGGGCACTGATAGGTGGCATTGATGTGCACTGGTAGGCACTGATATGTGGCACTGATGGGCACTGGCACGAGGCACTGATGAGCACTGACATAAGGCACTGATGGACACTGACAGGTGGCACTGCTGGGGCTACACTGATCATCAGGGCACACGGATCATCAGTGCCCTGATGATCAGTGTACATGTCCAATCTGTGGAATGCCGAATACCGGCTCTCCTCTCGAGCTGTCAACGTGACAGCTCGAGAGGAGAGAAGTGCCGATAACCGGCATTTTCCTGTTTTACATGTGATCAGCTGTGATTGGACACAGCTAATCACATGACCGAGCCGACATCTTCGGCTCTTTCCATGATCAGTGATCCGCTGTGTCCGAGGGACACAGCGCACCGCCGAACGCCGTGCTGCGCGCTCCCTGGGCCGCGCATGCGCAGTGAGAATGGGAGGACGTCATATTACGTCTTCCCAGAACGAGAGAACCACCTTGCGCCCGTCGTATTACTATATGGCGGGCGGGAGGTGGGTAATTAACTTCCTCCAGCCTTATAACCAAAAGTTCGTACCTCTATACAGACTTGGAGCTGGGGGAAGAGTAGCTGGGGGTAAAAGATGCAGAAGCCTGTGCATTGCACCTACAATCCTTTGCTCGTGTTTGCAATGCTCTGCTGGCTTTTAATAAACGTGTTTTTTAAAAAAAAAAAAAATTGTTAATGCATTTTTGCAAAGGGTGGACTATTCCTAAAATCTCAATATTCCTAAAATATCATATAGCTGCTCATGTTAAAACTGAACTCCATAAAAACTGCTAAAAAAATTAATATAAGGGGGCTGTTTTACATGCCGAAGGATTGGTATTTCTGTCCATCCTGTCCTAACACTTATTCCTCGTACACATGATGAAAATATCGGATAATTTATTGCCCTTTTTCTTTTTCTTTTTTTTTTCTCCCTTATTTGCATGGGCACTGATTTGCATGCTAGTCTCATAGCAAAAATGATGAGGTTACTAAAGTTACCAAAATTTTCAAGACAGAATACAACTTTGGAAGTGATGTAATGTATGGTATACTTTCGTGTAGCATGCGCAATCTTGGTCACTCGTTTATTTTTTTGACAAATACTGTACTTAGGGATGCACCGTTGGATACCAGTATCTGTGTTGATACCGAGTATTCTCATGAGTACTTGTAGTCGTGAAAATACTCCCGATACCTTAACCGATGCTTTGCAGTGCAATTTTTCTTAATGGACGCAAATTGCACTGCAAAGATTAGCATGCAATTTGATCAGGAATGCGATTTTTTTTTTTTTTTCTTTTTTTTTTTTTTTTTTCCTGTCCAAATCGCATGTAATTTCCCCACTGCTCCTGTGTGAACCCAGTATTGACATAGCGCGAGTTCACACAGGAGCGGTGCGGGAAACCTCCCTGCAGGCATCCCATGTCAGTGGTAGGAGAGAAAGCAGCAGGGATTTGAAAATCCTGACGCTTTCTTTCCTCTCTTTGCAGCAATGGCAGTTCGGGTTAGACAGCATCTGATTGTGCGCTTTTTCCCTTCTCCTACCACTGACACTCTGCATTGGATGCCTGCAGGGAGGTTTCCCGCACCACTCCTGTGTGGTCTCGGGCTGTGTAAGCCTGGGTTAACACAGGATCAGTGAGGAATCCGCATGCGATTTGGACAGTGATCACAGTTCTGTTCAAATTGCATGCTATTCATTTGTGTCCATTAATGCAAATCGCATATCAGTACTCGGTATTGGAGAGTACATGACCAAAAGTATCGGTACTCGGTATTGGCGAGTACATTACCAAAAGTATCGGTACTCGGTATTGGCGAGTACATGACCAAAAGTATCGGTACTCGGTATTGGCGAGTACATGACCAAAAGTATTGGTACTCGGTATCGGCGAGTACATGACCAAAAGTATCGGTACTCGGTATTGGCGAGTACATGACCAAAAGTATCGGTACTCGGTATTGGCGAGTACATGACCAAAAGTATCGGTACTCGGTATTGGCGAGTACATGACCAAAAGTATTGGTACTCGGTATCGGCGAGTACATGACCAAAAGTATCGGTACTCGGTATCGGCGAGTACATGACCAAAAGTATCGGTACTCGGTATCGGCGAGTACATGACCAAAAGTATCGGTACTCGGTATCGGCGAGTACATGACCAAAAGTATCGGTACTCGGTATCGGCGAGTACATGACCAAAAGTATTGGTACTCTGTATCGGTGAGTACATGACCAAAAGTATCGGTACTCGTACTTGCAGATTAAAAAATGGTATCAGTGTGTCCCTAACTGTATTGATTAAACAAAAATAATTTGTTCTGGTATTGTACAAGAGAAATTTTCGTGCTTGTCCCTTCGGATTTTTTCTCATGTACTGTCATGACCGGCTCTCAAAAGCTGTGTACTAACAATCAGATTATCGGACGCATGCTTCGAAAGCGGTATTTTTCATCTGATTTTCTCATTGTGTGTACTAGGCATTACACAGTTCTTCTGTACAGTATATCTGTCTGGCAGGGCGGTGGACTCCTGATTTGTCTTTGCTGTAGTTAAATTACATTTAAAGGTCCTGTCCCACCCCCACAATACAAACAAATGGCAACCACTTCATCTGTAACTGGTCTGTGCAGCAAGGAGCACACGGAAGGGTGATTCATGTAAAAAAACAGCAAACAAAAATTCCCAGGTCAACTTACCGGCCAGCCTACAACACACTGAATTACCCTTCTAATAGTGCACATTGAAACAAGGGGTTTAGTTTGCACACATTTGCAAGTATATGCTTAAGCTGCAGAAGCCACGTCACGGCACCCCAGTGTACTGCAGTACTAACTCTATAAATGTTGGGGCTTATATAATAATGGACAGATTGAGGGCAGGTATGTCTGGAGGGAGCCCACCCCTCCTTAGTAGGTATAGGAACATACTGGACACCCAGCTATAGCACAATGGCAGCGAAGGTATCCGCTGCATCCCCCTCACCAATTCACCAACAGTACAAGCAAATGGCAACCACCCCAATCTATAACTGTCCCTGCTCCAGCCTTTACCAAGACTGTGGAGAGGAGAAGCAGGAGAAAGATGAGCTTATCTGTCACTTTGCTCTTCATTCCTATCAGTATACTCCTTGTTGGCCATGAGAACTTCAGCACTACTAACGGACTGCTTGTGCTGCTTCTCCAAGTCTTAGCCCTGCTGTACAGGGACTGCATGAAGCCTGTACCAGGTCAGATTTGGGTAGACACACTGCTTGCATTAAAAAATAAATTTCATCACGTATTAATGAAAATCGCTGCATTAAAGCTCAGTTCCAGGTATGGTCATTTTTACAGTATTAATAATGATAATATTATAATACAGGATTTATATAGCGCCAACAGTTTGCTCAGAACTTTACAATGTACATAAAAGACCCGTTAAAGCTCAAGCTTAGGTATGGCAGTTTTTAAATCGTTGCATTGGTCCAGCTTGGAACACTAAGTATGTATGTGCCATACCTATGGGATCCCCGTGGAAGCTGGAATTCACTGGTTCCCATGTCTAGCAGCTGCCCTGCTGCTTACTGAACACAGGGGGTTGCCCACTTTGGCATGGACATCCATTTTAAAAATATTCTTCCCAAATATATTGCCATGGCCATTGTGTGTGTGTGTGTGTGTGTGTGTGTGTGTGTGTGTGTTTTTTTACTACAAAATATATAAAAAATATTTTTTAAAAATACATTTCAAATATAATGTGTCTTTAAAGATACAAATCTACATTTTTGGAATGCATCTACAAATATATGTAAAAATATATGTTAAATTGACTTTTTTTTATATGTTAAAAAATCTGAATAATATATTTAAAAAAATTATATTTTAAAAATATATATTTTTTTAAATATTCTTCAGTTTTTTTTTTCGGAAATGGATTCCAAAAATGTAGATTTGTATTTTTAAAGACATACAGTATATTTGAAATGTATTTTTACATATATTTTGTGATACACTGCATGTTGACATGTGTTTTTATATGTATGTGTATATACAGTCAGGTCCATAAATATTGGGACATTGACACAATTCTAACATTTTTGGCTCTATGCACCACCACAATGGATTTGAAATGAAACTAACAAGATGTGCTTTAACTGCAGATTGTCAGCTTTAATTTGAGGGTATTTACATCCAAATCAGGTGAACGGTGTAGGAATTACAACAGTTTGCATATGTGCCTTCCACTTGTTAAAGGACCAAAAGTAATGGGACAATTGGCTTCTCAGCTGTTCCATGGCCAGGTGTGTGTTATTCACTCATTATCCCAATTACAATGAGCAGATAAAAGGTCCAGAGTTCATTTCAAGTGTGCTATTTGCATTTGGAATCTGTTGCTATCAACTCTCAAGATGAGATCCAAAGAGCTGTCACTATCAGTGAAGCAAGCCATCATTAGGCTGAAAAAACAAAACAAACCAGAGATAGCAAAAACATTAGGCGTGGACAAAACAACCGTTTGGAACATTCTTAAAAAGAAGGAACGCATCGGTGAGGTCAGCAACACCAAAAGACCTGGAAGACCATGGAAACTAACTATGGCGGATGACTTAAGAATTCTTTCCCTGGTGAAGAAAACACCCTTCACAATAGTTGGTCAGATCAAGAACACTCTCCAGGAGGTAGGTGTATGTGTGTCAAAGTCAACAATCAAGAGAAGACTTCACCAGACTGAATACAGAGGGTTCACCACAAGATGTAAACCATTGGTGAGCCTCAAAAACAGGAAGGCCAGATTAGAGTTTGCCAAACGACATCTAAAAAAGCCTTCACAGTTCTGGAACAACATCCTATGGACAGATGAGACCAAGATCAACTTGTACCAGAGTGATGGGAAGAGAAGAGTATGGAGAAGGAAAGGAACTGCTCATGATCCTAAGCATACCACCTCATCAGTGAAGCATGGTGGTGGTAGTGTCATGGCGTGGGCATGTATGGCTGCCAATGGAACTGGTTCTCTTGTTTTTATTGATGATGTGACTGCTGACAAAAACAGCAGGATGAATTCTGAAGTGTTTCGGGCAATATTATCTGCTCGTATTCAGCCAAATGTTTCAGAACTCATTGGACGCCGCTTCACAGTGCAGATGGACAATGACCCAAAGCATACTGCAAAAGCAACCAAAGAGTTTTTTAAGGGAAAGAAGTGGAATGTTATGCAATGGCCAAGTCAATCACCTGACCTGAATTCGATTGAGCATGCATTTCACTTGCTGAAGACAAAACTGAAGGGAAAATGCCCCAAGAACAAGCAGGAACTGAAGACAGTTGCAGTAGAGGCCTGGCAGAGCATCCCCAGGGATCAAACCCAGCTTCTGGTGATGTCTATGCGTTCCAGACTTCAGGCTGTAATTGACTGCAAAGGATTTGCAACCAAGTATTAAAAAGTGAAAGTTTGATTTATGATTATTATTCTGTCCCATTACTTTTGGTCCCTTAACAAGTGGGAGGCACATATGCAAACTGTTGTCATTCCTACACCGTTCACCTGATTTGGATGTAAATACCCTCAAATTAAAGCTGACAGTCTGCAGTTAAAGCACATCTTGTTCATTTCATTTAAAATCCATTGTGGTGGTGTATAGAGCCAAAAATGTTAGAATTGTGTCGATGTCCCAGTATTTATGGACCTGACTGTATATATGTATGTGTGTGTGTGTGTGTGTGTGTGTGTGTGTGTGTGTGTATATATATATATATGTATTGAATATGGTCAAAATTATAGCATTTCATATATGTCAATATATTTGGGAAGAATATTATTATTATTATTATTATACAGTATTTATAAAGCGCCAATAGTTCGCTCAGCGCTGTACATTACAAAGGGAGACAGAACAATACCAATACAATGCAAAACATGAGGGGATCGAGGGCCCTGCTCTTTCGAGCTTACAATCTAGGAGGGAGGGGGTGGTGGCACAGGAGGAGATAGCTGTGGGGGATGGAGTGGTAGGAAGAGTGGAGGAGGGAGGCAAGTTAGCAGGGGGTGGGGTAGGCTTCCCTGAAGAGATGGGTTTTCAGGGTGCGCCTAAAGGAGAGGAGAGTAGGTGATAATCTGATGGGTTGGGGCAGGGAGTTCCAGAGGATGGGTGACACCCTGGAGAAGTCCTGGAGGCGGGCATGGGAGGAGGAGACCAGGGAACTAGAGAGAAGGAGGTCTTGTGAGGAGCGGAGTGTGCGTGCTGGGCGGTACTTGGATATTAGGTCAGTGATGTAGTTCGGGGCAGTATGGTGGACAGCTTTGTACGTCAGCGTTAGGATTTTGAATTTGATCCGTTGCGCAATCGGAAGCCAGTGGAGGGATTGGCAGAGGGGGGTGGCGGAGACAGAGCGGTTGGAAAGGTGAATGAGTCTGGCAGCCGTGTTCAGGATGGACTGAAGAGGGGATAGCCAGCGGCGAGGCAGGCCAGTGAGGAGGGAGTTGCAGTAGTCGAGTCGTGATATGATGAGGGAGTGGATGAGCTGTTTAGTGGTTTCTGGGGTTAGGAACGTGCGGATTTTGGCGATGTTGCGGAGGTGGAGTCTGCACGAGTTTGTTAAAGATTGGACTTGGGGCTGGAAGGATAGGTTGGAGTCCAGAATGACACCCAGTACTCTGGCCTGCAGGGCGGGTTTGATGGTAGCGTTGTTGGATGTGACGGAGAAATCAATGGGGGGTGGTGTCCGGGCTGGGGGGAAGACAAGAAACTCGGTTTTGGAGAGGTTCAATTTAAGGAAGTGGAGCGACATCCAGTCTGATATGTCGCTCAGTAGGTGTGTGATTCGGGCTGAGACCAAGGGGGTGAGGTGGGGGGTTGAGAGATAGATTTGTGTGTCGTCGGCATAGAGGTGGTAGTTGAAGCCGTGAGAGTGTATGAGTTGGCCAAGGGAGGAGGTATAGATGGAGAAGAGAAGGGGCCCGAGGACAGAGCCTTGAGGGACCCCAACAGAGAGGGGGAGTGAGGGGGAGGTGGTAGCATTATAGGTAACGCTGAAAGAGCGTTGTGACAGGTAGGATGAGATCCAGGAGAGAGCAGAATCTCTGAGGCCGAGGGAGTGTAGTTTTTTGAGGAGGAGGGGGTGGTCGACTGTGTCGAAGGCCGCAGAGAGGTCAAGGAGTAGGAGCACTGAATAGTGTCCATTAGCTTTGGCGGTTAGCAGGTCGTTGGAGAGTTTGAGTAAGGCAGTTTCGGTGGAGTGTAGGGGACGGAAGCCGGACTGTAGGGGATCAAGGAGGTTGTTGTCGTTGAGGTGAGAGCATAGGCGGGTGTAGACTAGGCGCTCGAGGAGTTTAGATGTAAATGGGAGCAGGGAGATGGGTCTGAGGTTGTTCGGGTCATTGGGGTCCAGGGAGGGCTTTTTAAGTATGGGGGTGATGTGTGCATGTTTCAGAGGGGAGGGGAAAGTGCCTGAGGAGAGGGAGAGATTGAAGATGTGGGTGAGGGAGCGTAGGATGGAGGAGGAGGAAGGTCGTAGGAGTTGTGAGGGGATAGGGTCGAGGGGGCAGGTGGTGAGGCGGGCATCAGAGAGGGTCTTGGAGACTTCCTCGATGGTAGTAAGGTCAAAGGTGTGGAGTGTTGGGGGAGCTTCAGTATGAGGAATGTAGGGTGGGGTGGAAGAGGAGGTCAGAGCAGTGGTGGGGCCGTGGGAGAGGGGTGATGAGGGGGTAGCTGAGTGAGGGTGAAGGGGGTTGGAGAGAGTTTGAGCAGCGACGAAGTCCCTGCGGGTTATGTCGAGGGGGAGGGGGGATAAGGGGGTAGCTGTGTGAGAGGGGACAGGTTGAGAGGGCGTGTGAGTTGCGGCAATGTCCTTGCGGATTGTGTCAATTTTGTTTTTGAAGTGATTGGCAATCTCAAGGGCAGTGAGTGAGGTGCTGGGTGGAGGTGGGGGTGGAGAGAGTAGAGAGTTGAAGGCAGAGAAGAGTCGGCGAGGATTGGAGGAGAGGGCCTTGATGAGGGTCAAGAAGTAGGCCTGTTTGGCAGCATGGAGGGAGGAGGTGTAGGTGCGGAAGGCAGATTTGTAGCGGGTGAAGGCTTGTTTGGATTTGGTTTTGCGCCATAGTCGCTCCAGGGCACGACTTTGTCGTTTGAGGGTTTTGGTGTGATCAGTCTGCCAGGGCTGGAGCGGTCGGGGTCTGGTGTTGCGTGTGGTTAAAGGCGCTAGTGAGTCAAGGGCTGTTGAGAGCGCATTGTTGTAGGCGGTCAAAGCCAAGTCGGGGCAGGACAGGGGGAGGATGCGGTCGTGGAGTTGATCAGCTGCAGAGTGGAAGGAGGCAGGGTTAAGGTTGCGGAGGTTACGGCTGGTAGTAGTGTGACATTTGGAGGGGTAGGCGTTGGAGGACGAGGAGATAGAGAAGGTAATCAGGTTGTGGTCAGAGAGAGGGAAGGGGGTGTTAGTGAGGTTGTGGGGAGCACATCGGTTGGAGAAGACAAGATCAAGGATATTTCCGTCGGAGTGGGTGGTGGATTGTATGCACTGTGCAAGTGCAAAGGAGGAGGTTAGGTGGAGGAGACGGGCTGTGTCCGGGTTGTCGAGGTTGACAGGGATGTTAAAATCCCCAAGAATTATGGTGGGTAGCTCAGAGGAGAGGAAGAAGGGCAGCCAGGAGGAGAAGTCATCCAGGAAGCGGGGTATGGATCCAGGAGGCCGGTATATCACAGCAATCTTCAGGGGGGTTGGGGAGAATAGTCGGAGGCAGTGGGCCTCGAAGGAGGAGAAGGATAGGGAGGGGGGGTTTGGGAGGACTCGGAAGGTGCTCTGCGGTGACAGGAGCAGACCAACCCCACCACCTTTACGACCGTTAGGCCTGGGTGAGTGGGTCCAGGTGAGACCTCCATAGGAGAGTGCAGCAGGGGAGGTAGAGTCAGTGGGCTGGATCCAGGTTTCCGTGATCGCCAGGAGGTTGAGGGAGCGGGAAACAAAGAGGTCGTGGATGGCGGTAAGCTTGTTGCACACCGAACGGGCGTTCAGGAGTGCACATGAAAACGGGGGAGAGATTTTAGGGAGCAGGGAGACAGATACTAAGTTGCGGGGGTTGCAGTAGGACGTGGAAGTGGGAGGGTGTTGAGCGGGTGAGGGAGGTGGAGGGCCAGGATTTGGGGAGAAGTCCCCCGCGGCTAGGAGGAGAAGGGTGAGAAAGGTGGCATGGGAGCGGGATGTGCAGGAGCGTGAGAAACTCCTAGTGGAGGTGTTGGGGTCAGTGGGAGAGTGGAATAATAGGAGGAGGTGGTGGGTGCCATAGAGGGGTGAGGGAAGCAGTGAGGACACGATATACAAATGTTTGGGAGGGGCAGAGGGATATAGTGAATGGAATTTGGGAACGGAGGAGAGGAAAATGAGAAGGAGGAGTGGAAGAGACATTTTGGGGAGGTGAAGAGAGCAGTAGTAGGGAGATGATAGCAGTGAGGGGGAGATGTACAGGTTGTGGGGTGGAGCAGAGGGGTAGAGAAATGAGATTTGGGAACAGAGGGTAGTAATATGATGAGAAGAGGGGCGTATTATATAAAGGCACACAGAGTGGGTCTCAGGCATGTAAGAGGTTTCCCAGGGTGTTTGCTTGCAGTCTTCCAGCATGCAGTAGAGCTTCTAACTGTTGTTGTGTCTTCCTGCTGCTTGGGTTCTCCTGCTTTAGTTCAACTGCTGCGTTTAACTGCTTCTTCTATGCACTCGTTCGAAGCCGCACCCCCATCAGAGACTGTGCCCCCCATCAGAGATCTCCCCCATGAGCTGATCTAAATTTATAGGGAGATGCTCAAATGAGCATTCAACTCCACCCCAATTAGAAGCTGATAAGGATCACATGAGGAGTGGGGGATGATTCTCTCAGGAAACAGACACCGATCGTAAAACGGGTGCAGCTAAAGGTGAGAACTGGTCAACATATACAAAAATATAAATACACCATTTGTTCTGAATATAGCAGGAGTCAATGCGTTTTGGAGTTAAGAGTGGAGGTAGGTGAAAGGAGCATTTACCCAGGAGGAAGGCAGCAGGAGTCAATGCGTTTTGGAGTTAAGAGTGGAGGTAGGTGAAAGGAGCATTTACCCAGGAGGAAGGCAGCAGGAGTCAATGCGTTTTGGAGTTAAGAGTGGAGGTAGGTGAAAGGAGCATTTACCCAGGAGGAAGGCAGCAGGAGTCAATGCGTTTTGGAGTTAAGAGTGGAGGTAGGTGAAAGGAGCATTTACCCAGGAGGAAGGCAGCAGGAGTCAATGCGTTTTGGAGTTAAGAGTGGAGGTAGGTGAAAGGAGCATTTACCCAGGAGGAAGGCAGCAGGAGTCAATGCGTTTTGGAGTTAAGAGTGGAGGTAGGTGAAAGGAGCATTTACCCAGGAGGAAGGCAGCAGGAGTCAATGCGTTATTTTTCAAATATATTTTTCTTCCATATGGGTTTCCACCTTGTCCAATCAGAGAGCAGTTTGTGTTCATTGGCATGGGCACCATCCAGGGAACACTTTCAAACAACCGACCTGTGTTCACAGTGCAGCAGGGCAGCCACTCTGCATGGGACCCAGAAGCTAGTGGTGATGATTGTAGTAATGGTGATTTCCAGTTTCCTTGGGGATCCCACAGGTATGGCACATACATACTTCCATTGGTCCAGGCTAAACTAGTGTAACTATGGAGAAATTGCTGTAACTGGAATTCAGCTTTAATACATATTTTTTATATCAGCTTTAAAAGTAATATGATCTAAAGAGGTCAATCAAATGAGATGTTAGGACCCAAGTGGCCTGTGCAGTCCTAGCATTAAATCTTTGGTCCTTTTGTAGTGTTCTCACTGGAAATCTATCTGCTGACTACTAGACAAGGTTTATTGAGTCTTCTATTTCAGATGATTTTGTCTTCCCCAGCGTTGGGTCAGAGATCAGTGAGGTTCCCTGTCTGTAGAGGCTCTGTGTATGTCATGGCTGACATCAGTGCTGGTGGAGGGAAGCTTTGTTTTGTATGTGTCTGGTGTTCTATGGAGAAGAGTTCCCGATGGAATTCACAGGCCAATCTCGCAGTATGTCAGCGGTTCTCTGGATTTCCTATAACACCGTGTCTGGAATTCATGTGATTTCACTTCCTTCCAGAATTACTAACACTTGTATGGAAAGTGAACTTTATTTATGACTGATTACTCATGTATAAATTGTACGTCCGCGGTGTGATGGGAAGTTGGCTTGGCCAGCAAGCTTTGTACGTGAAATGTGATTTGGTACAATTACCGTTAATCTTAATAATCAGATGTGAGAAGAGGATAAGAATTTCCAGCGGATCGGTGGGGCTTTTATAGGAAACCAAAAGCAAATAAAGCTGTATCAGTTCGAGGGGGTCATTCACAAAGAAGGGTACAAGTACAGGTTCAGTCCTGGGTTGTTTTTGCGTTTTGTGTTTTTTTTTTGTTTTGTTTTTTAAACCCTTTTATGCTTACCATGGTGACATCTGCAATAAAAGAAGAAAACATCTTTTGCCATCATATTATTTTGAAAGAAAGTTTGGCTTTAAGATGCACTAAGGCTGCATTCACCCCTGTGCATTGTGTTTTTCAGGCTTTTTGTTGCATGCTTTTATGCACATTTTTGCACAGATTCTTTTGAGCTTTGCCTTTTTTTTTTATTTTTTTAGCGAATAGTGAAATTATCATCTTTCATCCACTTGTAATTATGATTGATTTTTTTCATTATTTTTTTTGTTTTGTGTCCTTAAGGGTTTATTATTCCTTTTTTATTATTATTTTATTGATTATGGTTGTTATTATTATTATCTATTTTTATTTAATTTTTGCATTTGAGCCAACCAATGCTCATGTGCATCACAAAATGTACAAATGATGCATTTCTGTGGAGCGTTTTGAAGCGTCGAGCTACAAAACTCTCAGGTATGAATGTAGCCTAAGCCTTGTCTCTTCTGTCCAGTAACAGATAACTGAACCAGGAGGCACTATTGCCAAAATAGAAAGTAGCTCGGGATCTCACATACTATTGGAGGTGTTGAAGTACCCAGGGAATGGCTGACAAATCCTTTAGCAAGCAAATTGTAAAAAAATATTTAAGTGTGTATGTATGTATGTATGTATGTATGTATATATGTGTGTGTGTGTGTGTGTGTGTGTGTGTGTATATGTATATGTGTGTATATATATATATATATAGAGATATGTGTGTGTTGTATATGTATGTATATGTGTGTGTGTATATATATATGTGTGTGTGTGTATATGTGTTTATATATATATATATTATATATATATGTGTGTGTGTGTGTGTGTGTGTGTATATATATATATATATATATATATATATATATATATATATATATATATAATGTCCACATGTGTATCTATCCATTTGCCTGGAGTTCTGCCTTAACATCTTCAATACAGTAGGGGTAATGTGCTGGTTTTCTTTCGGCATTGCTTCTGCTCTTCATCCCCCCATTTATTTTTGTTCATAGATACCAGCAGTTTTTACTGGCAGTCTGGGTCATAGTCTGTAGGAGGCACGTTACCCACGATGATAAATGTGCTCCAGAAGGTGGACCCGCTTGTCTTGTGTGCCTCTCTGTAAGCAGCGATTGATATTTTGCACTTGACTCGACATTTGTGGTTTCTTCCATTTGGAGAATAGAGAACGCCCGGAGTCCGCTTTATCCCCAAACTGCCTCTGGGGAGAGCTTGTGAAAGCGGAGATCTTATCTGCCAGCTCAACAGGAAGACAAGAACAGACCTGTGCTGCTACATTCAGACTCTGCGTTCTCCATTTCATTCTGCAGCATTGAATCAGGCTGTAGATTCAGAAATATAAACATCTGTTTAGTTGTTGATGTAAGCCCCTCTAATAAAGCTCTGCGTCATGGCAGGATTGGCTTTAAAGTAAACCCAATGGCTGAAATAGCATTTGAGCGTTAACGTGTGAAAGCAGAAATCCAGCCAGAAAAATCAAAATAAATCAAAAGTCACTTTCAGTTCGGAGATTTTCTCTGCTGTACTTCTTTTCTGCCACTAGATGCCCTCAGTCTGATGGCCAGCATCATTCAACCCACTTCCTCTGAGCCTAGGTCTTCCTGAACCTGCCCCTACCTTTGATTGCAAAGTAAAAGGAGAAGCAGTACAGCCATGAATTCATCTCTCTGCCACTCTGCTCTCTCCTCCTATCAGCATGCTTCTTGTCAGCACATGAATTGATTGGCGCCTTGTGCAGCTTTTTCCTCTCACACTCCAGCACTGCTGTACAAGGTCAGTAAAAGGCTGTTTCCAGTTCAAGTTCAGATACTTAGACTGCTTGCATTTAAAAGAAAAAACTTTTTATTTTTTTATTTACACAATAATTAGTGTATTAAAGAATAATATCATATTTTGTGACACGTTACACCCATATCCAGGGTATAACGTGTTACTCAATAGGCAGCCCCACACCCTCCCAAGTCCATGTTGTGACAGTGGCCCAATGATTCCCCCCCCCCCCCCCCCCGTACCCGCTGTCATAATTTTAAAAGACGCAGCCGTGCTGTCCTCTGCCCACCCAGCCACATCATTCATTCATAGAGTTCTGTGAATGAGACAACTACTGTCAACCATTGTGGCTGAAGGCTTGTAGTTCTCATGAGCATTCTAGTAGTTCATGAATTCCTCCTGTCATTCAGTAACTGCCTGCCTGTACGAGGTATGAGCAGACAGCTGCGCTGACAGTCTGTAGGATCCTTGCATTGCACCCGTAATCCACTGATCGCGGGTGCAATACTTTCCAGGGTTCTGATAATAAAAAAATCAATGCACATTTTTTTTTCCTGTAAGAAGATGTGTTTTTATTTTTTTTCAAAAGGTGAACTTATCCTTTAATGAACACAGAGCTGGATTAATTCGCGTTTTTATATCTGCCTGGAGTTCGGCTTTAATTTAATTTCAAAAGCAGTTTTTAATATTTTAAGCCTGCAGATTTTATTTACAAATAAACCCTAGTGATCCTGCCATGTGTATGTTTGTTCAGGCACAGAGTGACAACACATTGACCCTATCTCCTATTGTGCTTCTGCGTTGTCACACAGGCTTCTGATGAAGACTACAGGTGACCATTTCCATGAACATTACATAAGCATGGTCCTCAGTTGTCACCATCACCAGGTGCAGAGAAAGCTGCAGAGTGCATCTATTTAGACAAGAAGAGGCTGCAGGAGATCAGCTGCATTGAGATGCAACAAAGGACAGAAAAGTGAAGTGTTTCATTAAAATAATCGCAATTGTTTTTGATACAAAGCTTTATCAAATTAAATGTCATTCAGTTAAAGTATATGTAAACCCTCACTTTGCAAAACAACCCGTTAAGTTTAAAATAGAAATAAAAAGCAACACATTTTGTATGGATATAAGAAACAGTATAAATACTTTTTTTTTTATAAGTGGTTACATACCCTCTGTTCTCAGCTGCATAAGACCAAGGGGTGGCAAAACCACAGCACAATAGTCTCCCCAGTTAATGTCTGTGAGTGGGGGGGGGGGGGGGGGGCATGTCAGCACAAATCTGATCATTGCAGAACAGGCTGAGTTCCCAGCACAACTAGTGAACTGACCACGCTGTGTTCTGCTGCTTAGTGTGGTCAGATTTTTAATAGGAAAGCAGCGGGACTGGAAGGAACACCAGAAAGTTCACACAAAAGAAGCAATACAAAAAGAACAGGAGACTTTTTCATATATGAGAAATATGAAATATTGCGTTTACATTTTCTTTAACGTTTTCATCTACTTTAAAGAATGCTAATATGGGTAAATCGCCATGGTCCTGACGTATTCTGTTTCAGTATTGAGCAGTTTGATACATTTCTCAGATGAGCATCATAATGTGTGGGGTACACCCTGGGGGACTGGATAAGAGGGTATTCCTTATTGGCTTCAGAAGGGATAGTTTTTGGTGTCAGAGGATTTCAGACTGGTGACTTGGCTGTTCTTGAGATCCTTTCCCTTTTCATGAGCAGAAGGAACAAAGTAGTTGTGATGGACAACAGAAATATTCTTTTATTTTTGTGTTTTGTTTGTGGTCAGACAGTCAGCTTGTCTGCTTTGTCTACAATTTGGAGTTCCTGTGCCCCACAGGGGGTGGGAAATGGGATTGATCTCAGCAGGGAGCGCAGACAGCATGGTGTTGTGTGGCTGGGAAAGCCCCTATTGTGTGCACCAGAAGTTTGGGGGCTTGGTCAATTGAAAGGGCCATACTGTCTCTTTATGAATGGGAGCGTTTGAGTCAGGATCTCAGAGCCACTCCTGGCTGAGCCCTAACTAGGAGATGCATTGAACTGTGCTTTGTTTTGTGCACTACTGGGACTTGTGGCCCTATACTGCCTGTGTAGTCTTGAAGCTGTGGCCAAGACACACAGCCCTCTGAAGACCCGTGAAGAGTTCATCCCCTGCTCAGGGCAGAGTTCTGTGCGGGGTCTGAGTTGTGGCCAGACCCCACAGCCAGGACCCTGCCAGACCCTGCAAGCCTGTTTACTGAGCACCCCTGCACCCTGCCCGCTGCTGGGTTCCCCTGGAAGCTGTCCGTTGCCGAGCGTCCCTGGAAGCTGTCCGTTGCCGAGCGTCCCTGGAAGCTGTCCGTTGCCGAGCGTCCCTGGAAGCTGTCCGTTGCCGAGCGTCCCTGGAAGCTGTCCGTTGCCGAGCGTCCCTGGAAGCTGTCCGTTGCCGAGCGTCCCTGGAAGCTGTCCGTTGCCGAGCGTCCCTGGAAGCTGTCCGTTGCCGAGCGTCCCTGGAAGCTGTCCGTTGCCGAGCGTCCCTGGAAGCTGTCCGTTGCCGAGCGTCCCTGGAAGCTGTCTGCTGCTGAGCATCCCTGGAAGCCACTAGGGCTGGTTTCACTAGGCCAGCACCACTCAACCCAGGAATACATGCAGCCTCTGAACAGTCCTTGTGCTACTCAATCTCCGAGACTTTGATTGAAATCTTTCAACACGTCCAATATTCTGCGTACCCCCCCATCATATTCTGCGTACCCCCCCATCATATTCTGCGTACCCCTCCATCTTATTCTGCGTACCCCCCCATCTTATTCTGCGTACCCCACCATCTTATTCTGCGTACCCCACCATCTTATTCTGCGTACCCCCCCATCTTATTCTGCGTACCCCACCATCTTATTCTGCGTACCCCACCATCTTATTCTGCGTACCCCCCATCTTATTCTGCGTACCCCCCCATCATATTCTGCGTACCCCCCATCATATTCTGCGTACCCCCCCATCATATTCTGCGTACCCCCCCATCATATTCTGCGTGCCCCACCATCTTATTCTGCGTGCCCCACCATCATATTCTGCGTGCCCCACCATCTTATTCTGCGTGCCCCACCATCTTATTCTGCGTGCCCCACCATCTTATTCTGCGTACCCCCACCATCTTATTCTGCGTACCCCCACCATCTTATTCTGCGTACCCCCACCATCTTATTCTGCGTACCCCCACCATCTTATTCTGCGTACCCCCACCATCTTATTCTGCGTACCCCACCATCATATTCTGCAGAGTACCTAGAACCATTCCCATCAGCTCCTGAAGGACTGAATTCCTTTCCATACACTGTGCCACACTGGGACCACTTAGGGCAGAATCCAGAATATGCTTTCAGATTGCTGAAAAGAAAGCATTCTGTGGGAACGTACGTGCAGATGGTCCCTGATGTGATCTGAACCCGGGACCCTATATCTGTAATGATGTGCTAAATCAGCCTCTCTAATTTGTCATCCCATTAAGCTCATCCTCATTTAGTGAAATCATATCTCGGCAGCATCTCCATTCATGTGACCTTGGGCAGAGCTGCGGTGACAACTGCAGGTGTTACTTATTTATAGAGCATATTCGGTGAGCTGTAAAACGCAGAGTCTAATTGTGTCTGATGCCGTTATGTCCTCCCAACACATTGCTTCTGTTTAGTTCAGTTACATTTTTATCACCCTTGTTTATTGGTGCAGAATCCTGCCATGGTAGTCAATGGGTTGTTGTCACTGGCGGCATTGTGGCGATTATTGCTTTGTGTGCCGCGGTACATATTACTGCAAGATTCACCCTCCACCTGTAGAATGGTGTACCAGTAGTCATGTGTAATTGGAACTAAAGCTTGTGTGTGATGATTCACACTGTGCGATCAGATAATGGCTTGCGTGCTAATCTGTCTCTGCTGGGTCTTTCTCTTCTTACACATGAATGGAAACCAGGGCAGGCAGGTAATGTACGACCTTCTTGGAGGGAAGGTAAAGTGTATTTCTAGTGTGCACATTTATTTACATAGTATCTCAGGGTAATGATTCTTTTATTGATCGGACCTACACATTTAGGATCAGTTCACACTAGCTTTGTCAGCAAGCATCAGACAGGCATTTGGGAAGCGTTTTTTAATGCTTCTCAAACGCCTATGAAAATTCTGCACGTGGCAGCACACAGTGCTGTTCACACTGAAGCGTCAGTGTCGCGTCATGGCAAAACTGACGCCTCGTGTGGAGTCAGGAGTTGAAGCCTACCATTCAAGTCTATGGTGCCGCTCCGCAAACTCCTGGCAGGCATTTACGGTGCGATTGCATGGCGGTTGCGGAGCGTTAATACTATTTAACTTCATTAGAGGCATGTGTGGTGCTGTTTTAACGCTTGGTAAACACCTATCATCCGCCTCAAAATCGCGTTTGAGGAGCGTTAAAAACGCTTCCCAAATGCCTGTCTAACACCTATAGGGGCGATTGGCAAGAGTTAGAAATAAAGCCAAGTGTGAACGGGCCCTTATACGCACTTCTATATTTTTCTTGTAGTTGGCCTCGTGCACACAGGCAGCATATAAAACAAACAAAAACCCAGTGTACTTACCACAGCCATTTCTAATACATCTACATCAGGGGTGTCCAGACTATGGCCCTCCAGCTGTTGAAGTACTACAAGTTCCATCATGCCTCTGCCTCTGGGTGTCTTGCATGTGGATGTCAGAGGCATGATGGGACTTGTAATACTTCAACAGCTGGAGGGCCATAGCTTGGACACCCCTGATCTAGATGTACTTACATTCACGTGCATTTGGGCTCGTTCACATGCATGGCTGGAACTGCCACTACTTTGAAAAGCAATCCATGCTCAGATTGCTTTTCAGAGGTGTTTGATAAGCAGTGAATAGGCATTGTATCACCTCCTCATCGCCTGCTTTAACCACATGGATCCTGCACCAGCCTGCCGCAAACACGTGCAATGCACAGGGTTGCAGGGTGCTTGCAGAATGTCCCCATTCACTTGAATAGTTCTTGATCGGTGGGCAGTAGTGCCTGCCGAAAGTGACAGATGGCATAATTCCAGCTGCAGCATGTCGCTGTTGTGTCAGTGCCGACATCTGTTCTCACGAGAAACTTGGGTGAGTCTACCCACCTCTGCTCACATGTACCTGAAGCCCTAAAGAAGGAGGAGTCCGTTACCCTGAAACGCATTGGCAATTCTTTTCAATAAAGTGGTATTAGCCCTGCTTCACATATATGCGGCCATGCGGGCCGCATTTTGCATAGGCATGAGAGCCCATTCATTTGAATGGACTCCCGTGCCCGTGACACGCAGGGAAGAAGTCCCTGCACTTCTTTGGAAAACTCAACCCGCACGGTAACCTCAGTTCCCAGTACGGTTGCAGTTTCCAGTGCGGGCGGCAAGCCATTAGAACTAATGGCACTCACCCACAGGTCCGCATTTTTCTGTGTGGGTGGTGCGGCTGCACAGATTTTCGTGTGGATCCGCAGCAGCACCACCCGCACAGATGTGAACCTAGGGTAAGCCCTGGTTCACATATGTGCGGGCCTTGTTTTGCGCGGGCACAAGAGCCCATTCATTTGAATGGACTCCCATGCCCTGTGACATGCACGGAAGAAGTCCCTGCACTTCTTTGGAAACCACAGCACACACGGGAACCTCGGTTCCCAGTACGGTTACGATTTCCAGTGCTGGCGGCGTGCCATTAGAATTATTGGCACCCGCCCGCAGGTCCGCATTCTTCTGTACGGGTGGTGCGGCTTCATGGCTTTTTGTGCAGATCCGCAGCGGCACCACCCGCACAGATGTGAACCTAGCCTTACTCTAGACACTGGGCGCTCCATTCTCTCTAAGAGATAGACAAACAAAACCAGCGCTCCAATCTTCATGCAAGCCAAGGAATTGCCAAAATGCCAATCGAAGAGGTGCTGCCCTTCTGAGATCGGGAAATCTGACCACTGGTAAATGAAAACAAACAAGGGCGCACTCTCATCGTGCATTACCGTGGTATACCACGTAATTTTATTAAATAAAAAAGGATGCATACTCACAAACCAACGTGATTATAGGCAGTATGAGTGATCCACAAAAACAGTCACAAATCAACTGTGTCTAATGATGCGGATAATCTGACGCGTTTCGGGGGCTGGACCCCCTTCCTCATGCTCCATTCTCTCTATCTGAATACCTCTGTCACTGAACCAACACTGCAGTCCTACCAGTAAAGTAGCAGCCCATACCTCCAGAGAGAGGTAAACACCACCATCATGAAAAAACTGATTATAAATATATCAACCAGTCATCGTGATGCCCGCCTGCCAACTAATTGCTGCAGTATATGTACACCCCCAGTCACAGTCTGTAACAAAAGGAGGAGCGTCTCGAGGATGATATAACTGCAGATGAACCACAGGGTTTTACCATCCCCCCCCCCAACCGCTAATGTGAAGGAGCCCTTTAGATAAAGGGGGATCAAAGCTGTTGATGAAGGGGACCCTGGACAGGAGAGGGGGTGATTGGAGCGGCAGAGGGAGGCCAGTCCCTGAAACTGATCCCCCTGCAGCAGCTGTCAGTCAGCAGGAGGATGAGAAAGAGAAGCCAACTGTGCTGCTGGGAAGGGGACCTGCCTGCAACATAACGTTTCCTAGGCTCCCATGTTGAACTGATGGGGCCGGGCCCCATACAGGAGGGATGGTGCTACCCCCTTATCAGCTGCCCTGTCAAGCCACGAGCTGTTCCCTCCTGGTCCACTCTTTTTGTATACAACAGCTGGACTGAAATAGAGAAACTGGGGCTTGCACCTACTCACCCTAATAGTTTGTTGTGGAATGCGGACACGGCCATTGACTTTTCCAATCTTCTGCGTGGTCTGTGGAGAACATTGAAACATAGGCGCAGCTTTATGTCTGAAGCATCCTTGATGACCGCCTTCCTCTATGACCCCAAAGTGCCGGTCAGTCTTACTTTCTCAATATCATGTTGGGTAGTCTATTCTACTTTGGACACCTGGTTGATCCCAGGAAGAGAAACTCACTTTCTTTCTATATAATTAGAGATTCCAACTGCCAGAAGAAGCATTTTAGATGAGTCATTTTGCTCAATCTATCACTACCACTCGCAGTTCTCGAGGGTCTTGGTGGGCCCTCTCAAAAGGGCTTTATCTTGGACATCCAAAAAATCCTTAATGCATACCTGTGAAAACTAGGTACCCACTCCTCCCCTCTCAAAAGATTACAGGGGAGGAGCACTTAAAGCAGAACTTCCCATTTTGGGTGGAGTTTCGCTTTAAGCTCATAACACACAAACCATTCTAATTTCTGGATCTTTATTGAATGAACTCATTAAACGTTCACAGTGCTGGAGGAAAAAGTAAGTGAATCTCACAGTGCTGGAGTAAGTGAATCCTTGGCATTACAGCTAGTTGAACCTCTTTTGACAGGAATGACTTCAAGCATGCGCTTTCAGTAGCTCTGGATCAGACCTACCCAACCTTCAGGAGGAATATTCGACCATTCCTCTGGTGTGAACGGCTTTCTTGAGGTCATTTCACAGCATCTCTATCAACTACTCTTGATCATATGTCTTCAGAGAGCTCTTTTTTGCAAGGTATGGTTAACATCAGCTGATGCTTCTTATGAGCACCAATCTTAAAATGTCTTTAATCAATCAAAGTAGCTCTAAACCAGGGGTAGGTAACCTTAAAGTGGTGGAGATCTACCTGAACAGCATGGGAGAAGTCAAAGATCACCGGACACAGAGTCTCCTCCTCACACCTGATTTAAACCTCCTAACTGCCGTACTGGCATGTCACAATTGCATGCATTGCATGGCAGTCATGGGTTTAAATCAGGTGGTGAGGAGGTAACTTGGATTTCTCACTGCCTGTCAAACACACTTGGATCGCTTTTCAGAGGAGCAGCAGTTCCTGCTGCACCTGCTGCACTTGTGAATGAGCTCTTAGTGGCATCCGGCAGCTTCACTCTTAGGGCTCATTCACATGTAAAGTTGGGGGCTAGTAAAACCCTGTGATCGTCAGTTTTACTGCCCCCAATCCCTACCCCCTTTTATCTGCTGAAGATGCAGCCAAAAGTGTGCACGTCGCAGCAGGAATTATGTCCCCTGTTGCTTTTGGTGGGTGCTACTGCCTGTCAGTCGAGACCCATTTAAGTAAATGGGACCACTCTGCAAGTGCCCCGCAGCTGCATGCTGCTGCGGGATCCAAGGGGTTAAAGCAGGGGGTGAGAAAGCAACACACCGCTGCCTGTTTAACCCCTTGTTTGCTGTACTGCACAAGGTTGCAGGGCACTTGCAGAGCGTCACCATTCACTTGAATGGGTCATGCTTGGGAAGTGCTACACCCACTAACCATGACAGGGTGTAGGAGCAGCACTGCAGAGGAGACACCGGTGTATGCGGCTCTTGCTCCCCACTTCAGCTCCAACTTTACAAGTAGTTCCTCTGTATTGCACACTGATGCTCTATGATGGCAAGTGGGCAAGCTCTGACCCTAATCTGCCAGTCACCTGGCTGAGATCTACTGATAAATCACAATGTACTGGTTGCTGACCCCTGCTCTAAACCACACCTCAAAACTCCTTTCTTTAACCGCTTCCCTGCTGCCTGTAGCAGAAATACTATTACAGGGCAGCAGGAATGTGCAAAATTACCTGTGTGTGTATATATGTATATACAGTTGTGTTCAAAATAATAGCAGTCAGACATCACTAACCTGATCAATCACTGTTTTTGATAGAAATGATATTTCTACATGGCAAATAATTTACTAGCAGGTGTAGTAGAGTAATAGAAATCCAACAGACCCAACAGTCATGACATGCATGCTGCTGATTCTGTGGAATTGAATCACTAATTGAAAGGGGCATGTTCAAAATAATAGCAGTGTGGAGTTCTATTAGTGAGGTCATTCATTCTTTGAAAAGCAGGTGGCAATTATTGCCCTTATTTAAGGAAGGAAGGCAGCAAATGTTGTACATGCTGGTTACAGTGCATTTCTCTCTCTTGGGAGGGGAAAACATATAAAGAAGTGCAGAAAATGATAGGCTGCTCAGCTAAAATGATTGCAAATGCTTTAAAATGGCAACCAAAACCTGAAAGACGTGGAAGAAAGCGAAAAACTACCATTCGAATGGATAGAAGAATAGCCAAAATGGCAAGGACTCAGCCAACAATCAGCTCCAGGAAGATCAAAGAAGGTCTAATGTTACCTGTGAGTACTGTTACAATTAGAAGACGCCTATGTGAAGCCAAGCTATCTGCAAGAAGCCCCCGCAAAGTCTCACTGTTGAAAAAAAGACGTGCTGAAGAGGTTACAATTTGCCAAAGAGCACATTGACTGGCCTAAAGAGAAATGGTGCAACATTTTGTGGACTGATGAAAGTAAGATTGTTCTTTTTGGGTCTAGTGGCCGGAGACAGTTTGTCAGACGACCCCCAAACACTGAATTCAAGCCACAGTACACTGTGAAGACAGTGAAGCATGGTGGTGCAAGCATCATGATATGGGGATGTTTCTCATACTATGGTGTTGGGCCTATTTATCGCATACCAGGGATCATGGATCAGTTTGAATACATCAGAATACTTGAAGAGGTCATGCTGCCTTATGCTGAAGAGGAAATGCCCTTGAAATGGGTGTTCCAACAAGACAACGACCCCAAACATACCAGTAAACCTGCAACATCTTGGTTCCAGACCAACAAGATTGACGTTATGGAGTGGCCAGCCCAATCCCCGGATCTTAATCCAATAGAAAACTTGTGGGGTGACATCAAAAATGCAGTTTCTGAGGCAAAACCAAGAAATAGAGAAGAACTGTGGAATGTAGTCCAATCATCCTGGGCTGGAATACCTGTTCACAGGTGCCAGAAGTTGGTTGCCTCCATGCAACACAGATGTACAGCAGTTCTCAGAAACAGTGCTTATACAACCAAATATTCATTAAGTGATTCAAAGGAAAGCAAAATCTTCAAACAGTTTTCAGTTTATATAGTGAATGTTTGAGTTTGTAAAGAAGAATACAAACACTGCTATTTTTTTGAACAGTCTAATATTCACTTTTCTTCAATTTTTTTAGAGGAACACAAATTTGATATATTTTTCTTCATGTTTTGATTTGGAATAGAATGTGTAGTGTTCCCAATGCATTTGTGTGTATGGAAATAAAAGCTATTAGAAGGATTTTGAGCTTTATTCACTTTTTTCAACAAACTGCTATTATTTTGAACACAACTGTATATATTTGCATTTCCCGGGTTAGGCGGCGCGCGCACTCCGCCCCACCCACTCCGCCATTGGCAGCTACAGATGTGGGTCACATGGTCCCGGCTAGAGATTCCCCGCTGGCACCCTGTGATTGCTGAGAAACCATAATAGGGGAGAGACCTGTTTTGTAAACAACACAGTTCTTTCTCCTGCCAACATTAACAACATGCTGCTGTGTATATCTCTGCACAGCAACATGTTTCCCAAATAAAACACACACAGTACATGATGTTAAACAGTACACAGTTAACCCTTTGATCGCAGCACATGTTAACCCCTTCCTGCCCAGTGTCATTAATACAGTGTCAGTGCTTTTTATTAGCACTGATCACTGTATTAGTGTCATTGGGATGTCAGTGGCAGTTATTCAGTTCCCACCCAGTGTCAGCATGTCCGCCGCAGTCCTGCTATAAGCCGTTTAAAATTCCAGTATATATAACGCCATTTGTAGATGCTATAACTTTCATGGAAACCAGTTAATTTACATGTATTGGGATTTTGTTTTAGCAAAGACATGTAGCAGAATACATTTTGGCTGAAATTTATAACAAAATTTGATTTTTTTAAAAAAAAATTACTGGACATGTTTTACAGCAAAAAGTAAAAAATGTGTTTTGTTTTTTTTTGTTTTTGTTTTTTTTATAGCGCAAAAAATAAAAACCGCAGAGGTGATCAAATACCACCGAAAGAAAGCTCTATTGGTGGGGGAAAGAATGGACATAAATGTCTTTTATGTACAGCGTTGCATGACCACGCAGTTGCCAGTTAAAGTAATGCAGTGCCGTATCGCAAATAATGGCCTGTCAGGAAGGAGAGTAAATCCTCTGGAGGGCAAGTGGTTAATTGGATTCCAGGTGTGCAAACTACTGACTCCAATTAGCTTTGGTTGAAGTAATTAGTCTATGGCAGTGGTTCTCAACCTTTCTAATGCCGCGACCCCTTAATACAGTTCCTCATGTTGTGGTGACCCCCAACCATAAAATTATTTTCATTGCTACTTCATAACTGTAATTTTGCAGTGGGAGGAGTAGTGCCATGTCATTGGTGTCAGTGGGATGCATAGTGCCCCATTGTTGGTATCAGTGGGAGGAATAGTGCCCCATCGTTGGTATCAGTGGGAGGAATAGTGCCCCATCATTGGTGTCAGTGGGATGAATAGTGCCCCATCATTGGTATCAGTGGGAGGAATAGTGCCCCATCATTGGTGTCAGTGGGATGAATAGTGCCCCATCACTGATGTCAGTGGGATGCATAGTGCCCCATCACTGGTGTCAGTGGGAGGAATAGTGCCCCATCACTGGTGTCAGTGGGAGGAATAGTGCCCCATCGTTGGTGTCAGTGGGAGGAATAGTGCCCCATCGTTGGTGTCAGTGGGAGGAATAGTGCCCCATCGTTGGTGTCAGTGGGAGGAATAGTGCCCCATCGTTGGTATCAGTGGGAGGAATAGTGCCCCATCGTTGGTGTCAGTGGGAGGAATAGTGCCCCATCATTGGTGTCAGTGGGGGGAGTAGTGCCCCATCATTGGTGTCAGTGGGGGGAGTAATGCTCCATCACTGGTGTCAGTGGGGGGAGTAGTGCCCCATCACTGGTGTCAGTGGGAGGAGTAGTGCCCCATCACTGGTGTCAGTGGGAGGAGTAGTGCTCCATCACTGGTGTCAGTGGGAGGAGTAGTGCCCCATCATTGGTGTCAGTGGGAGGAGTAGTGCCCCATCATTGGTGTCAGTGGGAGGAGTAGTGCCCCATCATTGGTGTCAGTGGGAGGAGTAGTGCTCCATCACTGGTGTCAGTGGGAGGAATAGTGCCCCATCATTGATGTCAGTGTGGTGGAGGGGAGAATAGTGCCCCATCATTGGGGTCAGGGGGGGGGGGGGAATAGTGCCCCATCGTTGGTGTCAGTGGGGGGAGGAATAGTGCCCCATCGTTGGTGTCAGTGGGGGGAGGAATAGTGCCCCATCGTTGGTGTCAGTGGGGGGAGGAATAGTGCCCCATCGTTGGTGTCAGTTGGGGGAGGAATAGTGCCCCATCGTTGGTGTCAGTTGGGGGAGGAATAGTGCCCCATCGTTGGTGTCAGTGGGGGGAGGAATAGTGCCCCATCGTTGGTGTCAGTGGGGGGAGGAATAGTGCCCCATCGTTGGTGTCAGTGGGGGGAGGAATAGTGCCCCATCGTTGGTGTCAGTGGGGGGAGGAATAGTGCCCCATCGTTGGTGTCAGTGGGGGGAGGAATAGTGCCCCATCGTTGGTGTCAGTGGTGGGAGAAATAGTGCCCCATCGTTGGTATTAGTGACACAAATGATGGGGCACTATTCCTCCCACTGACACCAATGATACTTACTTTGCTGACCCCTGCTCCAGCCTGGGCTCGCTCTCTCACTTACCTGTCAGCTGTCTTCCTTCTCTGGCCGCTCTCCTCTTCACTCGCTCCGGCAGCTCCCTCGGTCTTCTTTGATGTACGCGCGCTGCCGCTCGGCTCCTCCTCTCCAAGCTCCACCTCCTCGCCGGTGATTGGCCGCCTGTGTGCCTCTCCTGAGCTACAGTTCCGGTGGCCAATCAGCGGCGAGGAGGCGGAGCTGCTGAGCGATCCCGGAGGTGTGGCCAGGTGACAGCAGCGTATCATCCCGCCCACACATCGCCGGAGACAGCAGAGGTGTCTCGGTTCCTAAGACCATCGGAAATATGTGTTTTCCGATGGTCTTAGGCGACCCCTGGGAAATGGTCGTTCGACCCCCAAAGGGGTCGCGACCCCCAGGTTGAGAACCGCTGGTCTATGGGTTCACTTACTTTTTCCTTCTCCAGTGTGGACCAGTTTTGACAGAGTGATTTCAGCCCCGTCCAGTGCGACTTTGTTGAGTGGTTCAGGTGCGATTCCAGTATGAACTCTTAAAGTGTATAACATTGGAAATCGCACCTGAACCAGGCTGAAAATCGAGCCTGACCCTTTTGAAAATTGCGCTGTGGCCAGCCCAGATATGTAAACCAGTGACTTGGATGGAGATCAGATTAAGGCTCCATGCACACTAGTGGTTTTTTTTTTAGCTCCAAAAGCTGCTGTTAGCATTTTTTTCTGCTCCTAGAAGGTAAATTGTGTTCTCCTGTATGTCCATGCACACTACTTTAGACTATTAGCATTTTTTGAGCTTCAGTTTCTAGGAGCAGAAAAAAAAAATGTTTTTTGTAGAGTATTTTGGAGCCATTTTCCAGCAGAAAAACGCTAATTGCTGCTAAAACGCGCCAAACAGCTTTTTTTTTTTTTTTTTCCCCCTCTACATGTACTGTAAAAATGCTAATAAACTGCAAACTCTTCTGAACGCTACCAAAAACTGATATTACAAGCGGTTTTTCCCAGTTTTTTTTGAGCTAAAAAACCGCTAGTGTGCATGGAGCCTTAATGTCAAATTACTGTAGAAAACCAGTTAATTCCAAGGGGTCACATACTTTACTTGCCACGGTAGCAGGTGAACTATCAAGAGAACCTGTTACTTAGCTCTGAATAGGCAAATTAATGCAGGCCATAGACGGGTCGAAAAAAAAAAGTCGTTCCTTCAGCCGATGTTACCACCAACGATAAAAAAAAAATTAGCCGACTAAATCATAAAGTTCACCCCATAACTTCTGCCCCTTGCAGGTCACGGCTCATGCGCGGATTTTTTATCGGTAAAACGATCGGCCGATTTGCCCATCATTGCCGGGAAAATCGAATTTTCCAACATGACCGATAAAAAAAAAAAAACTGTGCATAAAACCAGAAAAACGGCTGACCAATTAACCCACGAACAGTGCTATGGCCGGCATTACTTGATTTTTTTTTTTTTTTTTTTTATTATTATTAACCCCTTCATGCCTAAGGGTAAAACAAATCTAAATGTCTAAGCACAATCCTGCAACGTTGACAGTAAAAACCATACACATCATCACAACTACTTTGTACATCAGGTGGATTATACCGCGTTTGTTTCAGGATAAATTGGGCTTTCATTTGGTGGTAAATGGTAATGGATAGCTCCTAATTTGTTTTTATTATCAAAGGAAAGCTGGCCCAAAATGGTAAAAAAAAAATATATATTTTTTTTTTTTATTTAGCTGTGTGTTTCTTGTTACGACCATAACCTACCTCCATAGAACAACCCAAAATAAATTCTCCAGCTCTTGACGATCGTAGCGATACCATATATGTGTATGTTATTTGTTGTTTGTACCTGTAGTACAGCCCAGAAACAATAGTGCGCATTTTGTTTTGGTCTTTTTTTTTTTTTTTTTTTTTTTTTTTTTTAACCTAAAACACACTGACATGAACGCTAACTGACACCAATTTTTTTTTTTATCCTGACCTTTGACCCTGACCTTGACCCAAACGCTATCCGTGATACTGAACTAGATCAAACCTTGATGTAGGTATATTTCTTTATTTTTTATTTTATTTTTTAATATTTGTTTATCTTTTTTTGTTTTTTGGGGGGTTTTTTTTTTCTGTCAGAAGTTAGAGAGATACAATGTATCTTCATAGAGAGAAAAAACAAGGGGGCGGGGCTGCACAATGACTGATCACCGTGATAGCCTATCAGAGGCTGCACAGCGATCATGTGACCCGGAATCGGGAGTCCCGGGTCCCGATCGTTTGGAATCGGGAGTCCCGGGTCCCGATCGTTTGGAATCGGGAGTCCCGGGTCCCGATCGTTTGGAATCGGGAGTCCCGGGTCCCGATCGTTTGGAATCGGGAGTCCCGGGTCCCGATCGTTTGGAATCGGGAGTCCCGGGTCCCGATCGTTTGGAATCGGGAGTCCCGGGTCCCGATCGTTTGGAATCGGGAGTCCCGGGTCCCGATCGTTTGGAATCGGGACCTGGGGCTCTCAGAGACACCGCGGTCTCTGTGCTGGGAGTGCGCCGAGTGGTGCGCTCCCAGCACAAAGGCAGGTACACAAATATGCGGCCCTACGGAAAAAAGCCCAGTTCTGTGAGGCCGAATATTTGTGTGCCGTCGGCGTCAAGGGGTTAAGTATCCTCTTTCTGGCGATCTCCAGGATATCTCATGAATGAGGATGAGGCGGGGAGTAACTACACCAGTTCTTCTCCCACAGATGTATGGTCTATTGACCTCACTGATTGTTCTGCTCATTGGGGAAGAAAAGGAATCTTCATGACCCTAAATGCCTCTGTTCAGACATTAAAAATGCAGAATACTGATTGAAGTACCAGCACAATATTTGGACATTTTCTAGGTCTTCCTTGGCGTGAGAGCAGATTAGCAGGAGTGGCCATTTAAAGGCATATTGCATGTTTATGGAAGATTGCCTTTAAAAACAAGTATTCTGAACCTGAGTTGTTCTATTTATAGCTGCCACCTGCTGCCTGCATTGTTTGATGCTAAACATGTCTTTGTTGGAGGTTTAGTGCAGCTTTGTTTATCCTTTTAACACTGTAACCTCTAAAACAGATGTATAAAGGACAACTCTGAAAAAAGTAAAAAAAAATCAAGATTCTGTGCAAGTCTTATGTGCAATTTAGTCCTAAAAATTACATTTCAGCCATTATGTTCTAAAAAAAAGTCTGGATTATTTGTATGATTGGCTCACTACTGTTCCTTTTTAATTGTAGTAAACATTATTAGAAAATACAACAATCATTTTTTTTTTTTTTTTTTTCTTGTTTTCAAATGTTCGCACCATGTTGTAAAGAAGAATGCCATTAATGGTACAAAAATTCTCAAACCTCTCACTCCAGGCCAGTTCACACCACAGAAACAGTCCAGATGCATTTCTGCATGCACTTTTTTGATGCGTTTTTTTTTCTTCCTCTTAATGCAGGCCATAGACGGGTCGAACATCAGCTGATTTTTCGAACGAAAAATCGGTCGTTCGTTTGGCCGGGGTTACCACCAACGATTAAAAAAAATCGGCGGACTAAATCATAAAGTTCACCCTATAACTTCTGTCCCTTGCAGGACACGGCTGATGCGCAGATTTATTATCGTTACAACGATCGGCCGATTTGGCCATCATTGCCGGAAAAATCGGCCGATCGTCCAAATCAGCCGCGAATTTTCCAACATGACCGAAAATCTCAAAGTGCAAAAAACCCGAAAAACGGCTGACCAGTTAACCCACTAACAGTGCGAAAATCGGCCGATTTTTGGCTGAAAAATCGCCCGATTTTCAAACAGTCTATGGCCAACATAAGGCTCCGAGCACACTAGCAATTTTTTTTTTTAATCTCATAGAAGCTATTACCATTTTTTTTTTTTTTCTGCTCCTAGAAGTTGAATCGTGTTATCCTATGTGTTCATGCACACTACTTTAAGCTATTAGCATTTTTTTTGAGCTTCAGCGTCTAGGAGCAGAAGTTTTTTGGAGTGATTTTCCAGCAGAAAAAAAACCTGAAATGCTCCTAACAGCTTTTTTTCTAGCTTTTATTTTCTTGTTCCTCTTCATGTACTGTAAAAACACTAATAAAATACGAACGCTCCTAAACGCTAAAAAATTCTATTATCAGCATTTTTTTTTTTTTGTCCAGCGTTTTTCCCACCATTTTTTTGAGCTTAAAAAAATAGTGTGCATGGATCCTCACATGTGCATTTTGATGTGTTTTGCTGCAATCCGGTACAGTTTAGTGCAGAAAAAATGCAACATGTTCTACTTCCTTTTTTTTTTTTTTTCTACACTGGTGTGAACTAGGTAATTGGAAGTCATATAACCTACTATCTATGCATTTTTGATACAGGAAAAAAAACTGGACTGCATCTGGTGTGAACCGACCCTAAAACCTCTTAAATCCATAGCTAAGTTCCAGCATAGAAGTGATGTAATGTGCATGTGACCCGTCTAATCGTAGTAGTAGTAGATAAAATAAAAAATAATACAACAATAACTATTAATCATAACCCTTTATTTATAGTCCAAGAAGTAGTCTGTATACTGTAAACTGTATATTATATTTACTTATCATTATCACAAACATTTTTCTTTATATCACTTTAAAAACAATCTTTTATTATCCTGTATAATTCTTTTGTGTTTGTGAAAATAATTTTCATTGCCATCTTCAAGGTTACACTTTGTATCTGATCATTTTATTTTGCTCTCTTACGAGAGCCTGGGAACCACATCCACTGACTTCAGGATGGCAAGCAGGAGGCCACCAAAAGTATATCCATGCCTCCATTTCCTCTTTATTATTATTATTATTATTATTATACAGGATTTATATAGCGCCAATGGTTTGCTCAGCACTTTACATTATAGTGGGAGACAATACAGTTCAATACAAGAGGGAGTTGAGGTCCCTGCTCCTTGGAGCTTACAATCTAGGAGGGAGGGGTTAATGGTACAATAGGTCATAACTGTGGGGGATGGAGTGGTTGGAAGATTAGAGGATTCCAGTATTAGCAGAGGGCAGGGTAGGCTTCCCTGAAGAGAGAGGTTTTCAGTGATCGCCTAAAAGTAAGTAGAGTAGGCAATAGTCTGATAGATTAGGGTAGGGAGTTCCAGAGGATGGGGGAGGCTCTGGAGAAGTCCTGGAGACTAGCATGGGAGGAGGAGACAAGAGAGCTAGAGAGGAGGTCTTGCGAGGAGCAGAGAGAATGGTTTGGGTGATATTTAGAGACAAGATCGGTTATGTAATTTGGGGCAGTGTTGTGGATGGCTTTATATGTTAGTGTTTTGAATTTTATCCGTTAGGGAATTGGAAGCCAGTGGAGGGATTGGCAGAGAGGGGTGGCAGATACAGAACGGTTGGTAAGGTGGATGAGTCTGGCAGCAGCAGATAGCCTGCGGTGAGGTAGGCCAATGAGGAGGGAGTTACAATAGTCAAGGCGAGGTATAACAACGGAGTGAATAAGTTGCTTAGTGGTTTCCGTGGTTAGGAACGGCCGTATCTTGGAGATGTTACGGAGGTGAAGTCTACATGATTTTGTCAGCGATACTAAACGAAAAACCAGGAGCGGATTTCATCACCTCCAGTTTCAGAGCTTCCATTCCCTGGCCAGTACAGCCAGGTAAGCATCTAACTGAGCAGATCTGTGCTTGGTTGGATGGTCTGGAGGATAGGGGAGACATTGGGATGTATTAGACCCCCTAATTATGCCTTCTCTACTTTCACAGGTAACTGCATTTATCTGCTACCTCCACTCTTAACCAGACAAACGCATTGACTCCTGCTAAATTCTGAACAAATGTTGTAATTATATCTGTGTATCTGTTGACTTGTCCTCACCTCTAGGCGCACTCAGGTTTATGACTGTAGCCTGGTTCCTAAGAAACATCCCCCCCTATTCATGTGAGCCTTATCAGCTTCTAATTGGGGCGGAGTTGAATGCTCATTTGAGCATCTCCCTATAAATTTAGTTCAGCTCATGGGGGAGATCTCTGATGGGGGGCACAGTCTCTGATGGGGGTGCTGCTTATGATGGAGTGCGGCTTTGAATGAGTGCAGAGCAGTTAAACACAGCAGTTGAACTAAAGCAGGAGAACTTAAGCAGCAGGAAGACACAACAACAGCAAGAAACTCTACTGCATGCTGGACAGACTGCAAGGAAACATCTTTTACATACCTGAGTCCCACTCCGTGTACCTTTTATATAATACACCCCTCTTCTCCTCTTCATATTACTATCCTCTGTTTCCAAATCTCATTTCTTTACCCCTCTGCTCCACCCCAAAACTTGTAAATCTACCCCTCATTGCTATCATCTCCCTACTATTGCTTTCATCACCTCCCCAAAATGCCTCTTCCACTCCTCCTTCTCATTTTCCTCTCCTCTGTTCCCAAAATCCATTCACTATATCCCTCTGCTCCTCCCAAACATTTGTATATTGTGCCCTCACTGCTTCCCTCACCCCTCTATGGCACCCACCACCTCCTCCTATTACTCCACTCTCCCACTGACCCAAACACCTCCACTAGTAGTTTCTCACGCTCCTGCACATCCCGCTCCCATGCCACCTTTCTCACCCTTCTCCTCCTCATAACCGCGGGGGACATCTCCCCGAATCCTGGCCCTCCACCACCTCCCTCACCCGCACAAAACCCTCCCGCCTCCACGTCCTGCCGCAACCCCCGCAACTTAGTATCTGTCCCCCTGCTCCCTAAAATCTCCCCCCCGTTTTCATGTGCACTCCTGAACGCCCTATCGGTGTGCAACAAGCTTACTGCCATCCACGACTTCTTTGTTTCCCGCTCCCTCAACCTCCTGGCGATTACGGAAACCTGGATCCAGCCCACTGACTCTACCTCCCCTGCTGCACTCTCCTACGGAGGTCTCACCTGGACCCACTCACCCAGGCCCAACGGTCGTAAAGGTGGTGGGGTTGGCCTGCTCCTGTCACCGCTGAGCACCTTCCGAGTCCTCCCAAACCCCCCCTCCCTATCCTTCTCCTCCTTCGAGGCCCACTGCATCTGACCCCTGAAGATTGCTGTGATATACCGGCCTCCTGGATCCATACCCCGCTTCCTGGAAGACTTCTCCTCCTGGCTACCCTTCTTCCTCTCCTCTGAGCTACCCACTATCATCCTTGGGGATTTCAACATCCCTGTCAACCTCGACAACCCGGACACAGCCCATCTCCTCCACTTAACCTCCTCCTTTGCACTTGCACAGTGCATACAATCCACCACCCACTCCGACGGTAATATCCTTGATTTTGTCTTCTCCAACCGCTGCGCTCCCCACAACCTCACTAACACCCCCTTCCCTCTCTCTGACCACAACCTGATTACCTTCTCTATCTCCTCATCCTCCAACGCCTACCCCTCCAAATGTCACACTTCTACCAGCCGTAACCTCCACAACCTTAACCCTGCCTCCATCCACTCCGCAGCTGATCAACTCCATGACCGCATCCTCCCCCTGTCCTGCCCCAACTTGGCTATGACCGCCTACAACAATGCGCTGTCAACAGCCCTTGACTCACTAGCGCCTTTAACCACACGCAACATCAGACCCCGACCGCTCCAGCCCTGGCAGACTGATCACACCAAAACCCTCAAACGACACAGTCGTGCCCTGGAGCGACTATGGCGCAAAACCAAATCCCAACAAGCCTTCACCTGATACAAATCTGCCTTCCACACCTACACCTCCTCCCTCCACACTGCCAAACAAGCCTACTTCCTGACCCTCATCAAGGCCCTCTCCTCCAATCCTCGCCGACTCTTCTCCACCTTCAACTCTCTACTCTCGCCACCCCCACCTCCACCCAGCACCTCACTCACTGCCCTTGAGATTGCCAATCACTTCAAAAACAAGATTGACACAATTCGCAAGGACATTGCCGCAACTCACACGCCTTCTCAACCCGTCCCCTCTCACACAGCTACCCCCTCATCCCCCCTCCCCCTCGACATAACCCACAGGGACTTCGTCGCTGCTCAAACTCCCTCCAACCCCCTTCCCCCTCACTCAGCTACCCCCTCTACACCCCTCTCCCACGGCCCCACCACTGCTCTGACCTCCTCTCCCACCCCACCCTACATTCCTCATACTGAAGCTCCCCCAACACTCCGCACCTTTGACCTTACTACCATTGAAGAAGTCTCCAAGATCCTCTCTGATGCCCGCCTCACCACCTGCCCCCTCGACCCTATCCCCTCACAACTCCTACAACCTCCCTCCCCCTCCATCCTACGCTCCCTCACCCACATCTTCAATCTCTCCCTCTCCTCCGGCACTTTCCCTTCCCCTCTGAAACATGCACACATCACCCCCATACTTAAAAAGCTCTCCCTGCTCCCATTTACATCTAAACTCCTCGAGCGCCTAGTCTACGCCCGCCTATGCTCTCACCTCAACGACAACAACCTCCTCGATCCCCTACAGTCCGGCTTCCGTCCCCTACACTCCACCGAAACTGCCTTACTCAAACTCTCCAACGACCTGCTAACCGCCAAAGCTAATGGCCACTATTCAGTGCTCCTACTCCTTGACCTCTCTGCGGCCTTTGACACAGTCGACCACCCCCTCCTCCTCAAAAAACTACACTCCCTTGGCCTCAGAGATTCTGCTCTCGCCTGGCTCTCATCCTACCTGTCACAACGCTCTTTCAGCGTTACCTATAATGCCACCACCTCCCTCTCACTCCCCCTCTCTGTTGGGGTCCCTCAAGGCTCTGTCCTCGGGCCCCTTCTCTTCTCCATCTACACCTCCTCCCTTGGCCAACTCATACAATCTCACGGCTTCAACTACCACCTCTATGCCGACGACACACAAATCTATCTCTCAACCCCCCACCTCACCCCCTCGGTCTGCGCCCGAATCACACACCTGTTGAGCGACATATCAGACTGGATGTCGCTCCACTTCCTTAAACTGAACCTCTCCAAAACCGAGTTTCTTGTCTTCCCTCCAGCCCGGACACCACCCCCCTTTGACTTCTCCATCATGTCCAACAACGCCACCATCAAACCCGCCCCGCAGGCCAGAGTACTTGGTGTCATTTTGGACTCCAACCTATCCTTCCAGCCCCAAGTCCACTCTTTAACAAACTCGTGCAGACTCCACCTCCGCAACATCGCCAAAATCCGCACGTTCCTAACTCCAGAAACCACTAAACAGCTCATCCACTCCCTCATCATATCACGACTCGACTACTGCAACTCCCTCCTCACTGGCCTGCCTCGCCGCTGGCTATCCCCGCTTCAGTCCATCCTGAATACGGCTGCCAGACTCATTCACCTTTCCAACCGCTCCGTTTCCGCCACCCCCCTCTGCCAATCCCTCCACTGGCTTCCGATTGCGCAACGGATCAAATTCAAAATCCTAACACTGACGTACAAAGCTGTCCACCATACTGCCCCGAACTACATCACTGACCTAATATCCAAGTACCACCCAGCACGCACACTCTGCTCCTCACAAGACCTCCTTCTCTCTAGTTCCCTGGTCTCCTCCTCCCATGCCTGCCTCCAGGACTTCTCCAGGGTGTCACCCATCCTCTGGAACTCCCTGCCCCAACCCATCAAATTATCACCTACTCTCCTCTCCTTTAGGCGCACCCTGAAAACCCATCTCTTCAGGGAAGCCTACCCCGCCCCCTGCTAACTTGCCGACCTCCTCCACTCTTCTTACCACTCCATCCCCCACAGCTATCTCCTCCTGTACCACTATCCCCTCCCTCCTAGATTGTAAGCTCGAAAGAGCAGGGCCCTCGATCCCCTCATGTTTTGCATTGTATTGGTATTGTTCTGTCACATGTTCTGTTCCCCTCTGTAATGTACAGCGCTGAGCGAACTATTGGCGCTTTATAAATACTGTATAATAATAATAATGTCTCCATAAAGAGTACCTGTCACCTGCCCAAAGCCATCATATGGGGGCTTGCTAACACACTGCGATAGCAATAAAGCAAAAAAAATGAAAGCGTACAAATTATAATAAAAGTACAAAAAAATTAAACCTACTCCCCGTTTTAGTGCATACGCGAACTCACGGTGCTGCACATGTATGTAAACCGCAGTCATGCCACACGTGAGGTATCACCACAAATGTCAGTGTGACAGCAATAATTCTAAGACCAGTGCTCATGGTTAATGATAAACCGATTGCCAGTAAAAGCTTTTAAAGTGCCATCTATGGAGATTTTTGGGTACCCTTTTTGTTTTTTGTGCTATCACGGCCGCACAAAATGTAAGACTTGTCTTACGTGTTTGGTATCTATTACTCAGGGCAACCCTATCAATAAATTGGGTATTTTATTGTGTTTGTGTGTACCAAAATTCATTTTAGCATATTTTTCTTGAAAATATGCGTTTGATAAACAGAAAACCTCGTGCAACACAAAAAATTGCAGTTTTTTTTTTTTTTGCAAAAAATGAAAATGACTGTAATGCTGACGCGGTTAGGCAGTGGGCTTGGTCACATCTGAATGTGAGTTTTTTTGACGTGTTCAAGGCTTACAGTAAAAGCGATCAAGCAAGACCTTCAGAGTTATTTTGGAGCTGTAAATATCAGCATCTGAATAAATATTGTTGTACAGTTGGCGTAAATGTTATTTCCCTTTTATAGTAAAAGAGAAGAGACTTTGCGGTTAGTGCAAGCCTTTCATTTCACAACCCCATGTGTGTGTGACTGGGAACCTCTGGAAATAAATCTCTCGGGAGTAATTGGGGATTCCTAAGACACAAATCAAATCTAAACACATTCATTGCAGTAGGCTCCGTTTTTGCTTTCCCTGACATGTAAAGAATCACAGACCTACACATGGAATGTTTGTGGAATAATTACTAGTTGACTGAAACGGGTATGAAAATAAATATAAAAGCAGAACATTTTTCATTTTACAGTAGTAGATCACGGTTAAACCTCTTTTTTGTTTTTTCCTATCTGCATCCCATTGGGTAGACTTTCCTTCACATCCTGCCCTGTAGACACAACAGGAAGTGAGTGGAAAGCTCTCCGGTTTGAAGGAAAGCCTCTCCTTGTAGAGTTCTTTCACAAGGCCCTATACCAACCAGAACAGGCACCCACTGGAAGGTACCCACTCCCGCACGGCTCACCTAGAAGTTCTCCCTGCCCCCTTGCCTGAAGTGTCCTGGGACATGCCACATGTCCAAGGAGACTGCAGGACCATTCAGAAAATTCACGCACATTTTGCGTATGCTCTGTGGGAAGCCGGATGTGAAACGCCAGGAAGTCGCAGTCGGCTTCCCGCAACTAAAATGGTGGCACCAGGGACCCAGGGAAAAACCAACTCGGGGGAGGACAGCAATGGATCCCTGGACTGGTAAGTGATTGTATATTAAAAGTCAGCAGCTACAGTATTAGTAGCTGCTGAATTTTAATTGTTTCACAATGACCGGAGCTCCTCCTTAAAGACATTCTTTTTAAGCAATGTGTGCTGCTGATATACAGTCTTACAGTATTGTATCTCCATCTTTCCCCAGATCGTTAGAAGTGCTTCCCTTCCCCTCCCCCACCTTTTTTTCTAGGATGGCTCCTTTCCCTTGCAGGGTTCTCTTGAGCCACAAAATTGGAAAAAGCTAAAGATTTGGGAGTACCCTTGATGACCAAAACCACCAACTTCATCAAAGTAGGATGCTGGCCTGATAACACTGCCCCCCTCACCCTCCACCCTCTTGAAAATGACAATGTGCCGCAGAACACCCACCTTAGTCTGGACCCCCTTCCCCCATTAAAACCAACTACATGGACCTCTACATATGATAGCACGTGATGAAATTAATAAATGGACACAAAAATTAGACATTATTATTATACTGGATTTTTATAGCGCCAACAGTTTGCACAGCGTTTCAAAATCTAAAGGGAGACAGCACAGTTGCAATACAATACAATTACAAGAGGGTTAGGAGGGCCCAGCTCATAAGAGCTTACATCTAGTAGGTTGGGGCAAATGGTACAAAAGGTAGTTACTGTGAGGGCTAAGTTGATGTAAATTATTAGGTGTAGGAATCGGTGTCACTGAAGAGATGAGTATTCAGGTATCACCTAAAGGTGGACAGAGTAGGACATAGGTGGACAGATTGGAGTAGAGAGTTCCAGAGGGTAGGAGAGGCCCTGGAGAAGTCCTAGAGATGAACAAGGGAGAAGGAGACAAGGGAGATAGAGAGCAGGAGATCTTGGGGGGAGAAAAGATAGTTTGGGTGATATTTGGAGACCATATTGGTGATTTTGCTCGGGGCAGAGTTGTGGATGGCTTTCTATGTTAGAATTTTGAATTTAATTTATTGGGTAATCAGAAGCCAGTGGAGGGATTGGCATAGAGGAGTGGCAGACACTGTGAGGTTGGTAAGGTAGATGGGTCTGGCAGGGGCATTCATGATATACTGCATGTCACTGCTTGTAGGTCCCGCTATTTTGTAAAGAATCGTCTTCAAACCCTAATCAGTTTACTAATTTCATCATGTTCTCTTGTATGTAGAGGTCCATATAGTTGGTTTTGATAGGAGTGTGTTAGGTGGAGACTTGGGCCTCATGCACACTGGGTGTTTGCCCAGCTCTGATGAACACCTTTTGTCTTGGCACGAAAAAAAGCAGCATTAACTACTTCCGTGCCACCCTATAGCAGAAATACTGCTACAGGGCGGCATGGGTACACAAAATCACGTGTGTATATATACGTGATTTCGCATTTCCAGGTAGAGGGCGCGCGCAAGCTGAAAACATGGTATCCTTAAAGGGTAACTCCACTTTAGTAGGGGAAAAAAAATGGCAAAAGTTGTTAAAAATGACGTTCTCTTTTCAATCTGCAGCGTTTTAATCTTCTGTAAAATTCAATGCAATATGGCTACTTGGAGCCTTTCCATACACAGAAATGTCACTTCCTTGACTGATTTTCCCCAAAAGTCTACACTAAGATACAAGTCAGATTTTTGCATCCCATACAACAAAAAATATCATTTTTGGTGAGATACTTCGAAAGGGATGCAGACCTTGCCACTTTCCTCATTAGAATCCTGCACATTTAGCAGTTGATTGATAATGAAAAAGATCTCTCCCATACAGATTCACTCTGCACATGTACAGACAAAGAAAGCTATTCCTTCAGAGTAACAAAAGGTAAGAATTTGCAAAGTTTGTTCAAATCCTTGCAATGTACATAGATCACCCAGAGGGGAATGTTTCGTTGTTTTTTTTTTTTTTTTCTTTTATCAACAACAGTGGAGTTACTTTTTAAATTGCCCACCACTCTTCTGTCCTCCGGAGACCCCCTTTCATGCACACTCCCGGGATCACACTACAGGGGACATGGTGATGCTGCTTGCTCACACAGGTACCCTGAGATTACTACAAGACGTGGGAACTTGAAGTCTCTTTAAATGAATGGAGGGGGGGGGGGGGGTTATAGTAATATTTGTGTGCGCTATCACCAACAGGAAGTTCAGTAAAGTGGCACACAGCGACCAGGGTGATGAGAGTACACTAGAAGAAGGTAGGTGTATATACTGTTTAGGTGGAAAGTGACATTTTGGTTACCACCTCCCATAAAACTCCAGAATTAGAACTACTGATGTTGTCTCAGGTCCATGCAAGAGCAAGGCCACAGGCATAGACACTCCGTAATCTGCGTGCAGTTTCCTTTCATACAGTTTTTGTCCTCTATTATTTATTCACAGATCTCATGTTTGTGCCAAGCTTCACTTGCCTTTTAAATGTTTAATATTCTGCTTCCAAAGCTGCAGAGTGGAAGGACATGGAGTTTTCACTCCGGGCAGCTGTCTGTCCATATGCAGCTGATATTTTTAGTTCCCGGCACATTTTGCCAAAATGTTTCTCCTACTGTTGCATAGAGGCTGTAGTTGTTCTTTGTCCACTGATGAGCTGTCCATCGCAGGGTAACAGAATGACCCCCACGGTTACAGGATGTCGCTGTGCCAGAGTTCATTTTGAGACAAAGGCGGATTGTACACAAGTTTTTATTTATTACAGGTACTTATGTAACGCTGTCAATTTACACAGCGCTTTACATATATATTGTACATTCACATCAGTCCCTAACCCTCAAGGGGTGTACAATCTAAGGTCCCTAACTTACATTCATACATACACATACTAGGGACAATTTTGACAGGATCCAATTAACCTACCAGCATGTTTTTGGAGTGTGGGAGGAGACTGGAGCACCCGTAGGCACAGGGATGCAAACTCCAGGCAGGTGGTGCCATGGTTGGGATTCGAACCAACAACCCTAGTACTGCCAGGCGGAAGTGCTAACCACTTAGCCACTGTGCTGCTTGTAGTTGATCAATAGATTGACTTGTGTACAACCAGTCTGTCCATACATGGATCGAAATTCATCTGGTTTCTTAGGAATCTTCTGAATTTCGATTTATGTATGGACAGTTTAAAGAGGTAGTAAAATTCTCTGCAAGGCAATGGCATAACATGCTAGTATACATCACATACTTGCACATTAAGAAATACTTCTCTAAGAACAAAACTCTCCAGCGGTGCGGTGTCAGCGCTGACAGAGCTACCATTTTCTCCGGTCTTCCTTCTGGGTTTGCTGGCTCCAGTCCTTTGAATGGCCGAGATGCGAAGACGCCACTCCCACGCATGCGCACGAAAGTCACAATTCAGAGCACACAGCTCTAAAGGGACGGCACGGGTATGCCATCCCTTCAGAGTGCATGCGCTGGTGACGTCACCGGCTGCATCATGTGTCATTATTTCCAAAACACTGCAAGTTTAGGAGATATTCACTGTACCTACAGGTAAGGCGCCTTAAAGGCTTACCTGTGGGTACAACTTCAAAAATGATGTTTTTAGGCTCCTTGCACATGGGACCTCCAGCTGCTGTGCCTCCAGTCCTGGAGTTTTAGTACACGCAAGAGACAAGCACCCACCCCTGCTGCCTGCACTCTGTCAAAGTGTATGGCAGACTGAAATATACTGTGGCTGGACAGAGCACTTGTGTTTAGGGCCCTTATGCATTCAGGGATGAATGCCCATAACACAGGTATTTCCTCGGCACAAAATTCTGCCCCGTCCAGTAGCAGCACATTTTAGTATGCCTTAGCCTTTGACAGGCTCCAGGCAGCAGGGTAGGATGCTGTGCCTTCAAGACACACCAACATACCGGGATTGGAGGCACAGCAGCTAGACATCCCAAGTGCAACCAGCCTAACATTTAAAATGACTGTAAAGCTTTTGTATTTTTTTATTTTTTAAATTCAAGTAATAAACATGTTATACTTTCCTGCTCTGTAAAGGTTTTGCACAGAGCAGCCCAGATGTTCCTCTCAGGTCCCCCCGCCGGCACTCCTGGCTCTTCCCTTTGCCGCTCCCTATGGGTGCGTCTATTCAGACACACAGCCTGGCTCGGCCCCGCTGTCTGCTCACTGGTTTTGACTGACAGCAGCAGGAGCCAATGGCTCCCAATACTCTCAGCCAAGCCTGTGAGAGCCGGGAGAGGAGAACTGCTGCTGACATACACAGCTCTGGACCGAGATCGGGCTCAACTGAGTATTTGGGGGAGCTGCATGTAAAAGGTTTTTATCTTCATGCAGACCGTGTATCAAGGTGAAAAACCTTTTACCTTTACAACCACTTTAACATATACCGTATTTTTCACTTCATAAGATGCACCTAGGTTTTAGAGGCAGAAAACAAGAGAAAAAATATTCTGAACCAATGGACTGCAGACATAGTACAGGAGATGACCAGAGACTTCGGACATAGTACAGGAGATGACCAAAGACTTCGGACACAGTACAGGAGATGACCAGAGACTGCGGACACAGTACAGGAGATGACCAGAGACTGCGGACACAGTACAGGAGATGACCAGAGACTGCGGACACAGTACAGGAGATGACCGGAGACTGCGGACACAGTACAGGAGATAACCGGAGACTGCGGACACAGTACAGGGAATGACCGGAGACTGCGGACACAGTACAGGGAATGACCGGAGACTGCGGCCACAGTACAGGGAATGACCGGAGACTGCGGACACAGTACAGGGAATGACCGGAGACTGCGGACACAGTACAGGGAATGACCGGAGACTGCGGACACAGTACAGGGAATGACCGGAGACTGCGGACACAGTACAGGGAATGACCGGAGACTGCGGACACAGTACAGGGAATGACCGGAGACTGCGGACACAGTACAGGGAATGACCGGAGACTGCGGACACAGTACAGGGAATGACCGGAGACTGCGGACACAGTACAGGGAATGACCGGAGACTGCGGACACAGTACAGGGAATGACCGGAGACTGCGGACACAGTACAGGGAATGACCGGAGACTGCGGACACAGTACAGGGAATGACCGGAGACTGCGGACACAGTACAGGGAATGACCGGAGACTGCGGACACAGTACAGGGAATGACCGGAGACTGCGGACACAGTACAGGGAATGACCGGAGACTGCGGACACAGTACAGGGAATGACCGGAGACTGCGGACACAGTACAGGGAATGACCGGAGACTGCGGACACAGTACAGGGAATGACCGGAGACTGCGGACACAGTACAGGGAATGACCGGAGACTGCGGACACAGTACAGGGAATGACCGGAGCCTGCGGACACAGTACAGGGAATGACCGGAGCCTGCGGACACAGTACAGGGAATGACCGGAGACTGCGGACACAGTACAGGGGATGACCGGAGACTGGAGACACAGTACAGGGGATGACCGGAGACTGCGGACACAGTACAGGGGATGACCGGAGACTGCGGACACAGTACAGGGGATGACCAGAGACTGGAGACACAGTACAGGGGATGACCGGAGACTGCGGACACAGTACAGGAGGTGACCGGAGACTGCGGACACAGTACAGGAGGTGACCGGAGACTGCGGACACAGTACAGGAGGTGACCGGAGACTGCGGACACAGTACAGGAGGTGACCGGAGACTGCGGACACAGTACAGGAGGTGACCGGAGACTGCGGACACAGTACAGGGGATGACCAAGAGACTGCGGAGAGTACAGGGGATGACCAAGAGACTGCGGAGAGTACAGGGGATGACCAAGAGACTGCGGAGAGTACAGGGGATGACCAAAAGACTGCTGACAGTGCAGGGGATGACCAGAGACTGCGGACAGTATAGGGGATGACCAAGAGACTGCAGACAGTACAGGAGATGACTAAGAGACTGCTGACCTCTGGGGAGGGAGGGGGAGCGGGTACCTGAATTTGACAGGTACCTGCTCCCACTTCTGCAGACTTGTCCTCCCTTTAGTGTGGGCACCCGGCTGACAACCGGGTGCCCAGTGCGCATGCGCGAGAAGCGTTGCGCTTTGTGATTGGTCCGGCTCCTTCTGGGACCTGTCATGTGTCCCAGAAGACGCCGTACCATTCACAAAGTGCAGCGCTTCTCGCGCATGCGCACTGGGCACCGGGCTGTCAAGCCGAGTGTCGTACTAAAGAAGCCGACGCGGGAAGACTGTGTAGCGCTGGACAGAGGAACAGGTAAGGTCCCGCTGCAGAGCTGAGCGGCCGGCCTGGTATTCTGACACGGCGGCGGTGGAAATACCGGACCGGCTGCTCCATATTCGCTCCATAAGACGCACTGACATTTTCCCCCCTTTTTTGGGGGGGGGGGGGGGGAGTGCGTCTTATGGAGTGAAAAATACGGTATTTCAGGTCCATGACCACCAGATCACTGTGCCACGAGTATGAACAAATGTATGTGGCTGCCCAATGTTTGTACTATGCCTCTCGATTTGCCCTTAATGCTCTGTGTGTACAGGCCTCAAAGGAAGCCGCTGTTTTCTTATCTCTGGCACTAAGGATTTCTGAATATTCCATGCCAGCTCATGGCAAGTCTGCATTAGCAGCCAATTATAACCCCGCATTGATCACTCAGTAAACTCTGCTGCAAAAGATATTATTAGAAGAGAGCCACCCACTGCTCTTGCAATGTGGCAGGCGGCTTTCAGAATAATTATTCAGACCAGTAATTGGACGCCTAAGTACGTTTTGTTGGGGAAGACTTGGAACCTCAGATTTGTATTGCTCTGTGTCCCCGACAGTCAGTTTCATACTCTGTCCTGATGACCACTAGCCTCCAAGAAAGAAAGTGGGAAATCCAAAATGTTATAGTTGTCACCTGTACAGGAAATCTTCTACTGGGATCACCTGTTGCTATGACAACTGCCTTGGAAATTCTCTTGTTTCATTGTCTCCAAGACAGGAAAGGAAGAGAAATCCCCCTTGGCAAGTCATTTAAAAAAAAAAATGGATCAGGGTTTTTAGCCCTTCTTTTTTTTCTTTTTTTTTTTTTTTTAACAAATGTTTTGTCTGTACATAAGTGTACCACTTTAGTGATATTAGTGGGGTGTCCGAAGTAGGGAGCGCTATGCTGGAGCTAAGCCTGTGTGTTCAGGGACCTAAAGACTAATGCCGGCCATACATGGGTTGTAATTCGACCGATTTGTCGTCGGAAAATTGGACCTAAGAATAATCGGACGATTATCGCTCTGTTAGTGGGTCAATGGCACCGGCCGATTTTCGTGGTTCCTCCCCTTTTCAGTGATTGGCATGTTGGAAAATTCATGAAAAACGACTTATTTTCGACTCAATGATGGTCAAATTGTACAATCGTTTTTCCGAAAAGAATATGTGCATGAGTCATGACTTGGAAGGAACAGAAGTTTCACCTGTTATATGGGGTAAACTTTATGACTTGGTCGGCCGTTTTTTGAATTCATTGATGGCACCATCGGATTACTGAGCGACGTTTTCGATTTTCAGACAAAAAATCATTCGGGATCCGACCCATGTATGGCCTGCATTAGACGTTCTCCTTACCTGTGTGGGATTAACTGCATAGTCTCCTCGTTCCACATCTCTGTTCACGCTCCAACCAAGTCCCAGTCATCCTCTGTGGACCACTGTCTCTTTCTAACCCACAGGAACTCGTATTCTACCTTCACTATGCCTTTTGTATTAACCAGCCAGAGAATATAGCATTGTGTAAGAAGTCCTGGGGCAACCAAGCACCAATAGACCTTTTTGTCCTTAAGCTGAACTAAAGTCAAAAATAAAATAACTGGTAGTAGACAGGCTCTTCATTGCAAGCTAGGCATGCAATGTCTCTTCTCCTTTAATTTTACCCACCTGTATTCCTGCCATAGTCTTTTGAATGTATGCTGAGCTGCACATGCACAGCTCAGTTTACATTATGGAAAAGTGCCCATGTGTTGGGATGACTGAGCTCCTGTACATATGCAAGAGTGATGTCTTCTTTCACTGGTCAATCAAAATGACTGAACACCGGCATCCGGGGAAGAGATGCCAGCGGGGACCTTGCTGCTGTTGGATCATTGAAGCAGAGGTAAGATTTGCAGACTTTAGTTCTGCTTTAAAGGAGCGGGGGCTGCTACGTAAGAAGCTACACTAGCCAGCAATACTCTGGCCACTTGTACAGGAGCAAGCATTACTGCCACCATGTCTGATTACCTATCAAGAGAAACATAAATTCAGAAAAGGAGGATTTTGTTATTTGCTTGTCTTTGGGGGGTTTTAGCACTTAAAGGCTTTAAATGTACCTTTAAAGCCCATCTCCAGGCAAAAAAGCTATTTTCCCCATGCAGTGGGGCTGTGCCCGCACTGCACAGGTCAACTGCTTGTTTTGTCTAGGAGTGAGGCGAAAGCTCATACTCACCTGATCCTTCGTTCCACCGAAAAATGGCTCTCCCCCCCACAGTCCAGCGATGGACTGTTCCTAGTCTATGGAGCCTGCTGTGAGCTTGATGACGTCAGAACAATCCACAACTCAAGATCCCTGGATCACAGGGGTGCCGGACTATTATACAGGTAGGATCGGAGGATTAGGCAAGTATATCTCTTTTCTCCTCTTCCCTAGAAACGTGCAGTGTGGGTACAGCCCAATGCATGGGAAAACTTTTTTGTTTGTTTTTTTTTTGCCTGGAGTTGGGCTTTAAGTTTTGGACAGAGTAAGGAACGGTTTAAAACTGCTGTCAATTTTTTTTTTTCTTAAAGTGCATGAATTCTCTTAGTTGTCACTGGAACAGAGCCCCCATTGGAACATTCTCTTTCTTTTGTTCTGGTGATGTCTCAAAATTTGAGTTTCATCAATTCACACTTTACACTGAATATGCATACAATCCATAATATAAATTATTATTATTATTATACAGTATTTATAAAGCGCCAACAGTTCGCTCAGCGCTGTACATTACAATGGGGGACAGAACATGTGACAGAACAATACCAATACAATGCGATACATGAGGGGTTCGAGGGCCCTGCTCCTTGGAGCTTACAATCTAGGAGGGAGGGGATAGTAGTACAGGAGGAAAAGCTGTGGGGGATTGAGTGGTAGGAAGAGTGGAGGAGGTCGGCAATTAGCAGAGGGTAGGGTAGGCTTCCCCGAAGAGGTGGGTTTTCAGGGTGCGCCTAAAGGAGAGGAGAGTAGGTGATAGTCTGATGGATTGAGGTAGGGAGTTCCAGAGGATGGGTGACGCCCTGGAGAAGTGCTGGAGGCGGGCATGGGATGAGGAGACCAGGGAACTAGAGAGAAGGAGGTCTTGTGAGGAGCGGAGAGAGTGCGTTTTGGGTGGTATTTGGATATTAGGTCGGTGATGTAGTTTGGGGCAGAGTTATGGACAGCTTTGTACGTCAGTGTTAGGATTTTGAATTTGATCCGTTGGGCAATCGGAAGCCAGTGGAGGGATTGGCAGAGGGGGGTGGCGGAAACGGAGCGGTTGGAAAGGTGGATGAGTCTGGCCGCTGAGTTCAGGATAGACTGAAGCTGGGATACCCAGCGGCGAGGCAGGCCAGTGAGGAGGGAGTTGCAGTAATCGAGTCGTGATATGATGAGGGAGTGGATGAGCTGCCTAAATGGACCTGATGTCTGGCTTTAGATACCAGGGATCCTCTTTAGGTAGTTGTAATAGCAGAGCTGACATCCTTCCACTCGGCATCATAAACCTTGATGTTTAATAGACATTGACTGCTTACAGTGTTCATTAGGTAGGTGTGTGCAGGCAGGTTTAACTGTTCTGCTCCTTTTACAGCCTGTTAATGCAGATCCTTTCATACAGAGAGAGAAAGATAAATTCTATTTCCAGTAATCCTTTTTGAGCTTGCTGTTTAAAAATTCAGCATCCCTAAGGCCAACAAGCAGTGTGTTGTAGCAGCTCACACCTGAGCGATCCCCACATGTAATAAACAGTCTGCTTCCTATTCCATTCCACATCGGCTCCCTCTAGAAAGGTGACTTTCCTGCCGAGGAGAACTACAGCCCTCTTCCCCCGCAATCAGAAATTGGAGAAATAATATTTCTCCAATAAAAATGTACAAATGTTCTTTGTGTATATTTGTAAGATTGGAGAGGATATGTGTTTTGTTAAGTGGCAGTCCTCGGTCTGTGTTCACCTCCATTACCAACCGCCATCCTGCAGCAGTGAGAGCAGGAGCCATGTCATGTCAACTGTTAGATACACTCCTGGGGATACCATTAACAGCTTGTTGGGAGATGTGACTCTGCAAGGGTCCCCATAAACATGCATTATTTATTCTTTATATAAGGTACTTATATAGCGCCGTCAATTTACGCAGCACTTTACATATATATAGTACATTCACATCAGTCCCTAACCCTCAAGGGGTGTACAATCTAAGGTCCCTAACTTACATTCATACATACACATACTAGGGCCAATTTGGACAGGAATCAATTCACCTACCAGCATGTCTTTGGAGTGTGGGAGGAAACCAGAGTACCCGGAGGAAACCCACGCAAGCACAGGGAGAACATGCAAACTCCATGCAGGAGGTGCCATTCTTGGGAATCGAACCCATGACCCATTTACTGCAAGGCAGACGTGCTAACCACTAAGCCACTGTGCCGCCCATATATGTGTTCAGAGGAGTAATCCTTTAAGGTACACCTGGAATTTAGTAGCAAACAACGTTGTGGAGGAGGAGGGTATGAGAGATAGAGGTTGTCCTTACATCGTCTAAAGAAAGTAATAAAGGGAAGCTATAGCGGATTTCATTCAGTTCAATTCCTATTTTTTAACTGCTTTACCTTTTTTTCTGTTTCTTTCACAAATAAACATTTACTGTTATCCACCCATAACACAGGATACACAGAGCAATATCAGAAGCTGTTTGCCTTCAGGCTGTTTTTCTTTCTCTATTATCTTTCTCTCTCTTTCACTTTCTCTTCTCTCTTTCTCTCTTTCTCTCTTCTTTCTCTCTTTCTTTCTCTCTCTCTTTCTCTCTCTCTTTCTCTCTCTCTTTCTCTCTCTCTTTCTCTCTTTCTCTCTCTCTTTCTCTCTCTCTTTCTCTCTTTCTTTCTCTCTTTCTCTCTGTCTCTCTCTTTTTTCTTTCTCTCTGTCTCTCTCTTTTTTCTTTCTCTCTGTCTCTCTCTTTTTTCTTTCTCTCTGTCTCTCTCTTTTTTCTTTCTCTCTGTCTCTCTCTTTTTTCTTTCTCTCTGTCTCTCTCTTTTTTCTTTCTCTCTCTTTCTCTCTTTCTCTCTCTTTTTTCTTTCTCTCTTTCTCTCTCTTTTTTCTTTCTCTCTTTCTCTCTCTTTCTCTCTCTTTTTTCTTTCTCTCTTTCTCTCTCTTTCTCCCCCCCCCCTCTCTCTCTCTTCCTCTCCCCCCCCCTCCTCCTCTCTCTCCCCCCCCCTCCTCCCCCCCCCCCTCTCTCTCTCTCCACTCTTTCTCTCCACTCTTTTTTCTTTCTTTCTTTCTTTCTTTCTTTCTTTCTTATACATCTATAAGCCCATTTGTGGTGGACTTCTTTTAATGCCCCTTACACACAGAGCATCTAGTTTATGGCCTTATGCATTCAGGGAGAAATGCCCAGAATGCAGAATCCGCTTAGGGCCTGAAACATGTTTAACTCTGATACGACGTTCAACCCCGTCCATTCGTCTCTCATAGTCTTTAGTAGGCTGCAGGCAGTAGAGCTGGATGTTGAACCTGTGCACAGGGGCTAGATACCCCATAAGCAAAGGGACCTGAAGAAAACCTGAACTGTGGAAGCTGTACCCAAAGGGACAACCAAAGGGCACAGGACTAGTCACCATTATTTGCAGTGATCTCCCTGCAGCTGATCTTTTTCACATTACTTACCACATTTTGTCCTGTACCAAGTCTCTGTGTGGAGGTGGCCATCTTGGTAGAGGAGCAGGATTTTGTTTCTTCATGTCAGAGCTAGATCTTTGATGACTGGTGGGGTATTACTGAAGTAGCAGAAGAGGTTGAGGAAGCACAGATCCACAGGGTGGGTGAAGTGGACATCTTGCACTGCAGTGTTCTCTCCAACAAGAACAGTGAGCAGCTCTGTAGTGTCATCACAAAGATTCACTCAGAATCTGCTGAGCCTAGCTGTCAGAGGTAGCAGTGCCCTGGGTGATCTCACACTGCAGATATGCAGCTATGAGGTTGTAGGTACAGGAGTGCCTAGGCACACTTACATACCAGGAAGTTCTCTGCTATCTTTCAGGAGCTATTCTTTAGGAATAACAACACTTTTAGATGTTCACCATAATACAGCAAATCTTCACTTTTTGAGTTCAGGTCCTCCTTTAAGCACTTGTGTATGGAAACATTTGGCTTGACTTGGCTCTGGGTGTCTTGAAAGCCCTCTATAGGGCTGGTCAGTATATATGTTTGTTTATTTTTTTCCTCTTGATTTAGACATCTGGTGTGAATTACAGTCCACATTTTTCCGGTGTCCTCGCAGTGACCTTTTTGTCTGGCTGACATTGCACAATCTGCGGCTTACACAAATTGCTGTACAATCTGTGCATTGTGTATGATCTGTGCATTGCTCCCTTCTACCTTTCCAGAGTATCTGGAATTGTGCAGAACTTGTTCATCAATGTTCTTCAGCACCCGGTCTCCTGGCCTCAGTCCTTATACGGCCTCAAATTAAACTGGAGCACGGCCCTTCTTTCACACGTGTACGTCTGTGCGAGAAATCAATAAATAAAGATCTGCAGAACGTGTCAAATGCTGGCTGCTTCTCTCTACACATCGCAGAAGGTGGAGGCCTTGCTATTAAAGGAGAACTCCGGAATAGTACAGTACTGGAATACATTAGCCATAGGCAAGCACTTTACATATTTACAGCAATGAAAGGCCTACACACAACACAAGGCGGACAGTTATCACCAAAACGAGCAACCCAATTGGAGGTATAGCCTGAGTATAAACTGACAGAGACTATGCAATCCTTTCTTTTTTTTTTTTTTCTGTGGGTTTTGTAAAATCTGCGTCTGGACTCCTCAGTAGCAAACCGAGATAGATTTAGCTAATTTTTAATTCATTTTAAATAGATATGCAGTGAGGCTACATGCACGTGGCTGTACCTACACGCATGCAGATGTATGCTGCAACACAAATAGTGTGCATCCAGAATATGTGTCCATGTCCCTGCGGGTGTCTTATGGAACTCCAAGCTCATCAGTGTTCAGCCGAAACTTCTAATTTATCTCTGGGTGGCTGTTTGTGGCACCTTTGGGTGACTGCACGCTTAATGACCGTGTCCACAAAGCCTTAAATGTGTGTGTGACGGGAGTGACTTTTGGCGGTGGGGGGACCCCTGTTATTCCTCTTATGTGTAGCCCACCCTGTGCCTGTTAGGGGCGCAGGGTGCTCTGTCCAGACATTGTGTAGACATGTATAGGTGGGGTGTGGGGGTTGTCCATTGTTCACTGCCAGGTGGTTGCCCCATTGTTCTATTGTGTCTTACTTGCCAGCAAACTATTATGGGATACATGTGTTCCCCTATTGTCTACTGCCACCTGGTGTATCCTATTGTTCTATTGTGTGTCTTGGTTTGGTGGGGGGTGTTTCTGGCAGCCCTTCCCCCTGATGGGAGGGCCTGCTGATGTGTTTCCTGTTCCTGGTTGTATTTCCCCACCCTGGTTGTATTTCCCCACCCTGTGTATATATCTTGTGTTTGTGGTAAAATAAAGCAGTTGACTTCCTGTCTTAAGAAGAGTCTGGTGCTGTCTATTTCCTGTATGATCAGCGTTGGGGGTCTGTGGGATGGTGTTCATACAGGGAAGCGAGAGTCTAACGGAAATACCCAAGTGTGGTCTGGGTCCGGTTCCGTTACCTTTGTGTATACTCTAAGGCCCCTTCCACATGAGGCAGATTTCTTCCCGATCAGCAGGGAATCCATTCAGAGATTCCCGGCTGATTTGGAGCAGAGTGGGCAGATGACACAGCCATTCCTTTAGATTGTAAGCTCCACGAGCAAGGCCCTCACATTCCTTCTGTACTGAAATGTATTGTAATTGTACTGTCTCCTGTTATATTGTAAAGCGCTGCGCAAACTGTTGGCGCTATATAAATCCTGTATAATAATAATTCCTGCAGACCCTCTGATCCCCCTAAATGGAAGAGGATGGCCCCTCTTGTTTTTTTTTCCGGCCTGGAACAGACCCGGATGTAGACGGGTGTAAACATTCTGTTTCCCCACCTGTCCATAGGAATGCATGGACCTTCCAATCCCGATCCATCTTAAAAACGGACAGGTGGACCCGATCAGATCAACCATATGAAAAGGGCCTAACAATGAACATCTCTTATGTGGCTGCTCTTGGTCTGCATTGTACTGCTGAACTTGGTTTGTTGTATCTGTTCTCTAAGTAGGGAGGGATACACATTGATCTTTTCTGGAATTCAGAGTTGTCCTGTGCTCTCAACCTGTTCTCTGACAAGGAGTCCAATCTTCCTTCCAGCACCCCCCTACTACTACCACCACCCTTTGTTGAGGAAGGGGGGGGTAATCCTGTAGTTTTGTGAAAAGTTAACTGGTCAGGGCTGACACCATTTCTTACAGTTTTGGATCAGTAAAGGCAGCGTGTAGTCAGTCTGCAACAGAGTATTAGTCCTCATGCACACGGGACTTTTTTACAGCGGCTGTTTATGGCTTTTGACGTTTTTTTTTCTACAGCCAGTAAACCCCCCCAGCATGTTATCCTATGTGTCCATGCACACATAGACTGTAATCAGTGTGTTTTTGGCTTGGACGTTTTTTCGCTGGAAAAAAAAACAGGACTATTTGGGTTTCTAGATGAGTTTTTTAGCTGGAAAAACACTCTAACACTGAAAAACACGGTAAAACGCCACAAACTGACTTTTTTTGACCAAAAAAATTTTTGGTGAAAAAAACGCAAATGCAGCAAAACGCTAATGAAAAACCACTAAAAAAAGCTACATTAGAGCAGTTGATGGAGAAATTTATGAGTGTAAGCTTCTATGCCAAATTCTGCCTTACTGATCCTGTTTAGTATTGCCTCTCTGTGCAATATTATGATTATAATACAGGATTTATATCACGCCAACGGTTTACTCCGCGCTTTACAATGTAAGGGCAGACCGTACAATTACAATACAAATTAATACAGGTCCTTAGAGCTTGCATTCTAATAGAATTAACAAATGTCCCACATGGAGATCTGTGCTTAGGACCATATGAACTATTGCACTCTGTGACAATGACCGTTCCTTCATAAAGTGAAAAAAATAAAGTGGCTCTAAAAGCATTGTTTGCATGAAGGTTAAAAAAAAAACCTGCTGTGCCATTGGATCTCCCCCAGCCCATCACTTTTTATTTACCTGAGCCCAATCTCGATCCAGCACTGTGCCTCTCCCTTCTTACAGGGCAAAGCTGTCAGTCAAATCATGTGATGAGGGGCCGAACAGCGCAGTGTGTGTCTATAGATGTAGGCAGTGCCGCTCAGGAAGAAGCCTGCACAAGTGCCCCCATAGGAAGACACTCGTTGAAGACCGGCGGGGGACCCCTGAAGAAGAGAATCGGGGCTTCTCTGTGTGCTACCATGTTTATTATTTACAAAAAAAGGTTTATAACCACTTTAAAGAAAACCTGCAAAGTAATTGAAATATGGAGAATTTAGGGGGACTCACAGAAATATTGTGAAGCAGTGATGGAAGCATGTGTACAAGAACTGCTATTGCTGATTTAGATCTATGTGACAAAAAAGCTTTATTTTTCACATTAGATGAGTGGCGGTATGGAGAGCTAGGACACTTCGTTTCAATTCTCCCACAACCGCTGAGGACCTCGGAGGATATGTACCCAATTGAAAAATCATTGAATGTAAATACAGTTCCGAAACAACCACCTCCAGGATATATAAGATCCTGATAGATATGGAAGGAACCGATCCTCCCGGGTTCTTGGGAAAAAAAAGCTTGGAACAGAACTGAATAATCAACAAAAGAATAAAATATTTAAATTAACACACGAGGTGACAAATATGAGCACAGAAATGAATTACAAATACTTGGCGAGATGGTATATCAAACCAAGTTTGGCACATAAACAGCAAGATGATGATGATGTTTCTCCTTTATGTTGGAGAGGTTGTGGGGAAAAGGGGTACAATAGCACATATTTGGTGGGAGTGCCCGAAAATACAGGATTTTTGGAAGGAAATAATTCATTGTATTCAGGAAATCAGTGGGATCATTATACAAAGGGACCCATGGATGTGTTTATTTTATTCCGAGCCCGTAGGTAAACTGTATAAAAACAGGGTATTATATCATTTAATCAGTGCGGCTAAGGGCTTGATTCCCAAGTTTTGGCAAGCTTCGGAGCCACCAGGAATAAATGATTGGTTGAATAGAGTTGAAAATATTTTTAGGATGGAGGAGCTGAGTCATGTGGAGGAGGACAAAATGGAAGAATTTAGGAAATTGTGGAGTAGTTGGCTAGATTTAAAAAAAAAATTTAAAAGATACACAGAATTGGTTTGGAGCTTAGGGGGAAAAGTCTAGAGCAAGAGTGTCAAACTGGCGGCTCTCCAGCTGTTGTGAAACTACAAGTCCCATCATGCCTCTATCTTTGGGAGTCATGCTTGTAACTGTCAATCCTGCAATGCCTCATGGGACATGTAGTCTGGCAACAGCAGGAGGGCAACCATTTTGACACTTGTGATCTAGAGAGAGCTTGATGGAGAGTGTGAAAGCGAGAGTGGTCATGAAAGGGAAAAGGACATAGATATAGATAGAAAACTACAAGAGGAGTAAGAACTTGGTAAACAAGATCTGGACAGGGGTAACTTGGTGGGGGGGGGGGGCAAGATGTTGTAAAATGGGATTTACATAGATGTGATTGTGCTGTATATTGGATTGTTATATTTTTGTATTGGAATACCCAATAAGAAGATATAAAAAAAAAAGATCTATGTGACTGTGGAGGATATTTTGCATTGTATTGAGGAATCCAATTTTTTCTTTCTAGAAAATGGCGTCTTTGCTGAGCACTCTGAAAATGTTCATCTTTCTGGACTCCCAGTTGGTAAGTCTTTATTTAAAATATACACATGACCAATTAAAGGATGGTCTTTTTAAAGTGTTCACCTTTACAGAACAAATTCTAAAGGTGAACAAACACCATATAGCCTCCACCCAACCCCTCCTCCCCCCCCACCTGTCTGTGCTGTAATTATCTCCTGGTATGCAAATATATCAGTGCCTCCGCAGCTGGTCCAGCAGTCTGATGGTTTGAAATCCCCATTCTTCTCCATGCAGTGCTTCCAGGATGGACCAGAGCGATTCTGATTGGTCAGAATCTACTCAGTGAATCACTCTGGTCTGTCCTGGAAGCGCTGCACAGAGAAGATCCCCAAACCACTGGATCAAGGGGGTGGGGAGGCTGAACAGTGTTCACCTCTTTAGTTTCTGTCAACACTAAGAAACAGATGAACTAACACTTTAACCACTTCAAGTCCGGACACTTTTACCCCCTTCCTGTCCAGGCCAATGTTCAGCTTTCAGCGCTATCACACTTTGAATGACAATTGCGTGGCCATGCAACACTGTACCCATATGAATTTTTTAGCATTTTTTTTTAGACAGATACAACTTTATTTTGGTGGTATTTATTCACCACTGGGATTTTTATTTTTGCTATATAAATGAAAAAGTCCAAAAATTTTGAAAAAAATGTTTTTCTTATAAAATTTTGCAAATAAATAATCTGTCTTAATAAATCTTGGCCAAAATTTATTCAGTTATCTTTTTAGTAAAAAAAAATAACCCAAATTAGTTTATAACCAAAATGTATAATTTTTTTTTTTTTTAAATTATATTTGTATTTTATTTTTTTTATATATATATTTTTTTTTTTTTAAACATACTGTCACCCTAGCAGTACAGTGTCACCATAGATGAAGATTTATTTATTTTTTTTACACTGATTGCTTTTACACCCATAAAGGCCGTAAAAGCAATCATTTCTCCTCTCTGGCTGCATTCTTGCAGCCATTGAGAAATACTGTGTGAACTGTGATTGGTCACAGCTTGTCACATGGTACAAGGCTGTTGTGAATAGCCTTGTACCATGTGACCTCTGTGATCATTCACAGATTTCACTAGTAGTAAGCAATGATGTCAGAAGTGACATCTTGCTTACACCTATTCATGTGATCACTGATTGGCCAATCAGTGATCACATGATCGGGACCTCACATAGAGGTCCCGTACAGCGATTGGTGTTGCACTGTGTCCGGAGGACACAGCGGGCTCCGGATTGTGGTGTTGCGCGCTCCCAGGGAACGCGCACAGTCCAAAATGGCGAGCGCCGTTTATGATCGGCAACCCACTCCTGCACTCCCACGGTACGACTGTTTATATACAACGCCTGGACAGGAAGTGGTTAAGAACAGACGGAAATCTGATGACGGGTGCAAAGTTATCTGCAGGCAGCCTGTAGTGGGTGAGGCCTTATTGGTCCCTCCTATTGCTCTGCTTTCTGAAGAGGTTATGTGGAGCCCAGTGATGATGTCACTACTATTTTTACAAGGTAATATCTGGGATTTTAAAGGCATATGGTTCAGACACACAAAAAAAAAATAGATTTATATCCTATTTAAATGTTTTTGTGCCCGGAGTTCAGCTTTAAGATCGGTTGCAGACTAATGCCATTGTCTCCATACCAAATCCCTTACTGCATCCACATCATGCAGTCTGTGTGCAAAGGACAGAGATGGATCTGTAAGTGCGGTGCCAGCCCGCTGCCCCAGAAAAAATGATGATGATGTAAGCTGCCGCCACACATTTGTCTGTGGAGTTTTCTGCTGCATGCAATGCGGGAAATTAAGCAGCTGAACTCTGAAAATATTCCGAATAGATTAAAGTGACATCTGCCTGCCTCTGAGCAGATTTCACTTAGCTAAATCGTCTGCCTAATTTCCTTCCTACGTAAAGCTTGCATTAGTCGGCTGATGGGAAGGCATTCACATTCAGTGATTCCATGAAACAAAAATTGTTCCCGGCCTCCATGGAATGGAAGTGGAGGGAAGAAGATGGTTACTTGTTTACGAATTCAAGTCTCACTAACTTTTTTTTTTTTTTTCTCCTAACTGCTAAAAAACAATCCGTCATAGGAAAATGGTTTAACTGACTCATAGATTTGGGCTTTTTAACCTCTTAAAGGGAGCCTGTCATGAAAGAAACATGGACTGCCATTTCTGATCCCATTATGAAGACTGCGAAATCTGGTGTTGCTGTGCATGGTAGCCAATCGGCTTCTAACTTCAGCTTTTTCAATTAAAGAATTTGTTGTGCGTGACGTTAATTGCTCGTTTTTGCCTAGGGGTGAGGAGAGCGGAGATATACCTAACTAATTCACTGATCCTCCGAGCACAAGACGGTCCCTGCCGCTCCTGCCCCCCACACGCTAGTGGTCTTGTGAATGGACTGTTCCTGATGTTATCACCTCCATAGACCGCTGTGGACTTGAGAACGGAAGGAACAGTCCACCACTGGACGTGGAGGAGAGCTGTTTTCCGGAGGTTTGCAGGATTGGGTAAATATAGCCGTTTGGTGCACCCCTGGATAAAGCGAGCAGTTAAAGTGTTACTAAACCCACAACCGGAAAATCAGTCTGTATATGCAGTAAAGCATGCTTGTTATACTCACTGTGGAACCTAAGGGGTTAATCATCTGCATTGTGTAAAAAAAAAAAGCTGTTTGATCCTGACTTCTCTGCTCCTCCTCTTGTTCAAATGTCCACAGCTTATCTCCTGATAAGACAGACCTAACTGTAGCCATTATGCACATACAGTTTAGTGTGTATTGCTACAGAGGTTTATTTTTCTTGGGAGAGTGCATGTGATCAGCACAGGGCCAATCGGCACTCTCCAGACAGAGGTCAGGGGTTTTGCATCCTACTAAAGCAGAAAGAAAACTCCTCCTACAAGCTTTAACCAGTCTTCTGCTGAATACTGATAGAAGTCACAAGACTGCTCTAACTGCTGATGAGAAAAGGTATTTAGCAGTTTATATTTACTAAAATAATTGCATTTCCATGTTCTGTGTACTGTGGGAGATCAGATATAGTGAATGCAGGGTCCGGGGTTTAGTAACACTTTAACCCATGCACTGGGCACGTCTCTGTATGGTTGTTCCAGATCAGGGATTCAGAGAGACAGGCAAATGGCATCCTCAGAAAGAGATGAGCAGTAGCAGATTATACATTTATCTCATGACCAGCGTCCTTAAAAGAACTCTGGTGTAAAGGGCTGATCTGTATATAGGCTGCAGTGAAGGAGGGGTTAAATTATATAAACCTAATGGTGTATACATTTTTAATTTTGGTTTTGTATAGTGTGCAAGATAGGATCTCTCTGATGCCTGACATGTTTAGGTGTCTGTACTGCCTTGTCCATTTATCAAGATGGCCAACCGCAGCTTATGTGCTTTAACAGGTTTCAGAGGTCTGCTTTAAGAATGGCCATGCACCTTTATGATTGAAAATACTAGGTTGAAAATCCACACTGAAGTTAGGATTGGGAGCCACAGAAGATAACCAGACTTGCTTGTCTAATGCAGCCTTTTTCAAACAGGGTGCCCAGTAGGGGTGCATGGAAATTACAATTCTGGTGCTGAAACCCAAAATGAAAATTCAGGATGCACTTGGCCAAAAACTGAAATGGACATGGACACTGGCAGCGGGCCGGTGTAGTGATCAGTCATCGGCCGTGTCCCGTGGACACAGCCAGTGATAGATCGCACTGGAGAGTTTCCGCTCTGCCATCATTGTACAATAGGCCGATTGGGAAGAAGTTAAAGGGTGTCAGGTGCGCAGCCTGTGCATGGGATGGGTGTCAGTTGTGCAGTCTGTGCATGGGATGGGTGTCAGTTGTGCAGTCTGTGCATGGGATGACTGTCAGGTGCGCAGGTCACGCCCATCCCATGCACAGCCTGCGCCCCCAGACGCCCATCCCATGCACAGCCTGCGCCCCCAGACGCCCATCCCATGCACAGCCTGCGCCCCCAGACGCCCATCCCATGCACAGCCTGCGCCCCCAGGCGCCCATCCCATGCACAGCCTGCGCCCCCAGGCGCCCATCCCATGCACAGCCTGCGCCCCCAGGCGCCCATCCCATGCACAGCCTGCGCCCCCAGGCGCCCATCCCATGCACAGCCTGCGCCCCCAGGCGCCCATCCCATGCACAGCCTGCGCCCCCAGGCGCCCATCCCATGCACAGCCTGCGCCCCCAGGCGCCCATCCCATGCACAGCCTGCGCCCCCAGGCGCCCATCCCATGCACAGCCTGCGCCCCCAGGCGCCCATCCCATGCACAGCCTGCGCCCCCAGGCGCCCATCCCATGCACAGCCTGCGCCCCCTGACGCCCATCCCATGCACAGCCTGCGCCCCCTGACGCCCATCCCATGCACAGCCTGCGCCCCCTGACGCCCATCCCATGCACAGCCTGCGCCCCCTGACGCCCATCCCATGCACAGCCTGCGCCCCCTGACGCCCATCCCATGCACAGCCTGCGCCCCCGACACTGTAATGGTGTCAGTTGCACAGGCTGTGCATGGGATGAGTGTCACGACCCCCCTGACACCCATTTTACGCATAGCCTGTGGCCCCTGACTCCCATTTTACGCATAGCCTGCGGCCCCTGACTCCCATTTTACGCATAGCCTGCGGCCCCTGACTCCCATTTTACGCATAGCCTGCGGCCCCTGACACCCATTTTACGCATAGCCTGCGGCCCCTGACTCCCATTTTACGCATAGCCTGCGGCCCCTGACACCCATTTTACGCATAGCCTGCGGCCCCTGACACCCATTTTACGCATAGCCTGCGGCCCCTGACACCCATTTTACGCATAGCCTGCGGCCCCTGACACCCATTTTACGCATAGCCTGCGGCCCCTGACTCCCATTTTACGCATAGCCTGCGGCCCCTGACACCCATTTTACGCATAGCCTGCGGCCCCTGACACCCATTTTACGCATAGCCTGCGGCCCCTGACACCCATTTTACGCATAGCCTGCGGCCCCTGACACCCATTTTACGCATAGCCTGCGGCCCCTGACACCCATTTTACGCATAGCCTGCGGCCCCTGACACCCATTTTACGCATAGCCTGCGGCCCCTGACACCCATTTTATGTATAGCCTGCGGCCCCTGAAACCAGTTGCATGCTCCCCTCACCTTGTAGTAAACTTAGAAGCAGCCCAGCTCGGTCCATCAAGAGGCGAGACCACTAACACTGGGCATGTGCCAAAGCATCACTGCACAGCCGCACCTTCCTCCTGTAGGAGGGAGGGGTCCGCACAACTCGCATCTCTCCCCGGTCAGTACAGAGCAGGGCGGATCCAAGATGCAGCAGCACCTACTCTCTCAATCTCCGCTCCTCTACTGCACTGGCCAAAGGACATTTTTGGCCCCTGTATCTGTTCATTTGTTTTATATCGGTAAAATGCCAATAGGGCTTATTTCAGCCGAAACAATTCGGCAACTGAAATTTCGGTGCATCCTTGGTGTCCAGGCACCCTGGGGTGCCGTCAAGTTTCTTTTAGGGGTGCCTTGGCAAAATGCCTAAACATTTCCCAAAAATTGTATACAAGCCAGCAGCTGGACTAAGCCTACCTTTTAGATAGATATAGCCACAGGCTTCCGTTGTGCGCCATTACAACCTTCTAGCCGCCGGCGTCCTAACAACCAACAACATCATCAGTTGATAAGGCGAATGTCAGGCTCCAGCACAGCATCCTTGCTTGCTCCTCTCTGTCCGCACTGGGGTCACATTAGCTAAGCGAGGGAGAAGAAAAACAATGGCATACTAGTCCGTACCAGTGTGCAAAGGAGTGCTTTTGCTTTATAAGAATAAATCACCTCTAATATTGGGTGTCTTAAGCTTGTAGATGTTGCTGCATTATGATAAACTATTTGTTTAGTTTTTTACATTTTAGAATGGGGTGCCTCAGGATTGCGCAGAATTTTAAAGGGTGCCTTGACTCAGACAAGGGTGAGAAATGCGGGTCTAATGTATAGATTGACACTATAAATGGGCCTGCTGATTTGGGTTTTGCGAGTTTACATTCAGGTGTCCTGGCGCCACCTGCTGGTGATAAAAGGTGTTTTTCCTGTAAGATAATTAGTATTAGAATATTTTTACATTTCATTTCTTGTTTGTGGCCATTACTTTTTCCATGAAAAGGAGCTTTCTTTGTTAAGATTGTTTACTTTATTCAAAGTTTTTGTATATGTCATATACTTATGAGGCATTCAAATTTCAATAAAATAAAGTGCGTTTATTCATTGCATGCGAACTGGTGTTTATGTGAATCTTTCTGGGGAGGAGGTCCATAACTTTCATCAGATTCCTTAACCTCCTTATCTGTATTCCTGAGTGTAGCTCGGGGTAAAATTTCAGTACCAAAAGCGGTAACCCCGAGCTACACTTGGGCTTACCATGCGGCGTTGCTCAGGGAGTCCCTGCAGCACTTACCTTGTCCTTCGCTCCCGCGATGCATCCCCTGCAGTGTCCCCGGCCATCTTCTCCGGCCGATGCCGGCATCCGGCTTCCGTGTTCTGGTCCCTGTGACGTTGGGACGTACGGGTGCCGGAACCGGCAGCGAATTTTTATTTTTATTAAAAATGTCTTTTTTTTTTTTTTTTTTTAAATGATTATTACATAGTAAAACATTGCTGTTTCAACCCATTTCACATACATTTTGTCCCTACTGCTTTGTCCTGTGCCCTGCCTGCATTTTGACTGTTCTTTCTGCCTGGAAACTTAGAAAAGTCCATGGTGTCCAAAAAGCGTCCCTTTACGTCAAAATCGGTTTTAGATCAGCTAGAGAACAGCGATAGTAAATCAGAACCACTTGCAGAATTGAGTGATAATGATTCGTGGGGGAAATTCGTCATCGGACACTGAAAACGATTTTGCGACTTTGCTCAGCGATGTGCGAATTTGCCTCTGTATTTCAAATTTCAGTGTTTTTGGTTTGATTATATTATTGAATTAAATTTATTATTATTATATTAATATTTTTTATGATTATTTATTAAATTATAATTTATGATTTCGTGGTTCAAATTTTATCCCACCCGGGATGTTTACTAGACTCTTGTTCGGACAGATTTCAGTGACTTATTCCTAAAAATGACAGCCTACAATAAAAAACTACATATTTCCATGCAAAAAAATGGTACCGCTTTCAGCACAAAAAATCGGAAAGAATCATACCGCTGAGGTTAAGGAATCTCTGACCCAAAACGGGTTAAAGTGGTATTTAAACACAAAACCAAAAATGTAGCATTATTGCAACTTACTAATTCTTAGATGTGAGTCTGCATCAGTTTTCTTTTTGTAGGCTTTTTCCCCTAGTGATCTGGCCAGTAACACTCCTCCTCCTGTATTTGGAGTACCTCCATTCTGGATGAAGGAGCACAGGGGGTATCTTTGGACAGCAGCAATGTCAGTATGGGCTGTGAGATGTGTTAGATGTTCTAGCATATTTAGATACACTAACAAACTGAAGCCAAACTCCAGCTAATACTTTATAGGCAGTTACAGAAACCATTTTTTTCTCCTTTTTGGGATAAATGTTTTACATAAATAAAAGCTGATCATTGTAAACACCCCTGTCGGTGTTTCATCTCTGTAATGATATATCTGGAAGAAAGCTTGTTCTTTTGAAAAACAGATTTACTGGTCAGATCACCAGGTGAAAATAGGGGAAAGAAAGCCTAAAAAAGAAAACTAATACAGCCATCACATCATAGAATTGGTAAGCTGTAATATAATAAATGTTTGCTTTTGGGGTTCATACTGCTTTAAGACCCATTGCCCCACGGAGAAGGGAAGGACTTTTACAGGTAGAATGGGCAGAGGTCTGGGGAGACTGGGTTGGTGTGAGTGCTGCCTGCATGTGTTCTGGGGTTGTCCCAGAGGACAGCGGAAGATTTAGGGAAATCATAGATGGATTGAGATTTGGGCGGTTCAGCGGGGACAAGCCAAATTCCGAACCCACGTATGGCTGTTCCCACTCGGCAGAAGCTGAATGTTGGAAAGCTTTTGTCGATCAGCAGCTGCTGCCAATCAGCTGTACCTCTGATCAATGTGGATATGGATGTATTATGTCTGTGGAGAGGTCCCCTGTGTCAGACTAAAATAATACAGTAGGAAGGATTCCTCCATCCACCTCACTTGTGTGGATGGGGGAACATGTTCATGTTTGGGCTTTTTTTTTTTGTTTTTGTTTGGGGGGGGGGGGGGTTTCAACCAGTAATGCTGAATTATCTATAGCCAGGCCGAACGTCCGACACATAACAAGGTTCTGGATGATCGGCTCCAACTCTCCCAGGCTCAATCACACACCTCCTTTCCCCTGTTTATGTACTTCATCTGTTCCCATGACTCTCACATTTGTATTCTCTGTTCCTTGCTTATCGAAGATAATCCATTATCAATGCCAGCAGGCTATTTAAAAAATAATCAGCCATGAATAAATGATGGTGACACAAGTATGCTTGACGTGTAGTTAAAGAAAATGTTTTCAGCAGCCCAGTAAGATACAATATCTAGGAACTGTGAAGAGTAAAGAATATCTAAGCTCAAGAACAATAATGTAATATACTGAAGCGTACCAGCCCTCAGATGTGGTGGCTGCATTCCTTTTCTTTTTTTCAGGCATTTTTCCTTTTTTACCTGGTGATCTTGCCAGTAATACACTTCTTGTCCTAGGATGACAACCCCCTTTCTATAATGTATCTATGGAGCAGCAGTGTTGTCACCCAAGGCTGTTTTCAATTTAGTGGAACAAAAGGACATTGGATGTCTAACAAGTATTTTTCTGTGCTTTGCCTGTCAACAAAAAAGGAAACCTAATGCAGCATCCACATCCAAGGACTGGTGAGCTGCAATATAGTATATTTTTGTTCTTGGGTTTATGTACACTTTATGGGGTTGATTGTATAAAGAAGCCATTTGCCTACTGAAAGTGCATGTACATTTGTTCTGTGCAACATCAGTGTCCACAGTCCTCTTCACATCAAAGCCCACCCTCCCTTCACATCTACGTCTTCAACCCCACCTTCAGCCCCTCTCATCCCACCCCTTTCCCTTCTTCATGTCACCCCCTCCCCCTTCACAGCAGTGTCCTCAACCACTATTTCTCATCCCACCCTTCCCCCTCTTTCATGTCCTCCCTCCCCCTTCACAGCAGTGTCCTCAACCCCTACTTCTCATCCCACCCTTCCCCCTCCTTCATGTCCTCCCTCCCCCTTCACAGCAGTGTCCTCAACCCCTGCTTCTCATCCCACCCCTCCCCCTTCTTCATGTCACCCCTTCCCCTTCACAGCAGTGTCCTCAACCCCTACTTCTCATCCCACTCCTCTCCCTCCTTCATGTCACCCCCTCCCCCTTCACAACAGTGTCCTCAACCCCTACTTCTCATCCCACCCCTCCCCCTTCTTCATGTAACCCCCTCCCCCTTCACAGCAGTGTTTAAAAGTAGCAACATTTCAGGTCCTGTAGGAATCCTGCGTGGAGATTTACAGGGCAGCCAAGCGGGAGAGACACCAGTGGCACCACCATGGTGGTCTGGATGGGACTGTCACCTCATCCAGGTCTAGATCCTCCATTTAAAATAAAAATAAAATTAAATTTAAGTAATCTTTTTTGTTCATCCCATTGTGCCTAGATGATATCTGATGCCCATTATATCCTCTACAACTGTTTTGGACTTGTAGGCCAATTAAGATTTTTTAGGTCTTTTTCTTCTAGCTCTGAGCTTTCACATCCAGGGTGAGCCATTGAATCCCATATATATGTATATATATTTGATTAAATACCCTGTATTGGATATATTAAAGTTGTTTAGTAATTGAACAGTTTTTTTTTTTTTTTATATATATATATACTTTTAGACTGCCTTGGCGGTAGAAATTTACTCAAATTTCCCCTGAAGAAGCCCGTGAGGGCGAAACATGTAGGGAGTATACTACATTTACTTAACCAAGTCTGAATCTCAGTTGGTATTCTTAGGATTGAATTGTTTTTTTGTTTTTGTATCTTTTCCTTTCTTGTTTTACCAAAATACGAAATAAAAATTATATAACTTTTTTAATGTGTGGTATTCATGTCTATGCACCCTGAAAGCCCCATCTTCTCTATTGATTATTTGCAATTTTAAGGGATGTGGTGCAATAATCATATCTGGTCACTCGCTCGCCACTTCACTGTTTCACTAGAGCCTCCATTTAGTTACGCAGTGCAGCGCTGATTGCCTGAGTAGCTGTCACATGGGGATGGGAAGAGATTCTTTTAGCGTTTTGTAAGCTCAGGCTAGATTGTATTGTTTTTATAGAACTTTTCCTTTTTATTTATTTAATATAAAGTTTAAAGATGACATTTATTTACTTTTTGTCTTTATTGTTGCAGCTTGTGCAGGGATTCCCGAACAGATCAGACAACCAAGCGGAGTCATCACTAGTCCTGGCTGGCCTCTAGAATATCCTTCAAGAGTCAATTGTAGTTGGTGCATTCATGCCAACCCTGGAGAAATAATCACCATTAGGTATGTATTGCCTTTACTGACCCTACAGAGAGACTAAGGCTGGCCATTGATAATTTGTTTCTTTCAATCAGTTGGAGGAGCAAGTAAAAAAAAAATAAAAAATCCCCCATCCACACAAGCTAGTGAGGTGGATAAAGGAATCCTCCCCGCTGTGCTATTGTAGTCTGACAGAGGGGATCACTTGTCAGCGCTCCTGCTGAGATTGGCTGCAGCCTCTGCTTCAAGGAAAGTTTCCCAATAGTCCTGTTGGACAGAAGTTAACCATTCTATCGACCTCTGTCAAGTGGAAACAGCCATAAATGGATTTAAATTTAGCCGGTTCCTGCAGAATAGGCTGAATTTTGATCCAACTAATGGCCAGCTTTGGTCTGTTAACACATGGGAGGCATACGTTACATTCTACAAATCCCTGTTCCCTTTTTACTTTCTAGATTGTAGGAGTGAACACCATTCCACTATTTTTTCAGGTTGAAATTGGCCTAGTATCAAATGTGTGATGTGGTTGGATGAATATTCTGCTAGCAAAATAGATAGGGATTAAATAACTATTAAAGATGGAGAAATTCAGAGTGTATGCCTGAATTGTGCACAAGGATAAAATAATACAATTTTCGGTTTGCCCACTGAACACCCAAACCTACAGAAAACATTTTATTTAAGGAAATTGTAAGGTTATATTGCCTTTTAACCACTTGCCCTCCTGAGCATTTCCCCCCCTTCCTGACCAGGTCATTTTTTGCATTATGGCCCTGCTTTACTTTAACTGACAATTGCACGGTCATGCAACGCCGCTCCCAAATTAAATTTACGCCCTTTTTTCCCAGGAATAGAGCTTTCTTTTGGTGGTATTTGATCACCTGTGCGGTTCTTTTATTTTTTGTGCTATAAGCAAAAAAAAGACCGACAACTTTGAGAAAAAAATATTTTGGACTTCTTGCTATTAAACATGTCCAGTAAAAAAAACATCTTTTGCTGAAAAAAAAAATCCCAATACGTGTAAATTAATTGGTTTACATGAAAGTTATAGCGTTTATAAATGACGGTATAGATAATGGGATTTTTTTTTTTTTCCTACTAGTAATGGCGGCAATCAGCAACTTTTAGCGGGACTGCGACAGACATTCTGACACTGGGGGGCACTAACTTGATGTCAGTGACACCAATACAGTGATCAGTGCTAAAAAAAAAAAAAAAGCACTGACACTGTACTAATGGCACTGGGCAGGAAGGGGTTAATGTGAGGGCCGATCAAAGGGTTAACTGTGTGATGGGAGTGTTTGATTGGGGAGGAGGGGGTGGTACTTCATTGTAAGCACACTGATCAGGATGGCTGTACTGTGCACAGCCAACCCGAGCAGTTTGCTAGAGCTGACCGGGAGGAAGATTGTAAACAAAACAATCTTCCTCCCCGTCGGAGATGCTCTGTAATCATTGGCGCCGGCAGGTAATTACCGGACGGGACCCAGTGATTGGCATCCGCGGCCACGAATGGCGGCGCGGGTAGGGCGGAAAATGCAAAATGACGTGTATATATACGCGATTCTGCGCACAGGTGCCGCCCTGTAGCAGTATATCTGCTATAGGGTTGTCCTTAAGCGGTTAACTAGTGGTCAGCATTTATGTTCAAGGTCTTGGTAGTCTTGGAGTGTGAAAAGGGCGCACAGGGACCAGATACCAGAGATCTCACAAGTGACTGAGACGTGTCCCTCCAAAACTGGCTGCAGACACTCGTGGTCATTGATCCTGTTATTATATAGACTTTGAATTTAGCTTCCAGGACACAAATTCCTTCAAAAGGGCTGTGAAGATGACGACCCTGTGAGTATCAGGGCACATTGAACCAGCAAACACAAATGCTCCTGCGCTTGGGGATGGACTCGATGCAGGCTACAACCACAGTAAGAATGTCCTGGAACATGCACACCTTGCTGCCCTCAATAGACCGGGGAAATCCAAATATACTGAATGAAGAAAAAACAAACAGAGGGCGCACAGGCCTAGTGCATTACCATAAAAAATGTTTAATAAGGAATAAAGTAGGTGTTGTTCTCACAAACGACAATAAAGTCAAGGCACATCATAAAGAACAACTGGGTCAACACCGCGTTGTGTAACAGCCCGCAATAGGGAGTGTAGACATCCAATAGGCTGACGCATTTCAAGGACTTTCCTCTTCCTCAGAGCCTCAGTCATTCTCCATCTGTTTGTGCTTAACTTAAAATCTGTTCTGATATCGCTGGTTTACTAACCTGACCGCTTATTCATTTGGTTTGCAATTATTAAAGATTGTAACTGCCAGCAAGAATGAGCCGGATTCCTTACATTTAAAGAGCACCTGTCATTTTAGATCCATCATGGAAGCTCCTGTTAGCGGGCATCCACTCACCTGCTTCCGCCACGTACCTCACTTTGTTGTGTCACTGCCGCATCACCAGCCATCCCATTAAAGTGAATGGGATTGTCAGTGAGCCAACAGCAGGTCAGAGGAGCCGCTGCAGGACATAGATGACCGTTACTCTTTCAAAATTATAATTTACGTGGAGCCTTTTCACTAGTGATCTAAATCGTGATTTAAATCCACTTGATTTGAATCAAATTCACCCTGTTATCTACAGTACACAGTATTAAATATTCACAGAATCTGGTGTAATCTCTGTGCGTAAGGGACAAGGCTGAAATGCAATGTTTGATGCCTGTGATCTTTGGGCCCTCAGACAGACAGACACAGTTTGCTGTGCCATGAAAAATGCAAGCTAAAGCTGTATCATGCAAGGAAGAAGCCATATCTGAACATTATCCAGAAACATTGCCATCTTCTCTGGGACAAAGCTCATTTAAAATGGTCTGTTGCAAAGTAGAAAATTGATCTCTGGTCAGACGAATTGAAATTTGACATTCTTTTTGGCAACCACGGGCTCCGTATCCTCCGGACTAAAGAGGAAAGGGACCTTCCGGCTTGTTATCAGTGCTCAGTTCAAAAGCCTGCATCTCTGATGGTATAGGGTGCATTGGTGTATATGAAATGGGCAGCTTGCATATCTACAAAGGCACCATCAATGCTGAAAGATATATTCAGATTTTAGAGCAGCATATACTCTGATCCAGGCAATGTTTTTCAGGGAAGACCTTGTATATTTCAGCAAGACAACACTAAACCACATACTGCAATTTTCCCAACAACATGGCTTCATATTATATTAGCCTTGGTGCTTAACTGGCCTACCTGCAGTCCAGATCTTTCACTAATTGAAAATATTTTGCGTATCTCGAAAGGTAAAAATACGACAAAGAAGCAATTTAGAATCCAATATCAGGCAAGAGTGGGACAACATTCCTCTCTCAAAACTTAGTTGGTCTCAGTTCCCAGACATATACAGAATGTTATTAAAAGAAGAGGAGATGCTACACCGTGGTAAACCTGGCCTTGTCCCAACTTTTTTGAAACGTGTTACTGCCATCAATTTCAAAATTACCCTTTTTGTCCCTAAAATGGTACATTTTTATAGTTTAAACTGATATGTTATGTTTTTTTTATTCTCTATTGTAAATATAATATGGGTTTATGAGATTTGCAAATTATTGCATTCATGTAGATTTTACAGTGTCCAGGCCTTTTTTGGAATTGGGGTTGTAAAGCAGGGAAAGTGAATTGGTTTTAGAAAAATATATTTGTTTCCTGCCGAGCTCGTTCCCACCAACACATTGCCCTGTGTTACACAGTGAAAAGTGCTGCATTTTGGATGTGTAGTCCTGTGTTTTACCATTCAGGTCTTTCCCAGTGGCAGAGAAGCATCTGTGCACATATAAAGTAATTAAACAGAAGTGGCAGTTGGAACAGAGAAGGAGCTGTTTGTAATATGTGCGGTAGAGGAAGTGTCACTGCTGGCAATATTCACTGCTCTGCAGTATATGAGCTCCTGCTATTCGTCTCTCTGCTCTGTCATCGGATAAATGAGAAGCTGCTCAGTGAGCCTCAGATAAAAGCAAAAAGCAGGCTAATTTGAGACCGTTCTGTCTGGGACTGCTGACATCAAAAACAAAGATGGCGACTCCCAGCAACGGCATGTTTTACCAGCCCCTGTTTGACCTATAGACAAATGACAGCCATGCATTACATTCACTGTTCTGGGTGGACATCATCCTATGACATTCTTCTGGAATGTACCTTGTACATGCCCCCATGTTTTACCAAACACCATAGCTGACCAATCAGTGTACTGACTGCTGCCAATCACAGCAGATCACATGACAATTGTACACAATAAATTACTTGATGGCTATGATGATGCAGTACTGCACTGGTGACAGTATGTAAAAAAAAAATATATATATTTTTTTATTCCATTTTCCAAAAAATTGTGACGAAAATATTACAACTTAAAAAAACTCGCCATGCTTTTTACTAAATACCTAGGTCTGTCTACTTTCCAAAAAGGGGTCATTTGGGGGATATTTGTCCTGGAATTTTCAGTCCTCAAAATTAGATGGGCCATTCAAAATTCAAATATGTATACCGTAGTTTGTGGACTCTATAACTTTTCGACAGAATAAATAATACACTGATTTGGGTTGCTTTCACCAAAGAAATGTAGCAGACTACAGTTTGGCCTAAATTTGCGAAGAAAGATTATTTATTTGCAAAAATAGACACAAAGAAGAAATTTTTTGGCAAAATTTGTGGTTCCTTTTTTAAAATTTATTTAGCAAAAAATAAAAAACCCCAGTGGTAATTACTCCCCACCAAAAGAAAGCTCTATTTGTTTGATAAAAATGATGAACGTCTTGCATGAGCGCGCAATTGTCATTCAAAGTGCGACAGCACTGAAAGCTGAAAACTGGCCTGTGCAGGAAGGGGGTGAAAGTGCCCGGTATTGAAGTGGTCAAAGGGAAGCTAAACAAATGAACCATCTTCAGAATGTTGGCTCTGAATAAATGACTTTTTGCAGCATTTGGAGCAATATACAGATTTGATGGCTTCAGTCGCCTTCTATGTTATCCAATGTAGCTGCACACAAGTGACTTGTTACAGGGCTTGACAAATTTTGCTTTGAATCTAAAAAAAAGTTAGGAGCCACTGGAGTCAGTGTTCAGGGCAAGGCAAGTAATTTGCTCTTCCTAATTTACAGCAGAGCTGCCAGCCAATAATCCCAACGTTATGTCAGTGTTGTAGGCTGGTCGTAAAGGATGACAATAAAAACCTGTTATGGGAGAAACTCCTTATTATGCCGATTTCATTGTGACTGTGGCATGTAAATCGCCCTCATCTGCTGCCTATTGCAGATAAAGGGTGACCATTGGTGGGTGGCAAAAACATGGCTCTACTGCACATTTTCACCACTCACAAATTCACATCTAAATAAAGCCTCAGTGACACTTTAAATAAAATACAAAAAAGGATGAAAGAAGTATCTCAGTGCTGCTGATCTTCTGCTTCTTTGCAGCCACTTCCTGCATTCATGTGTATCCTCCATGGTGACTCCACTCATTCCTCTGGTGGGTTTCCGGTCACCATGAAATACTAGAGCCCAGCTGTAAATAAATAGCAGTAATTGGATACAGGGCTTTATCAAAGGACTTTTCTAAAATGTATCCATCTGCCTTATCCCATAATGACTTCTCCATTATGGGTGTCCTCCTAGGCCAGACTGGCTCACAGTGCGAATTCTGCTGTTCCAACAGACATAACACACATGGAGCTAGAAGAGCTCAGACCTGGCCGGGAGGACTTGTTTCCCCTCATCCACCTCACAGCACACTGTAAACTTTTTTAAAGGAGTGCTGGCTCAGCATGTCACAGCGCGGACACAGGGAGCACCATGGAGTTAATCTGCCTGCCTCCGGGACACGGCTTCTCGCTGTCCTGAATAACGTGTGCGGGCTGGAAGCCATCCTCGGGCAGGTGCACTCAATAGGGGAACATCATCGACAGGGAACATCATCCATATGGGAGTATCAAGACTGTGTCAAGGATCTTTTTCTACACCCAGGAAGGAACAGTGAATGGGTTGACAAAAACCCAGGCACCAAGATGCCATTTCTGGCCGCCATTATGACCTGGCGCCTGGGATTTGTCAAGCCCTGGCTTAGTAGACTTGTACTGCAGGAGGCCACATGACAATCAGGGAGAGAGATTTGTAGCTGCCTCAGAACTCTTGCTTATGTAGGTGGATCTGATTTACAGCACAATGAGAACCATGTCCCTGCTGCCCCGTAGAGACCACTGCCTGGCACAGGAACATATTATGTAATTTGTTTAAAAGAACTGTAAGTTTGCCAGCCAAAAATTTTGGGGGGTAATTTATGCTTTTTTTTTTTTTTTTATAGTGTAACCTTTTCAAAGACATGTACAAGTAGCCTGGGGAACTTGGCACAAGGGGTCTACAGTTACCTTTAATGTGTACATTGAGAATTGGCCCCTTTACCGACTTTACGTTTTTTGTTCTTCATATTCCAGTTTTCAGGAATTTGATCTTCAGGGATCAGGCACTTGCAACTTTGACTGGTTGTCCATAGGGCCGTCTGCAAACTCTGATGGACCAAGGGCATGTGGCTCTACAATTCCAGCGCCATACACATCTGTACAAGACCACGTTTGGATCAAATTCCACGCTGATGAACGCATTTCCAGAAAAGGATTCCGGCTATCCTATATTGCAGGTGGAGGTAACATTGTGACAGTTGAGAGTTGTGGCTATGACTATAGAAAGTCTTTATGATCAGTAGTCTGTAGTTGGATAAAACCTGTAAAGTACACATACTTACATTTTTCAGTTGGGCTTCTTGCATTTCTTAGGCAAGCCATAGATTAATCGATATTCTTTCCTTCCACCTGTTGCTCGATTCCCCCATCAACACAGTCATTGTGGATGGGGGGAATGCCTCCCACAGCGCTGTTGTATTCTGCAGGCACATGGAGCTCTCCCAGCCGGCAGAATACAATTACAGCTAGCGGCTATAGCCACGGGCAGTAATCGAATGCTAAAAATCTGACCATCCAAAGTCAGTTGATGAAACGATTTGGGTACAATCAGGCTGCCCATAGATAAATCAGATAGATCCATCTAAGACCAGCTTTAAAGTATAATGAAGGTCACTAACACAGGCATGCTAAAGCATACACCCATGTGAAGGGCAGTCATTGCCTGCATAGGATGCACAGATGTGCCTTGCATCCACATATTGGCAGTCCTATTCATGTCAGTTGGGATGCAGCTGTTGCACAGACACAGATGGTGATCCCAGTTTGATACCTGTGAGTTCATACCCCGAACTCACTGTCTGCTTTTGGAGACCCGCATGGGTGCCGGATTATTACAGCAGATGTGTCCATGCAACCACTCTGTCTCAATTGACCTGAATGGGCTATGTTTGCCTGCATGGAACGCCTGTGCAGGAGAACACAGCCCTTTGCACGGGTGTACAATTTAGTATAATTGTGTTATTGAAGACAAGACACAGCATGCAGTTTTTAGGCCTCATTCAAACAACTTTAACTGCATGTCAACAATCCACTCAAAAATGTACACTGAACTGTGCATGCACAACTGGGTGCTGGAATGAACAAACTCCCATGTGCGTGCACATGGATGTTGCATCATTTTCCTGCCAGCCAAAGACCCTGCACCTATAAGAAGACAGGGAGAGCTCACGGACATCCTATCGCTGGAGTGGAGATAAGTATTTGCAGACTTAATGTTACTAAACCCCAGACCCTGCATTCACTATATCTGGTCTCCCACAGTACACAGAACATGGAAGTGCAATTATTTTAATAAATAAAAAATGCTAAATAACTTTTCTCATCAGTAGTTAGAGCATTCTTGTGACTTCTATCAGTGTCCAGCAGAGCACATGTTAAAGCTTGTAGGAGGAGTTTTCTTTCTGCTCTAGGAGGATGCAGGACTCCTGGCCTCTGTCTGTGACCTTGCTGATTGGTCCTGTGCTGATCACATGCACTTTCCTAAGAAAATAAAACCTCTCTAGCAACCAAACTGAGGTATGTGCAGATTGACTCCACATAAAAAGTCTTATCAGGAGATGAGAGAGACACTGGAAGAAGGGGGGGATCAGAGAAGTCAGGATCACACAGTCTTTTTACACAATGCAAAGGATTAACCCCTTAGATTCCACAGTATAACAAGCATGCTTTACTACATATACAGACTGATTTTACTGTTGTGAGTTTAATATCACTTTACGTTCGACTTTAACATGTATGTCCCATTATCACTGTACAGTGTTGGAATAGTGTTTTTTTTCTGTTTTAAAGGGAAGAAAAAATGTGAACGGAATCGGTTCCGCTGCGACAGTGGAAAGTGCATTTCGGAATCATTGAAATGCAACCACCTGGACGATTGTGGTGACAATTCTGATGAAAAGCTGTGCCCCAAGTTCAGTCACCCCACTGAAGTATCCTTTCAGCCTTGTGCTGCCAGCCAGTTCCAGTGCATGTCTCGTGTCACCAAAGCCTACACCTGCCTGCCAAACTCTTTGAAATGTGACGGGAACATCGACTGCTTGGATCTGGGGGATGAGATTGACTGCGATGTTCCCACCTGTGGACAGTCACTGAAATACTTCTATGGGGCATTTAGCTCCCCCAACTATCCTGACTTTTATCCTCCCGGCAGCAACTGCACGTGGCTCATTGATACCGGAGACCGGCGCAAGGTTATATTGCGATTTACAGACTTTAAACTGGATGGCACTGGTTATGGGGACTATGTAAAAATCTACGATGGACTGGAGGAAAATTCTCGTAAACTTTTGCGAGTTTTGACTGCTTTCGATTCCCACGCTCCTCTTACGGTGGTTTCTTCCTCTGGACAGATACGGGTGCATTTTTGTGCTGATAAGGTCAGTGCAGCTAGAGGATTTAATGCAACCTACCAAGTTGATGGCTTCTGCTTGCCCTGGGAAATTCCCTGCGGCGGGAACTGGGGCTGTTATACTGAACAGCAGCGCTGTGATGGCTACTGGCACTGCCCAAACGGAAGAGATGAACTGAACTGCACCATGTGCCAAAAGGATGAATTCCCATGCTCCAGAAATGGTGTCTGCTACCCTCGCTCTGACCGGTGCAATTACCAGAACCACTGCCCCAATGGGTCTGATGAGAAGAACTGCTTCTTTTGCCAGCCAGGGAATTTTCACTGCAAAAATAACCGCTGCGTATTTGAGAGCTGGGTGTGCGATTCGCAGGACGACTGTGGGGATGGCAGCGATGAGGAGAATTGTCCAGTGATTGTGCCCACGCGGGTGATAACTGCAGCAGTCATTGGGAGTCTTATATGTGGGCTACTGCTAGTCATTGCACTGGGATGTACTTGTAAGCTGTACTCTCTGCGAATGTTTGAGCGCAGGTATGTGAAAATAGTTTGCATCTCCTCTGATTGCTGATTGACTAAAGAGCGCTTCCACTTAAATACAGTTGTTTCATTTTTGTATGGTGATGCTGATAGCCACCAGAGAATTAGAACATCATGCAAAAATTGGCTAATGAGCATGAATAGAAGTGGGGTGATATCTGCCTTTTAGACCGATAAAGTGAAAAATAATGTATTCTATTTCTAATTTTATGTGCTTAATACCTGTATTGATGGTGTTCAGTAAATGAGCATTTACATGAAGACCAAGCTGTCCAGCAAAAGTGACAGTTAGGGCTCATGTGCACTGCAGCTGATAAAATCACATTTAGGAGCTGTTCTGCATTTTCTTTTTTTTCAGCAGCCTCTGAACTCACCCTAATGTTTTCCTATGTGTCCATGTATACATCGTCGTTTACAGGCAGTTGAGTTTACAGTCATTTTTTTGAACACAGAAAACTTGCATTCAGCAGTAGATTTTATCAGCATTTTAAATGCAAAAACGCTTGTAAACGCGACTAACCACATTTATAGGTTTTTGCGTTTGAAAAAATGTTTTAAACTCTTCCATTTGCAGATACTGTCCAGAGCCTTTTTTCATCCTGAAAAATGCATGCAAAGCGTACTCAAATGGACCTAGCACACCATACTTTGAGGTTTTGCATGAAAAAAAGTATGTTAGACACTGCTGCAATAATTTCTGCACAGAAATGAGCTGGAACACATCCAAACACCACAAGAAAAAAAAAAAAAGACCGCTAATCTCAACAAATACCGCTCTCTGCTTCTGCTCTCTTTCTCTCAAAATGTCTGAAATAGTTAACTTTTTTACTGTTTTTCAGTGCATTTTGCAAGGTTCTCTGAGGTTATCTTTAAAAAAATGCTTCGAAATGCAAACGCTCATAAACGCGGTATGCAAAGATGGCTAAACAGATGTTTTTTAACCTACGTTTTCCATCGTTCAGTGTACATGGCGCCTTAGAGCTCATTCATACATATTTGGGGGGGTTAAAAAAGGGCAGTTGAACTGTGTGTTTAATGCCCCCTTAAGTTAACATAGCGGCTGTAGAGGGTAATAAGCATTCCATTGGAAACAATGCATTGCTTCAGTCTCTGCAAAAATCATACACTCTCTTTTGTGTTCTCCAGCCAATTGCAACGCGTTCAAATGAATGGGACTGCAGCAACTGCCTTTGCGTTTTAGCTTGGTAGTGTGGGCTATTCAGGGTAAACTGGTAGCAAGTAGGTGACATATTGCCACCCAGCTGCCTCCCTCTTAAAGGCGATCCACCACAAATCAGTTTTCAGAGGGGTTGTAAGGGCTATCACCATTGTAAACAAACCCTTAAAGGGGTTGCAACAAACCCTATAACACCTACGTACAGGTGAAACTCGAAAAATTAGAATATCGTGCAAAAGTTCATTTATTTCAGTAATGCAACTTAAAAGGTTTAAAAGGTGAAACCTTGGAGAGACCATTTAAAGGCTCAGGAACCCTTTGCAGGTGTTATGGCTTAATTAGCTGATTAGAGTGGGACACTTTGAGCCGAGAATATTGCACCTTTTCACAATATTCTAATTTTCTGAGATTGTGGATTTGGGGTTTTCATGAGCTGTAAGCCATAATCATCACAATTATGACAAATCACGGCTTGAACTATCTTGCTTTGCATGTAATGAGTCTATCTCATGTATTAGTTTCACCTTTTAAGTTGCATTATTGAAATAAATGAACTTTTGCACGATATTCAAATTTTTCGAGTTTCACCTGTATATACAGTGGGGAAAATAAGTATTTGATCCCCTGCAGATTTTGTAAGTTTGCCAACTTTGAAAGAAATGAAGGGTCTATCATTTTCATCATAGGTGTATTTTGAATGATAGAGACAGAATATCAACCAAAAATCCAGAAAAAACACGATACAAATGTTCTAAATTGAGTTGCAGTTCAGTTAGCAAAATAGTGGGCAAACTTACAAAATCTGTAGGGGACCAAATAATTATTTTCCCCACTTAAGAATTCATTTGCATGGTTAAAAATGTAGCTGCTTAAAAATGGCAGTTGGAGCAGGACTTTAATTTGTTCTCCCTATTGTAAAGTCCATGTAAAGCTACCAGCCCATCTAAATCTACACTGCCCACGTTGTGACAAAATTACTACACAATCACAATCCGCTTCCAGGTTTTATTGTCAAAGCTTAATTGAACAATCTGAAGTTAGCAGCTGATTGGCTACCTCCTCACCCCCCTTATACTTACCTGAGCCCATGGCGATCCATCACTGTGCTTGAAAGCTGTGCCTCTCCCGGCTCTCTCCCTCCTCACTGAGCTGATTGATAGCAGCAGGAGCCAATGGCAATCACATCCAGTGACGAGGGAGCAAGGGGCGAAGCTAAGCACTACTGTTTTATGCCAATAGACACAGACCGGGAGGCTCAAGACCAAGCCTGCATGAGCATGGAAAGCAGTTTTTCATGGGGGGTACTGGGCAGGGGTAGGATCCAGGAGGACCAGTGGGGGACCCAAGAAGAGGAGGATCGAGGCTGATCTGTGCAAAACGAGCAGGTAAGTATAACATATTTACTTTAATTGAAAAAAAAAAAGCTTTAATATCTCTTTAAATAAAGGTGATATAACTTGAATAAAAACACAGGGAAATTTCTGCCTTTTCATTAAGCTATTCAACTAAAATATCAATAGATATAATGGTGTACTGTGGACAATGCACTCCCTAGGACTCAGAAACTAGTATGGCCCCTTTAAAAGAAATAACGTCTTGTAGGTGTTTTGCATACCTGCCCACCGCACCATTTTTGTTATTTTGCCCATAGTTGTACTTTAGAAGAAAACTTCACTTCAGCAATCCTGCGCTTTACCCACATATTCAAGGTCACACAGATGCCTTTTGATCCTGCTAGTGATGTCCACCTCCATACAAAAAATGGCAACCGTCCCAACCTATAAGTCCTCATGCACACGGGACGTTTTGATAATGCTGGTAACATTAGCTGTGTAAAGTCACGTTAAAAAAGGTGAGTTTTTTTTAGCAGTCAGCATTGTTTTGCGGCGTTTTACCGCGTTTTTCTAAATCGTTTTTACAGCTAAAAGACTCCTGTAGAAACCCACTAGTCCTGGGTTTTTTTCCAGCCAAAAACCGTTGATTACAGTCTGTGTGCATGGACACATAGGATAACATGCTGGGGGGTTTACTGGCTGTAGGAAAAAAACGTCAAAAGCCCTCTTAGATCGTGTAAGCTCCAAGGAGCAGGGCCCTTCTAACCATATTATATTGCACTGTATTGTTGCTGTATTGTCTCCCTTTATATTGTAAAGCGCTGAGCAAACTTGGCGCTATATAAATCCTGTATAATAGTAATAATAAAAGCCAAAAACAGCAGCTGTAAAAACGTCAAGTGTGCATGAGGGCTAACCAGCCTTAGCAGTAAGGTACACATGGAAGGGCAATGAACAGTGCAAACAAACAAAGGATTTCCCAGCAACACTTACCAGCCAGCCTGCAAAACAACCAATTTGGCCCTATCTAACAGTTTGTGTTAAAAACAGAGGGTTTTGTTTGCACACATTTGAAAATACATGCGCAAGCCACAGTCCCGTGTTAAGGGTCCTCTGTATATTGTGGACCTAACTAAAATTTCCAAAGCCTCCATAGTAGGAGCACATGTATAAATGGATAGGTTATGGGCAGGTGTGCCTGGAGGAGCCCATCCCTCCTTAAAGGTACAGGGATGCATGTGATACCCAGCTATACCAAAATGAAATCAAGGGCATCCAGTGTGTCCCATCATCCAAATTAGACAATGTAAAAATGTTAGGTCCACAGTGTACAGAGGACCCTTGACGCGGGACTGTGGCTTACGCATGTATTTGCAAATGTGTGCAAACATCACTCTGTTTTTAACGCAAACTGTTAGCCAGGGCCGATCCTTTGTTTATATGTGATGTCCACCTCCAGACAATGTCCTGTGATGATGCTCCTGAATTCAGAGCTGGCATTCATGTTGGCTGTGCTTGCTGGCACTACAGTGGGATGAAAAATCTTGCGGGGAACATGGTTGTAAATGTTACTACAGATTGGCAGGCCTACAGCTTGTCAGTCAGCATTTGACCACACCTAGTCTTGCCCACTACTTTCTGGATTGGCGGCACTGCTTCTGCTACTGAAAGCCTCCCACTGTGAGCTGCAGTGCTTGTGGAGGGGGAGCAGGTGAGACACAAATGTAGGAGGATGTGACTCGGGGAATGCAAAGGAAGCTTTTTGTTGTGACTTTCAAGGCTGGTAGGTTTTGGATAAAAGTAACCAGAGGTTAGACCCTTGTTCAGGTTTTATTGCTGTCAGCATCTCTGTTATGGAGGTTCTTTCTGTATATATGTTGCTTATTGCCCATACATAAAAACAAGGGTGGTGAGACGGCACAGATTAGGTCCCCTCATAAAGTGAAGGGTATGACGTTTCTGAGATGGAAACAGGAGAGATGTTGTGTGGAATTCCATTGGAAGTTGATAAACGTTTGAAGGCAAATTTCTTTACAAGACCATGTGTTACAGTGAAGGCAATGTAGGCGGTGGGCAGAGCTGCCAACCTCAGTAGCACAGGCTGTGGTGTGATACTTCTGTGATCATGATGGAGGTATATGAGCAGCCAATTCTGCATTAACCACTTGTCTTCCAGAGGATTTTACCCCCCTTCCTGAACAAGCCATTTTTTGCGATACGGTGCTGCATTACTTTAACTGATTTCTTAAATTAAACTAAACTTATATCCTCCTCCCCTCCCCCCACCCCCCCCCCCCAAATAAATTAGTTTTCTTTTGGTGGTATTTGATCACCTGTGCGGTTTTATTTTTTGCGCTATAATCATAAAAAGACCGACAATTTTGAGAAAAAAAAACACTATTTTTGACTGTGCTATAAAACCTATCCAGGAAAAAAAATTAAAAAATCAAATTTAGGCCAATATTTATTCTGCTACGTCTTTGCTAAAAGAAAAAAAAAAAAAAAACAATACATGTAAATTAATTGGTTTACGTGAAACTTATAGCGTCTAAAAATGGCGGTATAGATACTAGAATGTTTAATTTCTTATACTAGTAATGGCAGCGATCAGCGACTTATAGCAGGACTGTGATGGGCATTCTGACACTGGAGGGGAACTGACTAACTGCCACTGACATCCCCAGTGACAGTAATACAGTGATCAATGCTAATAAAAAGCACTGACACTGTACTAATGACACTGGGCAGGAAGGAGTTAACATCTGGGGTGATCAAAGGGTTAACTGTGCTGTTTTAGGTCATGTGCTGTATGTGTTTAATTAGGGAAAGGTGCTGCTGTGTATTTATCTGCTGTGCATAGAAATACACAGCAGCATGTTATTGCTGGCAGGAGAGAGACCTGTGTTTACACACAGGTCTCTCCCCTGTCAGTGTTACTCACGATCGTCAGGTGCCAGCGGGGAATCCCTGGACGGGACCCGGTGATTGACATCTGTAGCCACCAATGGTGGTGCGGCTAGGGCAGCACATGCGCCCCCTACCCGGAAATGTGAATCACGTGATTTTGCACACCTGTTCCGCCCTGTAGCAGTACTTTTTCTGTAGGGCAGAGGGGAAGCGGTTAAAGTGATGTTGTGTAGCCCATGCTGAAGATCAGTCTAGGAGGCATTGTGCAATGTAGTTCTGTTTATAGGTTAGACTGTATTCTGACCTTGTCAATGCCTAAATCCTTCTTTTTTTTTTTTTTTCTTCTTTTAAGGTCCTTTGAGACACAACTGTCCCGGGTAGAAGCTGATTTGCTGAGACGAGAAGCTCCTCCTTCTTATGGACAATTGATTGCTCAGGGTTTAATTCCACCTGTAGAGGACTTCCCTGTATGTTCTCCAAACCAGGTAAATGTCTTCTGAAAACTCTTTTTTTAACCACTTCACGTCCAGACAGTTTTACCCCCTTCCAGTCCAGGCCAATTTTCAGCTTTCAGCGCTCTCACATTTTGAATGACAATTGCGCGGTCATGCAACACTGTACCCATGTGAATTTTTTAGCATTTTTTTGAGAAAGATAAAACGTTGTTTTGGTGGAATTTATTCACCACTGGGATTTTTTATTTTTTTTATTTTGCTATATAAATGAAAAAGTCCAAAAATTTAAATAATCTTTCTTCATAAATCTTGGCCAAAATTTATTCAATTATCTTTTTAGTAAAAAAAAAATAGCCCAAATTAGTTTATAACCAAAAATTATAATTTTTCTAAAAAATGTTTTTTACATTTTTATTGTATTTTTTTTATCTTATTATTTGTTTTGTTTTGTTTTTTGCACATACTGTTACCCTAGCAGTACAGTGTCACCATAGTGAGACACTGTACTACTTGTGGGGGGTGATGAAGATTTTTTTTTTTTTTTTAACACTGATTGCTTTTACACCCATAAAGGCTGTAAAAGCAATCATTTTCCCTCTCTGGCTGCATTCTTGCAGCCATTGAGAAATACTGTGTGAGCTGTGATTAGTCACAAATTGTCACATGGTACAAGGCTGTTGTGAATAGCCTTGTACCAGGTGACCTCTGTGATCATTCACAGATTTCACAGGTAGTAAGCAATGATGTCAGAAGTGACATCTTGCTTACTACTCTTCATGTGATAACTGATTGGCCAATCAGTGATCACATGATCGGGACCTCGCACAGAGGTCCATTACAACAATCAGTGTTCCGCTGTGATCGCGGTGCTGCACGCTCCCAGATTGCACGCACAAGCAGGGAGGACGTTTGTAAACAGCCACCCGCCCCTGCACTGCTCCCGTCCGGCTGTTTATATACTTGGGCCGGATAGAAAGTGGTTAATAGTACAGGATCCATTCATTCCAGTCTGGGTGGTGGCAGAGACTTTAACCCTTTGTCTGCCACACACCAAGAACAGACTGCCTAATATTCCCAAACCAACGTGCTTTCTAAAAGCAGAGCAGTTGTTTACCTGCTACAAATTGTATGCTTTAAGAAAGCAGTGCTTAGACTGACATAACAGCACCTGCTGTATTTTACATAAGTGGCCTGGCAAGTTTATGTTGCCATAAAAAATAAAGCTGTGATTTCAGTGCCTTTGTTGTGAATTTTCCACAATGCCTATAGCTACAGAGGTGAATGAATAGCTAAGGTGTCTTTGCTGTTTGTTTAGAGTATGTAAATATTATTGTGCATAATCTGTGCACAGGTGTATCATAAGGTAAGTACTGTCTCCATAATTCAAGTGATAATTTATTGTTTGAGGTTCAATCCAACTCCACCCTCAGGTTAAGAGCAGGGAGAGAGCCAAGTGTTTATTTTTTAGGTTTCACTCACAACGTTTGGATAGTAGTGCTATGCTGGTGGTATTTGATCACCACTGGGTTATTTTATTTTTATTGTATAAACGAAAAAAGACAAAATTTTGAAAAAAAAAACAAAAACTTATTTTCTTTGTTATAAAACATATCCAATGAAAAAAAAACAAAAAAATCTAAATTCTTCATAAATGTAGGCCAAAATGTATTCCGCTTTATGTCTTTGGTAAAAAAAAAAAAAATCCCAAAAGGTGTATGTTAACCGGTTTGTGCGAAAGTTATAGTGTCTGCAAACTATGGTATATATATTTGAAAACTGATCAGTCCTGATGTACTGATAGCTTAATTTTTTTTTATTGCTGTCAGCGAAGTTCACTGTAACCTCATTGTTTTGAACTGTCATGCATGGGTTACATTCATGACTGCTGTGATTTTACTGTTGTGATCTGTGAATGGCCCACAGCTATCACATGGTACTGTGATTGGCCCGTGTACCATGTGACAGCTGTGTGCCAATCGCAACTCACTATAGGAATGGAATTAATTCACAACGGCTTTGTTGACATTGTGATTGCATTGTGATCACATGATCCGATCAAAGGTACCAGCAACCGCAATCTGCTGTGTCCTGGGGACACAGAGGTCATGGGAGCGGGCATGCTGCGCGCAAGTGTGCATGTGCTAAGCAACATACAGGTACATTGCATAGAATGTAGCTACCGGCTGCCTTCAGTAGTATGAACTGCGAACAGTCGGCAACTGGTTAACACTGAAATAGCTAAACATGTGAAAAAGACTACAGCTGGATCTGCTTAAGCTTCAGTGTGAGAGGTAGGGTGGCACATGGGTGGTTACTGTGACCTCTGCATTATATTAGGCTTTAAAACCTCTGTATCCACATACCGCTTATCGCATATCAACTCTGATTTACAGTATAGCAGATCCTTGATGATCGGTTAGAATCAGTGTTTTCAACAGATGTTTTCCCCCACTGGAATAGAAGCTAAAAAGTGCTCAATACTAAGAACTTCAAGTTCAGTGTCTCATCACTCCTAGCATTGGGAATAGTGAGAGCTGGATTTATTTGTAGATGTGTTCAGATGGCCTGTGGGCTTATTAGGCTTTTATCAGTTAAAGTGGAAATAGTCACCTTGAATTCAGCAATACGACATCCCCAGCTCTCTTCTCTGGCCGTTGACCTCTTCAGGCAGCTGGTTTCCGTGTCTTGATCGCCAGCCACTGTCACTGGCTGGGCCGAGTTTATGGGCAGCACAGTGGCTAAATGGTTAGCGCTTCCGCCTGGCAGTACTAGGGTCTCTGGTTCGAATCCCAACCCCAGCACCACCTGCCTGGAGTTTGCATGTTCTCTCTGTGACTGTGTGGGTTTCCTCCCACACTCCAAAGAAATGCTGGTAAGTTAATTGGCTCCTGTCTAAATTGGCCCTAGTATATGTATGTATGAATGTGAGTTAGGGACTTTAGATTATACGCTCCTTGAGGGTTAGGGACTGATGTGAATGTACAATATATGTATGTAAAGCACTGCGTAAATTGACAGCGCAATATAAGTACCTGAAATAAAATAAATAAATGTCACTACTGTGTATGCGCCGCATTTCCATCAGCTTCAGCATTGCCGTATTTGTGCAGTGAGAATAAAATTTTAAATGTACTTATTCTTCAATGTGATCTGGTACCAGCCTCCTGTAGTCTCTGTAGAGCTAACAAGTTACATGGCAATAGGAGAGCAGAATGACAGAGATGATCTCAGTGGTCCCCTGCCTTTCCCTTCACTGTCCAGTTGCAGTTTGGGGGGAGGGAAAAGACCTGTAAGTTTTACTTCAGCAGCAAAAAATCGGGTCTCCTGTCCTGCTAGACAGAGCTGTGTAAATCTTAAGCATTGGATTGACAGAAATTACAAATGATTGGTAAGCAAAACATCTGTATTTGTATTTTATCTGTGTGTTTAGCCGTTTGTTTGGAGCTCAGCTTTAAATGGTGATTTTTATATTGGCTATATTGTATTGTTGATTTTTTAACAAAAAAACTTTACCATTTTCCCTTTCTTGTTTCACAGGCCTCTGTTTTGGAAAATTTAAGACTAGCAGTCCGATCTCAGCTAGGCTTCACATCAATCAGACTCCCAATCACCAGGCGATCCAGCAGCATCTGGAACAGAATTTACAACTTCATGCGGTCACGCAGCTCCAGATCCCTTGCCTTGGCTTCAGCTGATGGGGACAGTTCTTCAAGCCGTGGCAGCAGCAGAGATGATCGGGGTGGCACACACAGAGGACTCTTCTCTGTGGAGTCTGATGACAACGATGGAGACCATGACAGAAGGGATTCACAAGGAGCAGTCGGTGGTGTTGCTGCTCCATTGCCACAGAAAACTCCTCCTGCCTCCGCCGTAGAGGCTTCAGTGAACGGAGGTGGAAGCTCCACGACCCCAACCTCCAGCAGCAGCAGCTCAGCAGATAGCCGACAGAACACACGTGTGCCAGAACCAGCGGTTGTCAGTCCAGCTCGCCAGCAGCTCAGCAGTGCACTTAGCCGAATGACTCAAGGTTTACGTTGGGTACGAATTACTCTTGGGAGGTCAAGCTCTGCAGGCCAGAACCAAAGCCCCCTGAGGCAGCTCGACAGCAGCAGCGTAGGGCGGGATGATGACGATGATGTAGAGATGTTAATCCCTTCCTTAGACTTTGATCTTAATGACTGCACTAGACCTTTACTCGATCTTGCTTCTGAGCAGGGGCAAGGACTTGCACAGCACAGCCCACCACCTCAAGGGGCCAGGCCATGCGGCCGCGACGGCCCTTGTGAGTGCTGTGGAATTGTGCACACTGCTCAGATTCCAGACACCTGCTTGGAAGCCGTGCTCAAGAACGAAGCAAGCGATGATGAGGCATTGCTTCTCTGCTAGGCAGCGTGCGCACAAAGCATCGGTCGATGTATGTTCGGAGCAATATCTAGTCACTGTTTTGTACTTCACAGAAACAAATGAGGGCCTGGTAAGTTCAGGCGGCAGTGAGCTACCACAGGCACGAGTTCTGCTTCATGGCACTTCTGGTTATTACAGTGAAATGTTTTGTCCGCAGAAATATAGGTGGATGGTCCGTGAGTTCTTGGCACGGTGTACAATTCGTATATAGTGTATGCTACAAAATGATTGGTTGTGTTAAGTGGGCTCATCATCTGCAAACAGTGCAGGCAAACATTTTCTCATTTTCATCTATTTCCTGGGAGCTGGTAACCTCAGCACCTTGTGCTGTAATGATATCATTACTGGAGATGAAGGAATTGATTCATATTCAGTTTGATTTTATTATTTCCGGACAGACACTTCTCCCAAATATGCACTTGCTGAATTTGCCAATCTGCGGAGGATAGCATAGTATTTGAAACCCAGTTACCAAAACATGATTTGCAACATTAACCTAAACTTGTCAGTACAATAAGGTATTAAATGGGCTGCATCAGTGCATTATGGGCACCTGGCAGTGCCAGCGTGCACCTTTCGTGTCAATATTGGCTTGACCTAAGGCCACAGTAACATGCCAGCTTGGGCACTTCATCATGGTATCAAGGGCCTGCACCTTCTTGTGCGTTCCAACCAATAAAGTCACCTGTTTTAGTTATAGAGCAATAGCCAGTTCTCAACACCAACTGAGCGCTGAGAATGTCTTGTGACAGTGGCCCAGGATCCAGGGAAACTGCTGCAGGGATTACTTAGGGCTTTAAAAGCTTTCTGAACTGATACGGACATACACCATATATATGTCTGTATAAGCTGACATGTGTACATGCTGCACATGCGGTGCCATTGCATGAATGATGCATTCAGGGCTAATATGTAAACAATAGCATAGATTCAGCAGCAGCAGCACCCCTGATTACACACTATTCTAATGTCGCTGCTAAGGGCTGGTTCACACCAGAATGTGCTGTGAGTTGTGTGTGATTCACATGCAGTTCTGTGCGGTGCAATTCAGACCATTCATTTTGAATGGGCTGAAATCATAACACACCAAAAGTAGTGCATGCATTACTTTTGGAAACTCACCGCAACCGCATCACATGGTACTTCTGTACCATGCAATCCGGTGTGGGCAAATGCACTGCGTTTGCGACCTGCATTTTGGAGTTTCGCTAACTTATTATTGACAGATCACAACTATTGCAGATCGCAACTGCAGTGCGTTTTGAGCGCAGCACGGGAAACACGCACAGAATGAGAGTTTCCCGCACCATGTTATAGTGTGAACTGGTTCTGAATGAGTTATTTGTATGTTGGTACATGTGTAGAATGACCTCAGTGATTCTGAGCATTGTATGCATGCTCTGCCACTGCAGGGATGACATGTAATTGGTGTGTAGTCGGTGGCGCCTGCTGTTTACATGTCTGCCCGTGGCAATGGGTCCTGACAGGGTCCAGTACGCTGTATGCATGTGAACATTAGCAGAAGCGTGTTTCGTGCATACAGAGCAAAATACGGTCCAAGCGCAGGGCTGTGAATGCAGATTTTTCTAGTTTTGGTTGACGCAGTTAAAGGCTATGGACAAAACAGAGCATATAATACTGCGGTGTTCAAATCTGTAGAAATGACAGATCTGCACACAGTAAATTGTACGCCTGTGTGTATGAGTCCTTGTGTACTGGAGCAGTTCACTTTAACAATGAATCTTCTAAGTATATGTGGGCAGATTAGGAGGTGTGTGGTTCACTTGAGCCACTGTATTGGCACTTATTGTGAACGTTAATTCTATATTTTATTAGGTGGGTACATTAAAACTGCACACTTTTCAGAAGATGTAGAACTCATTCTCAGGCCCAGTATATTTCAGAAAACCCTCTAAGAAGACATAGACAGGATAGCAAAGTTGCTGGTTCCCAGGGAATGAGCAGACTGCACTTGTATCCAATAAACACACAATTTCTGCCAGTGCACATTAGTGGCTCCATGAGCAAGTTCCTTTCCAAAACCATTGGTCAGTACAAGAGTTCTCTTGAATCCGATTCAGGAAAACCCTAGGATAAAACGACGGGTCTTCTAAAAGTGTCTTCAGGAAGAAATGTACTTGTTTCTCATATCAACGTATCAGTCTTACCCATACTGCCCTGGCTTAATAATCGGGAGGAGCAACAAGAACATTCCTTGCCTCAAACATTTATGTATGGGACCCCGTGTTTTATTCTTATTCCATTTGCTGAGTATTATGTTATATTTTTTGTATGAGGATGTAACATTTATGTAAATTTCTTTATTTTTATTCTTTAGCCTTTAATTACAATTTGTATTTTTTTTTCTGCATTGACTTACCCTTTAACTGGGAGAGGCCACATGTCCTGGTGGGCTCGTGTCTGTTTATAGAAGACCTCGACCTAAGATGTGGAAATTTATTGTGGAGAGTAATGGGGCAGTTTGTGTAAATTAGGCCTGCTTCTGCGGTCTCAATGTGAAGTTCCCGCGCCGTTGTGTTCTTCTGGCAATCTCCTCCACTTGCTGTTTTGTACAGTTTGGTGTGGGCCTCTTCCTCTGGTACCAAGAAGGGAAGTAGTATGTGCCATGAACAGACTTTAGGAGTTACATTGCTGTTTCTTCACGTGGGCCCTGTAGAGGTACGTATCATTTACACACAGCTTCCACCCTCTGAATCACATTTGGGTGATGGCTTTAAAGTATAGAGGTGTACTATTCAAGCTGTGACAGAGAATTGCAGACTTTATGCTGCACAGTTTTAAATTGGTGATGTAGAAAGCCTGACATGGGAGAAATACTATCTTTGCTGATTGCCTTCTGAAAATGCAAATTGCCTGGCTTTTCATGTTCATCTAATGATGTCAGGTGTGTCCGTAAATAATTATGCAGGTAAAGAGTTTGGATCTCAGTAGCTGCAAACTTGTTCAGGTCAGTTAGATGATGACTGCCAGGCAGCTAGTATTTTCAGCAGGGTAAAAATCATCTGTAAACTTGGGATACCAAAAAAATTAGATAAGCTGAAAATGTAATTACTCTTTGATCATTTTTCATATCACCATGAGTTCAAACATTCACGTTCATACCAGCCTTCTCTTCGGGCAAGAAGAAAATCATGAAAGATCTGCTTCAGATGACGAATTGTTTTTGCAGCGATCCAAACGCATCAGCTTAGCATGAACGGGTCTGTTAGGAAAAGAATATCATGTCATTTCATCAGCAGCAGATCATCATGCTGATATCATTCGCTAACCTGCCAGTTTCCCTGAGTTGGTGTTTTAGTACCATTTCTCTATTGTGTAAAGGGCCACTATGGCTTTACTTCATTATGGTAGATGTTGTGCAGATGGGACATTTGGCTTAGTCATTAATTAGTTTGTATTGAAATATTTGAATAGCATAGTTCAATCCCAAATGGACTGCTCCATGGGTCCTGGTACTACATGGACTTCCTGTAGGGCTGTTTATGTTAAAGTGGAACTAAAGGGGTTAAACTTGCATCACAAGCAGCATTGGTATTGGTGTTTATTCCTGCTTTTAAATAAAGGAGGTTAAATCTGGCAACACCATGCAATTTGTCAGGAAGAGATTGGATAAGCGATAAAGCTTACTTGTGAAGAGCCTTAAGCCCGCCATAGATGGATCAAATCTCGGCTGGTTCAGCAGGGACTGACTGAGATTCGATCCATCTATGGACAGGCAGGTTGTACTGAAGCTGATCCGTCCATTGACTTCAGTACAACCAGCATGTTGATTTTTTTTGTATGTCATTACTGCTGGCGGCTATAGCCGCTTGCAGTGATTATTGTGTTCTGCTGGCAGGGAATGCTCCCTACAGGGCAGAACACAGTAGCACTGCAGGAGGGATTCCCCCATCAACACTGACTGTGTTGAGGGGAAATGAAGTAACCCGTGGTTGCAGAAAAGAAAATTGCCTCATCTATGGCTTGCTTTACAGTGGTTTTACATATTTCTCTTCATTAGCTTGCAAACCCCATATGTAGGAGTTACAGGGGTAGGACAAAACTATGGAGACACCAGGTAAAAGAATTGTTACCTAATATGGTGTTGGACCAAAGACGGGCTGAATTCCCCTGGGAGTTGTCAAATATAAGTCTTGGATGATAGGTAATGGAATCTGATAGCACTCTTCATGCAAAACTCATTCCAGTTCTCGTAGAGATGCCGAAGGCAGAAAACAAGCCCGAACCTTGTTCTCCTCCAAAATTGACCATAGTGGCTCTATGATATTGAGGTCTGGCAACTGCGGCACGAGGGAAGATGCAAGACTTTGCATGCTCACCAAACCACGATTTGACACCAGCTGTGTGAATCGGAGCATCATCGTCTTGGTAAATGGCGCTATCTTCAGGAAACAATGATCGCACAATGGGGTGCACATGGTCGGCCAAAATTTGTACATCGTAACTGGCACTGGCTCTACTTTTCAAGGTGATGATGGGGCCTGCAGAATACCAAGACATGGCTGCCAAAACCATGATTGCATTGCCACCATGCTTTTCCGTTGGCACAAGACTGTCCTGGTCGGAGGATTGGGACGGTGTTTTCTACACATAAACAGGTCTGGTGGTTGGAAACAGTGTGAAGCTCTATTCATCTGACCATATTACAGTCTTCCATTGATCGATAGTCCACGATTTATGGGTGTTGGACAACTCTCTCCTCTTCTGAGCATTAATATCAGTCACTAGTGATTTTGCAGTTGCAGCTCGCCTGTGAATGTTTTGCTTATGGAGTTCCCTCTGGACAGTTTTTGTGAACACGGACTGTGGAAGACTGAGATTGAGCTCTGCAGTCACTTGTGCAGCAGTTATTTTCTTATTCCAGGTCACAATTCTGCGCAATTTCCTTTTGATTCTTTCAGTCAGTTGACCATGATGACCGCACTTATGCTTATCAGATGTTTTCCCCGAAACTATATAGGCCACCATAACCTTTGATCCTGTCCCTCTCAACCGCACAGATAAATTGGCAACTTCATCACAGCGGCACCAGCTAAGCAGCAGCAATGATTTGCCTTCTTTGAAACTCAGTAAGCTCTGACATGACTCCGTATTACTAACCGTGTACGCAGTGAATGACGAAAGTGAGGCTTTTCACCTGTTGGCTAGCAAAAGAATGTTCCATCACTTATGCTTTCAATGCAAAACGTTGTGATTTTTCACACCCAGTATCATGTAGTGTTTCCATATTTTTGTCCAACCCCTGTATGTCAACCATGCAGGACACATTGCAAAGCTGGTTGTGGTAGCCTGCAGCTCTCCAGTGCATCGGTATTCTCATTTACCGTGGTCTAGACCTATGTTGTCTGGTATTTATATCCTCTGTAGTCCATAAACAAAGGCCCTTAATGGCTTGTAAAGTGTAACTAAAGGCAAAACTTGTTTTTTTTTTTTCATTTTGGATAGAGTTGGGGGGGTTATAACCCTTGTCTGCTTTTTTGTTTTGCCATATATTGTCTCATTGGGGAGATTTCCCTTAATTTCCTGTCCTGTAGCCAAAAGGAGGTGAGAAGAAATCCCTTCAAAATGAGAGAATCCCTGGGTGTCAACATTATTGGTACGGATATACCCAAATGTCAGTGGCCAAAACGTTTCGGCTGAAAACACCCCTTTCGGCCGTTGGACGAAATGAAAAAAAAATCACCAATACAGGTGCCGAAAAAACCCCGCTTACCGCTGCCGCTCGGTAGTTCTCAGCCTTACCTGAGAAACCATTGAACGATCCAGGCGTTGGGCATAGAGATGTGTGAAGGAAAGATGGCATCCACTCATCTCTATGCCCTTGGAGGACTGGAATATCACTTTCGGTTCCGGCCCTTTCTTTAAAAAATTTTTTTTTAAAGCACTAGATCAATGCTTTTTATTGATCCAATGCTTTACATTGCAGAGGAGAGATGTGGGGGTCTTCTTGACCCCATATCTCTCCATAAAGAGGACCTGTCACTAATTACAGGTATTTCTATCACAAGGGATGCATGCTTTCTTGTGGTGAGAATAAAAGTGATTAAAACCTTTTTTTTTTTTTTTTTTTTACGGGACTGTGCATAAAAAAAACAAAAAACATTAAATAAATGTTTTTTTAAAAGTTTAACGTGCCCCCTGTCCCCCCATGTTCGCACGTAGTGGTGAAAGCATACGTAGGCTATGCCCACATATGTAAATGCTGTTCAAACCACACACGTGAGGTATCGCCATGAACGTCAGAGCAAGAGCAATAATTCTAAATTAAAGCACTAGACCTCCTCTGTAATTTTTATAGCATCACCCATGGAGATTTTTTAAGTACCACAGTTTCATGCCATTTCACAAGCGTGCGCAGTTTTAAAGCTTGACATGTTGGGTTTCTATTTACTCACCGTAACATCCTCTTTCATATTTTACAAAAAAATTGGGATATTGTTTATTTTTTTTTAACCAAAGTGTATTTTTTTCCAAAAAATATATATTCATTTTTAAAAACTGCGTTTCGGTTTTTGGCCAAGTGCATTTTGTATTTTTGGTTTCGGCACCAGAATTTTTTTTTTCGGTGCACCACTAATTACTAGTGTCCCCATTTGAAGATTTCCCCTCTTACTGTTCTGATGTTTAACATAAATGGTAAATAGGAAAAATAGAAAGTGTAAATCTTCCTAACAGGCAAACAGACAGCAATAAAAACCTGACAGGTATTCTAATCCCACTCTATCCACAACTTAAAAAAGTTTTGCCTTTTAGTTACATTTTAAAAAGAAAAAGAGCACTGTGGTATTACCCTTACCAGTCAGTCAGCAGCCATCTTTGTTTATACATTTAAAGCCCTGTTTCTCAACCTCTTTTCAATCAAGGCAACCTTTAAAATTATGGACAGTCCAGCCAAGGAGAGGTGTGAACCGCACCGCAGGGGGCAGATCTCTGACTTCTGGCACAGCCTTTGATGTAGGCTTGTGCTGGACATAGGGACCTGTAAGGGGAAGGGAGTGGGGAGGATGAAGGAGAGCGAGGGGGAGACCGTGACACTCCACTACTGCAAAGATGTCAGCTCCTCTCTTTGTACTGTTGTACTCAGTCCCTAAGCTGAAGTGGTGAAGCAATTCCAGGAGGTATGTCCATGGCAGCCGGAGCTTCCAGAAGGTAGGTTGAATGACGCTAGCTCTCATCCAGCTTGGAAGAAGACTGATGGCTGAGTGTAGTTTTTGCAGGGAGCAATGTATCCCTCATTATGCTAAACAGGAACAGTGAGATGGATTTATTGCAAGGTTACATCCTGAGTCATAAATTCTTCACAAAAAAAGTCCTCCTTTTGGCTGCTTCAAAGTTTGCACTTGTGACTGCATTAAACCTGACCCTGACCACTTACTAGTTCTGCATCTGTTTAAAGTGGAAATCTGTCTCATCTTCAGTAATAAATCTGTGTTGGAACTTTTCAACTGTTGCACTTGGCTGCCTAGGAACACAGAAGCACAGGACTTTAAACCTGTCACAGGGACTTTGCTGAAGGAGATACAGCCTGATTTGTGACTAATTGTGTTGCTAATTTGCTTGATAAGTGCCCCACACGAGTATTTTGTTTAAACTATCGCTAGCTTCTGTCTAGCAAAAATTGTGAGGCCCTATGAGCTCAGGGTTGAGTAGTGCTGACATGGAGACTTTCAGGAGATAAATATCCAGTTCTTATGAAAGATACCGATTATGTTCTTTTGTGAATTTTGTTAGTGAACCGAAAACTTTCATTTCATAAAACGAAGCCTGCAGTCAAACCACTCCATCTTGGTGCACTGACCATGTAGTCACAGCCAGTCTCTTGTTCCTGTAAACTACCCCAGCCTCATGCTTTAGTACTTTCCTATTTACTGACCTGGAACAAGTTGGCAGTCAAGTCAAGTCTGTATTTGCATACTTGTTTAGGGTCAGTGACTTTAGGTATCCAAGCCAGAGGGTCAGCATGACAACCAAGCAATTGTTCTAGAAGGAAAGGTCAGCAAAGGCAATCTCCCATGTCTTTTTTTTTTGACTGTTTAATGGACCAGTGGGGGCAATGGGTGAAAGACTTGCTGTCTAACAAGTGCTGAAGCTAAAGGTTACTGTATTTACTGTAATTTGAGATGTATGTCTACTGTGTCCTTACCTCCTGTGTTTTTTTTTTTTGGTTTTTGTTTTGGTTTTTTTTTTTGTTGTTTTTTTATAGCACTGCTTATTTTGTCAGAATTTGACTGTACCTTAAAGGAGAGGTGGGGCCAAAGCTCTTTTGGCCCTACCTCTCCTGTAGATCACTTAGTTCTGTACTCCTGTAACCTGTGTTCAGCTGACAGCGGGCTAAAGTCTGTGTTGGCTGACATCAGTTAGCAGGTCCAGACTCTGGAGAGATCCTGGCTTTAATGTTGGAATCCACCCAGATGCCTGACCAGCAGCTGGCTCAGCCTCTCGGTACACCACTGAGAGCCTAAGCCAGCCGCTTCTTCCACCTCCACAGCCTTGCGCTCCAGTGAGGACTGGAGGGGCAGAGCAGAGAACTGGTGACTGATAGGGTCAAGCAGGGCCAGATGGCAGGGTCAAGCAGTTACAAGGGCAGCAGACTAGAAGCTGCAGAGTTGGACTCAAGCAAAATATAGGTCAATAAGGTGATGTGTACTGTGTAAGCCTTTACATCTATAATCATTAAAAGATGAATTCCAGGCAGCTATAAAACATACAAAGAAACTCAGCGCTGTGTTCATTTTTACAATGATCCATTCCTTTTTTATCAATGCAAACAGTGTAAGTACCTGATATTGACTTGGCATCAGCCTCTTGCAGGCCCAGTACAGCGGAGCTCAGGCTGGGAAAGGGAAAAGCAGATCAAGGAGCCAGTCACTTGTGCTGCAGTGCTCATGTGCTAAGAAGGAACATGCTGATAGGAGAAGGTAACAGACAGCCTTGCCATTCTGAAGCCCTTCCTTTCACTGTCACGGACTACAGGAGGGACAAGACCTGTAAAAATGATCCCTTGCATTTGGGCTGCACCTATACTTCAGGGGTTGATAGCTTGTTTTATTTAGGGGAGAAGAAAGCCAGTTTTCCTTACCCGATACCCTGGCAGGTGGCACCCCACGATCCGGTACTGGATTGTCCCTCAGCGATCTCACATCCAGAGCAGGGCTATGGATCCTGCTCTTGTCTTGTTTATGTCAGGAACATAGACTCCTGGAGTGTAGAAGCTGTGGGGACCAGTCTGGCTGTGCGGAGGAGAGGAGGATCGGGTGAGTATGTCTCCTTTTTAACATTCCCTAGACAAAAACAAGCGATTAACCCTTGCATTGCAGCCACAACCCCACTGCAAGGCAAAATTGTTTATCTTCCTGGAAATGGGCTTTAAGTATAGCAGATAAATATCATGTCTCCTGCCCTGCTAGCTAGAGATTCAAATCCTTTGGCTGGCAAAATTGCTTCTTATGCCTTTCCTTGCTGTTTTTTATTAGTTTGCCTGGAGTTGTTGCATCAACCTTAATGGCTGGTTGTGAATGGTTCTCTTCTACTTCAGGAGCAGGATGGAGTGGATTGTCAGGAAGACAAACTGTCCTCTCTGGGGTCTAGGATATAAAAGTGGCCATACCCTTATAAAATTAATGTTTCTATTCCTGAGTACTACAGTGTTGAAGGGACAAGAAAAGTAATACTATGCATTTTCCTATCACATCTGTAATCGGTTATTGTGCATTTATCTTGTATTTATTGGTACAAAATGTTACTTTTCCATCCGTCTGATCGAGGGCAGCATTTCCAGCAAGATTTGCTTATTAAAATACTGGGACGCTTGGTACAACAAAGCAGAGCTTATTTATTTTTTCTTTTTTTAATTTAGTGATGTTTGGGAGTATGGTACTTGCACAGTTCTGTGAATCATTGTGTGTATATTGCTATATACATGCACTAACAAAACACTATGCGCTTACTCGGATCTATTCAGGTGGATAACGCTTTTTGCTACGGGCAGTTTTTGCTTAAACTAATAACCTTTTCTTTTTTTTTTTTTTTTTTTTTTCTGGATTCTTGCCGGTTCTCTGAAACTTTTTCACACTATTTGTGTTTTTCTATATTTTTGTAATGTTAAATTCACAATGTAATATGAACCCTTCGTTACATTGGAAAATAATTTTACTGCTGTTATTTATTTTTTTGCATTTTTTTTTTCTTTTATAAAGTATACTGAACATTTAATTATGAAAACATTGTGTTTGTGTCTGTATGCTATTTATTAAATTGAAACACTTTGAAAAAGGCATTTTACAAGCATGTTTCAAGTCCTGTATGTCCTGTGTAGTCAGTAAAACTGACCAAATGTTTTATGTATGAACATTAAATTTACTTTTTTTTTTTTTGGTAAATGTTGTGACTTTTTTGTGTGTGTGTGTGGGTGTGTGCAACACAGTTAACCCATTCCTGATGGCTGCTGGTGGTGAATTGAGTGATTCTTCTAAAGACCTATGGACCCTGGATGTTTTGCGAATTCTTCTGCACTCCTTTCCTCCAGGCAGAAAAAATGGTTGACGCTTGTCATGCATTTAGGCACATCAAGCACTTGGGCATTAATTCAGAATAATTTATTCTGGCCATTGAAATGAACTAACGCTCAAGCAATACACGTGCCTAGCTTTAACACGCATGCGTTTATGCACATCAGGCTTTTTTTCCTGCCATACCGCCGCTGCCCCCTGAATGCACTGGCTGTGGGTTATTTTCTTCTTTTAAATGCCCCTGCCATTAAACTCTAAACACCTGTGTGTGCATGGACACATGCAGGGCCATTCAGAGGCAGGAAAAAACACCAAACACCCCTAGGAGCAGCAGAAAAAAATGTCCAGTGTGCATCGGGCCTAAGGAGGATGTGAAGGATTTATTGTTTCCAAAATAAAAAAGGTTTAATCAAAGTGTAATCTCTCGGACCTTTGACGGTGGTTCCCAGATACAAGACAAACGTTGCATGGCTAGGACAGAAAGATGTATGGGCAACTGCTGTAAAGGAGAACCTTTAACTGGATGGATTACAAATTTGGGCAAAATGCTCCTAATCCCTTTGAAATTTGGCAGCACTGACATCTGCAAGGAGACCATTCCTCCACGCTGTATTGACAAACCATGCCTGCTCAATCTGACAACCCTCCTGCATCTTTGGTCACCCGAAGGAGATTTCATGTGAATTTTTTGATATGGTTGATTTCATGTGAATTTGTTAATACGGTTATACAGCATGTGTTTTACTGTCAAAGGACAATGATCACCATGAGGGAGTTGATATGTTCTTCCAGTACCCATAGGCAGTGGTATATTTAGGATTTGTGCTGCCCTAGGCAACATAAAAATCGTCTTCCCCAATGGACACCGACCAACCCCACCCCCCCTTTCCCCTCCTGCGGAGAGAGCCTGATATTGACCTACAACACCCCTGCCCCCCCACTCAGGAGAGCCTTCCACACTCATCTTCAAAGCTCTGGACATCCCTGGGAACGAGAATCAGGCTCTACATACACCATCAAGCAGTCTGCAGCCTCTCTTGGATCCCACCTGGTTCCCATGGCACGCATGATCCTCCTTTCATCCCTTCTTCTGTGGGGAGATGCCTCCTCCCTGAAAATTGCTGCCCTAGGCACGTGCCTTGTGGTAAATACACCCCTGCCCATAGGCCTTGTTCACAGCTTTGCACTCTACATGCAGTACATTTTTTTTTTTCGATAGGCTTTCTTGCAGTCTATTGAAACTACAAGTCCGTCTGCAGACAAGACTTGCAGTTCATTCATTCATTCACAGGTCCCTGGGAATGAATGATGCAGCTGTGCAGGTGAAGCCCCACACAGCCATGCCTATTTCAAGACCTCATACCATTTGGTGTCAAAAACACCAATTTTAAGGGTGGTTGATGCATAGGTGTTTGGAGGCAGAAAAAAAACCCAGAGCCAGTGTGTTCTGGAGAGGAGCGTTTTGCTGATAGACGCCTGACGCGAGTAATCACATCTAAACACTCATTAACGCTAGGCGTTCTGCTATTCTCTTGCCAGGGAAAAGGTATGTAGAAGAGCTGGGCAAACATCCGGTGTGTATGGATCCTAAATGTAAGAACAGCAGCGGAGGAGAGGAATCCCCAACCGCTGTCACAGGGAGGGTGAGGGAAACATGTTACATACTGAACCCTAAATACGGGTCCAAACATGAACTTACTCTTTAAGCTGTGCCTGGCACATATCCGTACACCTAAATTGGGGCCTGTGTTGTCTGGTCACTAATGGGTTATTTTCAGAATAGTTCAACATGCTATACTAAAGATAAGGAATTACTATGGAGGGATGAAGACCTTCATCCACTTTTTCTAATAACCCTTTGTTTCCTCCGCTTTCACACACTTTTTTTTTTTTTAAGGGCCCCTTGCTTTCGGGGGTTTCTTGCCTAGTCAAGAACGATGTACCCAGATAGCCTCCTTGGATATCCTTGTCATGTATGTCTTAGGATGCTTCAGGGTAGTCTGCCAAACGTACTTATGCACGACTGAGCATTGGCAGGGGGCCAGCTGTCTCTTCCCGGTTTTTGTGCATGCGCAATGTCATCATGTATTCTGCTGCAAGAAAAACAAAGCCAGTTCACCATGACACCAAAGAGGAAGATGGTGGCAGGGGACCTGGTGTGCAACAGGGAAGCGGCAGATCACTACAGAATACCTCTGGTTTGCAGGGTGTATGTTTTTTGGGGGGGGTTTTGGATGCTATCGATAAAAAGGTAGTGTGGAGTTTAAAATTTAAAGTAGAACTATAGGCAAAAGTTTTTTTTATTTTTAGATAAGTGACGGAGGGTTATAACCCCATTCAGATGTTTTTTTCAACATCCATGTCCCATTGCGGAGATTTTCCCTTCACTTCCTGTACCATAGCCAAACAGGAAGTGAGAGGAAATCTCTGCAAATTAGGGGAATTCTTTGGGCACCCCTGTCACGGATCCACGATCGCCGCCACCAACAGGCGACAATCGCACGACCGTGACTAACAGTAATACGTCACGCCCACGGCGTCAGACCCCAGACCTTCTCACCAAACTCGTGACCGAAGGATCGGCCGATCTAAAACTGCGGTGTGACGCGCGTAACAAGGCCACACCCAGCACAGCGATTGCCCAGCTAATGGACTACAATCGGTGCCTGCAGCCTAAATGCGCTTGTTACTGGGTCGGGTTCATTACGCAACTAACCCTCTACTGCCACCACCACTTTTGTCGGAGACTGGGAAACTCCCGTTATTAAATATACACTATAATGATTGAAATATTGATCTATATAGCACGGCCCGCGGACCTGCTATACAGAGATATAACAAACAGTAGCGTCTCTTCAAAGGCAGGGATTCGTGAATTGCAAGTAAGTGCTTAGAAACAGTTTAACACTTTCAGAAAGAAAGATTTATTACCAAAAGCGTCAAACAGGTACACAAAATATTTACAAAGAGATGTCACAAAAATATATATATATGTATATAAAGACACAGCAAGGAGATAATTCGGAAGAAGATTACAGGGTTAAGTTACTTGCCCATATGCCTGGGTTTGCAGATCCAAGTTGTAGAACAGGGTGATTTCTTGATCTCCTTTTGTTACGATGTTGCTGGGAGATCAATGTGTGTGTCAAGCTCTAACTCACTTGTCTCTCTTAAAAGTCCCTCTCAAAGGGGTGGGGGGCTCTTACTACACGTTTTGGGAGTGGTCAGTGGGAAACTGAATTAACTATAGCTTCATAATACATGACATGAAACATACGGTTGACCCGAGGAATGTTCAACTCTCTTTCAAGTCTGGGAGAGAAGCTATTCTCTGTTTTATGATGTGGGGGCTTACACAGTTTTGGGTCAATATTTCCCAGGACTGCTGGCCCCACCAGGAATGTTTCTCCTGGGCTGACCCCCACCATCTGTCAGGAGATAACATTTGTCTCGCAGGACTGGAAAGGGGGGATGTGAGGAATGAGAGAGGAATACCTCAAATAACAGAACGGAACAAGAAAAAAAAGGTTGAAGGAGAACTCCGCTCCAACTCTGATGAGCAGGTTTGCTACAACCCCCAGATCACCAGAACTAGTGTCCCCATTGGAAGATTTACCCTCTATTATTTTTCTGGGGGCAACCCAAAATTTGTTTTTCTTTTACTTTCACTTTCAATAATAACGGTACACAGGGCAAACAGAGAGGGTGAATCTCTCCCTACAAGGGGCAGAGGCGGCAAAAAAAAAACTGGTCTAATCCATCTCCTCTCCATCCAAAACTAAAAAAAAAAATGTTTGCCTTGAGTTATACTGTAATTTACATGGTGGAAGGTGAAGTTCCTCCCTAACCTTTTAATTTGAAAGGCAAGGGCTAGGTAAAGTGTTGAGATGGACTGGTATTCTAGGGCAGCATCACCCTAACACTTGCTGCATCTGAACATGGCTGATTATCTGGTTGGTTCAAACATCTTTTGTCAGCAATGTGTCAGTTTTGGAGTAACTTTTGGTTTTATAGAGTTCCATGTGGCAGCTGTCACCTCTGGATCTCTCGCCCACAAAAGTAAGGCTTAATATCCAGCTTCCACTCTGTCCAAAAAAAAGAAAAAAAAAGTTGTCCTTTAACAGTCACGGTTCATTTTTTTAATATATTATTTTTATACGCACCGAATGTTATTTATATTATGGCTGAATATGAGACAGAATTGTAGCATTCCTTTTTTGTGCATTCAGCTGTATAGTCCATACCCTTGCCTAATGTAGGACTGTCATGGGGGATGCATGGAGGCTGCTATTGCTGACCACTGCTTCTAAAAATTATTATCGTCTGCCTGTAGTCTTGACCCTCTTGTCTCCATACTGTGAATCCAAGACCCAGAACAATCATTTCAGATCAGGATTTCTAAGAATATTCTGGCCTGCATATTTGATCCACGTCAATGGCTGAAAAATACTGAAATCAAAAGGGCAGGCAACTAACATTCTCACAAGGAGGTCAACAATGATAGCCCCCAAGGTTTATTATAATGACTAGACAAAAAATACAGTTAAATTAAATCACTTTTCATTTTGGAGAGAATAGAGAAGGCTTAAAACCTGTGTAAGGTTTAGCCATCTGTATCTTTCCGGGGGGAGATTTCCTTTCACTTCCTGCCCTGTGCACAAAGGAAATCCCCTGAATGTAAAGGAAATGCCCTCATAGTTGTCACCAGAACAAGTGTCCCCAATGGAAGATTTCCCTCCTATTCCTGTTCTGGTGACAACTTATATTTTTTGGATTGCCATTCATATTCTATCCCAGCGACAATGGTCACCACTACAAATATTGAATGACTCTACGTATAACTTGTCACATGCACTAACCCTTCCAACTCAATTCAAAACTAAAATCATTTTGGCTTCAGATTTGCTTTAAGCTGATTGCACTCAGTATATCCACAAAAATAATCCATTTAAATGTTCAGAAGCACTGTGGACTACAGATGGAAATGCTAGATGCCTGCATGAAAATAAAAGGTAACATGCATTAGTAGTAAGTAGATCAATATTCGCAGTAGCCACTTGCTGTTTTGAGAGAGTGAGGTCAGCATATTGCTCACTGGTTAAAATTTTACACTGAATGAAGGTGGCCTTGACATTGAACCTTACTTTGGTAACTGTTAACTGCAGTTGGAATGTCAGTTTATTTAACTAATGAGGATTCCTCCTACTAAAGGTCAATGTCTTTTGAGTTCATGGTGAAATTCAGTTAGGGAATTATTATTGTACCGTAAATGTCCCTTGTTATATAGGGCAAAAGCTCAACATGCAAGATCTATAGGCTTGGAGGTGTTGGCTGATGCAGCCACTCAGATTTCATCATTTTATTGAGACTGGTTAATATAGTGAGCATTGTACTTTCACATACTAACAGCTAAAGCTCCAGGCCATTTCTGGCACTTTTTGTTTACATGTTAAAAAAATCAGTATTTTGTGCTAGAAAATGTCTTCGAACTCCCAAACATTATACACTATATTGCCAAAAGTATTGGGGTGCCTGCCTTTACACGCACATGAACCTTAATGGCATCCCAGTCTTAAGCAGGCCGTACATGGGTCGCATTCCGAACGATATTTCAATCGAAAAAGTTGTTTGTTCTGTAATCCGATGGAGCCACCAATGGTTTAGAAAATTGGTTGTTTTTCATGAATTTTTCAACATGCCCGATAAATGAAATGGGGAGGAACCGCGAAAATCGGCCAGTGCCATTGCCCTACTAACAGAGCGAAAATCGGTTATTATTCTTAGGTCTGATTTTCGAATGAAAAATCATTTGGAAATCGACCCATGTATGGCCAGCCTTAGTCCGTAGGGTTCAATATTGAGTTGGCCCACCCTTTGCAGCTATAGCAGCTTCAACTCTTCTGGGAAGGCTGTCCACAAGGTTTAGGAGGGTGTCTATGGGAAGGTTTGACCCTTCTTCCAGAAGCACATTTGTGAGGTCAAGCACTGATGTCGGGGGAGGAGGCCTGGATCGCAGTCTCCGCTCTAATTCATCCCAAAGGTGTTCTGCCTGGTTGAGGTCAGCACTCTGTGCAGGTCAATCAAGTTCCTCCACCCCAAACTCGCTCATCCATGTCTTTATAGACCTTGCTTTGTGCACTGGTGCGCAGTCATGTTGGAACAGGAAGGGGGCCATCCCTAAACTGTTCCAGAGCACACATCTCCACTTCTCTAGAGTTCAGTGGCGGCGTGCTTTATTTACATCACTGCATCTAATGCTTTGCATTGCACTTGGTGATGTAAGGCTTGGATGCAGCTGTTCGGCCATGGAAACCCATTCCATGAAGCTCTCTATGCATTGTTGTTGTGCTAATCTGAAGGCCACATGAAGTTTGGAGGTCTTTAGCTATTGACTCTGCAGACAGTTGGCGACTTCTGCTCACTGTGCGCTTCAGCATGCGTTTACCCTGCTCTGTTGTTTTGCTTCCACTTTGTTATAATACCACTAACAGTTGACCGTGAAATATTTAGCAGCAAGGAAATGTCACGGTTGGACGTATTGCACAGGTGGCAACCTATCACGGTACCACGTTTGAATTCACTGAGCTCCTGAGAGCGACCCATTCTTTCATAAATGTTTGTAGAAGCAGTCTGCATGCCTAGGTGCTTGATTTTGTACATCTGTGGCCATGGAGGGGATTGGAACCCCTGAATCCAATGATTTTGAGGGCTGGCCCAACACTTTTGGCAATATAATGTATATTTTTAAAGCTGACGTCCTAGAGAATAGTTTGGTGGTTTTTGCATTATTTTGTATGTCACATGATATTTGTGCAATGGTTTTTCAATTTTTTGGGGGAAAAATACACTTTTTTGAATTTTAGGGCAAAAAAAAAAAAAAATACATAACCCATTTTTTTTCTGCAAAATATAAAAGATGATGTTACGCCAAGTAAATAGATACCTAACATGTCGCGCTTTAAGATTGCACACGCCCGTGCAACAGCGACAAACGACAAAAGCCTTTACAGGTTATCACTTTAGATTTACAGAGGCGTTCTAGTGCTAAAATTACTGCCCATGATCTGACAATCGCACTAATACCTCACATGTGTGGGATGATCACTGTTTGTGTGCGTGTGGGACCGACACATGCGTTTGCTTTTGCGTGCGAGCACAGGTGGATGGGGACACTTTAATTCTTTTTTTTGTTTAACACCGTTGATTTAAAATAATGTAAACATCCCTTATGACAGCAATAGACACGTGACAGGCACTCTTTATAAGAACCCAGACCCCTCCTCTGCACTTGAAAGCATTAAAAACACCAAGATTAGTGTATTTTAATGCTTTCAGTTTTTCAAAAATGGCACAGATAGTTTCTGAGTAAAATGGAAGTGATGTCAGGTCATCTCTTCCGGTTTACTATAAGGGAGAGCTTTTTGAAGCTGATCCTGGCTTTGTTCGGCTGTCTGGCCAGCTGGCAGATGTGCTGGTCGCTTGGGTTTCCCAGTGGAACAGGAGATCCCAGAGAGCCATTGGGGGGGGGGGGGATTTCCCAGACGAGTGCCGACCATTGGCTCTAAAATACGGTACTGGGGTGATGCCTGCCAGGCATCACTTCAATATGACCACCAAAAGTCCAGCGGTGTACAACGTACGTCACTGATCTGCAAGTGGATATCCTCATGTATTAAGTCTAGGACATAAAGGATAATTGGACTGCTTTAGTACATTTAAAATTTAAAGGGACACTTTAAGCAAAAGTTTGGCCTCTACAGGGAGCAAACTGGTGCAACGCATTCTTGAAACAATCAGCAGAAATGTTATTAAGCTGCTGAATTTTTAATATCAACTTTAAAAAATATGTAGGAAGATGTCTAATATCAGGTTCATACAAGATGACTTAAGAATATTTCTGAATTAACGGTAACAAGTTTCAAAGCTAGAACTGGAAAACTATTAGGTGTCCACAAGAAATATTTGGAGGCAATGATGTCTGCAAAGTGGGTGTAACCAAGCACTTCCTGGCAGGTTGCCCACATTTTCAACCTCAGGCATGACGAGGTTGGGTTGGCCTTTTAAAGCTTTGCAATACCTTTCTCTTAAAGGATATGGGAGTTCTGGTGGATCACAAGCTTAATAATAGCATGCAAAATCCTCTCTTGTATTAAAAGAGGTATAGACTCCAGAGAGAGAGATATGATATTACCCCGGTACAAATCATCAGTAATACCTCATCTGGGATATGCACTTCAGTTTTGGGCACCAATTCACAAAAAGAACATTGGGGAACTGGAGAAAGTACAGAGAAGGGTAACCAAACTGATAAGATGCATGGAGGAGCTCAGCTATGAGGAAAGATTAGAGGAACTGAATTTATTGTCTCTTGAGAAGAGACAATTAAGGGAGGATATGATCAACATGTATAAGTACATCAGTGGTTTATATAGTGAACTCGGTGTAGAGGTATTCACCCTGAGGTCATCACAGAGGACAAGGGGGCACTCTTTACATCTGGAGGAAAAGAAATTTAATCTCCAAACATGAAAGGTTTCTTCACAGTGAGAGCTTTGAAAATGTGGAATAGACTCCCTCAAGAGTTGGTTCTGGTCAGCTCAGTGGATTGCTTTAAAAAGCCTGGATTATTTCTTGGATACACAGAATATAACTGGATACTAACATTTATAGGTAAAGTTGGTCCAGGGAATATCCGATTGCCTCTCGGGGGATTAGGAAGGAATTGTTTCCCCTGCAGGAGCAAATTGGATCATGCTTTGCTGGGTTTTTTTTACCTTCTTCTGGATCAGCTGTGGGTGTAGGATTATAACTTTTTTTTTTTTTTTATGGTTGAACTTGATGGAGTTTTGTCTTTTTTCTGCCAGACTAACTGTGTAACTGTAAGTAACTTTACCCATAACAACTTGATAAAAAAAAAAATTTCTTTACCAAGGAACATATAGTGCTGTGCAAAATTGTTAGGCAGGTGTGAAAAAAATGCTGTAAACAAAGAATGCTTTCATAAATAGAAGTGTTAATAGTTTATTTTATCATTTAAGAAAATATAAAGCAAATGAACAGAAGAGGAATCAAAATCAAATCAATATTTGACGTGAGCACTCTTTGCCGACAAACCAGCATCAATTCTTCAAGGTACACACAGTGCTTGTGCACACAGTTTTTGAAGGAACTCGGCAAGTAAGTTGTTCCAAACATCTTGGAGAATTAGCCACAAATCTTCTATGGATGTAGGCTGCCTCACATCTTTCTGTCTCTTCATGTAATGCCAAACAGGCTCCATGATGTTGAGATCAGGGCTCTATGGGGGCCAAACCATCACTTCCAGGACTCCTTGTTCTTCTTTACACTAAATATAGTTCTTAATGGCTTTGGCTGTATGTTTGGGGTCCTTGTCCAGCTGCAGAATAAATTTGTGGCCAATCACACACCTCCCTGATGGTATGTCATGATGGATTAGTATCTGCCTGTATTTCTCAGCACTGAGGACACAATCGATCTTGACCAAATCTCCACCTCTGCAGAAATGCAGCCCCAAACTTGCAAGGAACCTTCACCACACTTCACTGTTGCCTGCAGACCCTCATTATAATACCACTCTCCAGCCCTTCCTGAACAAACTGCCTCCTTCTACAGCCAAATATTTCAAAATTTGACTCATCAGTCCAGAGAACCTGCTGCCATTTTTTGCATCCCAGTTCCTATTTTTCTGTGCATAGTTGAGTTGCTTAGCCTTGTTCCCACTTCATATGCAGAAAAACATAGGGACTGGGGTGCAAACTAATGGCAGCAGGTGCTCTGGAGTGATGAGTCAAAATCTGTGTGTGCAGTAGCTTCCCCCTGCTCTCTAATAGCTTGCCCCTACTGTTTGCAGTACATTTTCTGGCAGCTATCCAAGCACTGTTCTCTTGCAGTGCTCTCCCATATTGTCCAATCCTATGTTCCCTGAAAGCTCTGTTCCCTACTTCTATATCCACACTACATTCTCCAGCAGTTCTCTCCCCACCATCTACACCTGTTCAACCTGTGGCCCCAGACGGCTATGAATGCGGCCCAACAAAAAATTGAAAACTTGCTTAAAAATTTCGATTTTTTTTAAAATGTGTTTACACATAGTGAACATGTGGCCAAAGAAAAGTTTGACAGTGTCTCTTTAGTGGACTTTTATAAGTTTTATCTTCCCAAAGAAAAATCTCCCACTCTTCACAATCACAATTCATGTCATCAGTTTTTGGCAACACCTATATTTGTGAGCAACTATTTTCAAGGATGAAGCACACAAAGGGTAAAATTAGAACCACAATATCTGATGAGCACCTTGAAAACAGCATCAAATGTCACACTAGTTTGAAGTTGTCCTCAAACTATTACAAAATGTGAAGTTTTATTACCCAGATAGGTACATTATCTACAGTTGCAAGAAAAAATATGTGAATCCCTTGGGATTACGGGGAGTTTTGCATGAATTGGGCATAAAATGTGCTCTGAATGTCATCTAAATCACAACAATAGAAGAACACAGTCTGCTGAACATAATACTACACAAACATTAGATGTTGCCATGGTTTAATTGCACATAACATGTAAACATTCACAGCGCAGGGAGGAAAAAGTATGTGAACCTTTGGACTTAATAACTGGTTGACCCTCCTATGGCAGCAATAACCTCAACCAAACGTTTCCTGTAGTTGCAGATCAGACCTGCACAATGATCTGGAGTAATTTTGGACCACTCCTCTTCACAAAACTGTTTCAGTGTAGCAATATTCTTGGGATGTCTGGTGTGAATCGCTCTCTTAAGGTCATGCCACAGCATTTCAATCGGGTTGAGGTCAGGACTCTGACTGGGCAACTCCAGGAGGCGTATTCTGTGCTGTTGCAGCCATTGTTTTGTTGATTTACTTGTATGCTTTGGGTCATTGTCCTGTTGCATCACCCATCCTCTGCGGAGCTTCAGTTGGCTGTCCCGCTGCATCTCGACTTATATCCCGTGATCTGAGCAGTGGGAACAGCAGTAATGTCCCCTGGGCTCAGAAGAACAGCAGAGTGTGCAGCAACTTGCCGGGCACTGGAGCACTTTCTGCCTTCCAGCAATGAAAGGAACACTGTATTGTGGGTGGAGTTGTCTCCGCCCACAGTACACGTAAAATCCCTGCCTGGAGGGAGAGCAGCACAGGAACCTCCAACCAGGTAAGTGAACAACAACTGGGATATGGAGGAGGCTGGAATTGAGCGGCATTAAAATTTAATTCATCCCCTATGACCACCAATGCATTGTATTGTGGGGGGGTGAGTTAACTCACTGAATGACCACAAATGCAGAAGGGGGGGATACAGGATGGGGGTTTACTGCCACTGCCCTCCCCCCTCCTCATTGGTGGTCAGTGGGAGTGAAAATTAACCCCCCATCACCCAGCCACTAAGCATTCGTGGTCATATCAGTGACATTTTTACCCACCATTACCCCCTTTCTGAATTTTTGGTTATGCAGCAAGTTAGTCCCCCTCCCTCCTGCATTGATGGCAACTTTACTGTGGGCTAATAGTACTGACACCAATGTTAAGCGTTAATATTGCATCCACTGCATCCACTGACACCAGTACTGAGGGTTATTATTGCGTCTACTGACACCAGAGCGGGTGGTTATTATAGCATCCAGTGACACCAATGCTGAAGATTATTATTGCATCCACTGGCTCCAATGCTGGGAGTTATTATTGTGTCCAATGCTGGCGGTTATTATTGCATCCACTGACACCAATGCTGAAGGTTAGTATTGCATCCACTGACTCCAATGCTGAGAGTTATGATTGTGTCCATTGACACCAATGCTGAAGATTATTATTGCATCCACTGACACTAGCACTGGAGTTATTATTGCATCCACTGACACCAATGCTGAGGGTTATTAATGCATCCACTGACACCAGTGCTGACAGTTATTATTGCATCCACTGACACCAATGTTGGCAGCTATTAATGTGTGCACTGACACTAGTGCTGGAGGTTATTATTGCATCCACTGACACCAATGTTGGCAGTTATTAATCTGTGCACTGACACTAGTGCTGGAGGTTATTGCATCCACTGATACCAATGCTGATGGTTATTAATGCAAATCCTGACACTAGCGCTGGGGGTTATTGTTGCATCCACTGAAACCATTGCTGGGATTATAATTGCATCCACTGACACCAATGCTGGGGGTTAATAATGCATCCACTGACACCAATGCTGAGGGTTATACTTGCGTTCACTGACACCAATATTGGGGGTTGTTATTGCATCCACTGACCCTAATGTTGGGGCTTATTACTGACACCAATGCTGGTGGTTATTGTAGCTTCCACTGACACCTGTGCTGGTACTCAGGAGCAATGTAAAGAAGAATTCCAGGTATATGTATTTTATACAAAGTTTTATTGTTCTGGCTTGGACCAATGTATGTTGTAACTACATATATACCATACCTGACCAAAGCCTCTGCAAGCTGGAAATCACTGAAACAGACACCGCTACTCCAATGATCTCCACCTGCTTCCAGGTCCTGTGCTAAGCAGCTGCCCTGCTGCATTGAGGTCATGCCTCCCAACCTCATCTGATCAGAGAACGCTTTGCATTCATTCAGAAAATGGAAAGCATTCTCTGAGTGACACCCGTGCTGAGTGACACCCATGCTGAGTGACTAACCTCCTGTGTTCAGAATGCAGCAGGCCAGCCACTCAGCACAGGACATGGAAGCTAGTGGATATCCCTGTATCAGCTGTGTCTATTTCAGTCATTTCCAGCTTCCAGGGCATTGGGCAGGTATGGTATAGACCTTTTCATGACTTCATTTTAGAAGTGGTTTTGGTTGACCATTTCTGTGAAGAATGATTGTTCATGTATTTCATGTCTGCAGTCCTCCTTTAAAACGTTGGGAATCATGTTTTTACTTCTTTACTCTTACTACTGGTGGTGTTTTTGTTTACTTTTGTTTTTCTATAGCTCTTGGGCTCATTTACATCTGTGTCGCTCTTTAAAGAGTGATCCGCAGTGGATCCATTTTTAGAGAGTGTTGCAGGCCTGGCTGAGAGGCATTCAGGGGTGACACCTTGTCTTCTAAAAACCTGTTTGAAGAGGCTTTTTGAATGGAAACACCACACTGCTGAGGCAGGCAGATAACGTCCCAATCTCTGCCTCAGCCAATCAGAGCAAGCCTTGTATCTGCTGATAAAATACAAGACTTCCTGTGAATGGCTGAGTAGCAGTCTGCCTGACTCAATTTTGTTCTGGCAGCAGATAGGAAATCCCTGTCCTACGGCTGGAACACAGTGCTGTATACTGTTTGGAGCTCAGGCTACATTCACTTTATACAGCTCTGACAGCAAGTGCATCTGTTAGGAAAGGAAATTGTTCATTTCAACCAGTTTGGGCCAAAGGAACTTTTTCAAGTCACCATAAACATGAAGTTAGTCTCTAACCCCTCCTCTGTGCTATAGGGATAGTGTGGCCTGCTCTTCCACCTCCATCTAGCCTACAGGACTGACCATCAGGGGATGGACTGCTGAGCCAGAGGACCATGTGGATGCTGGAGAGAGAGGACCATGTGGATGCTGGAGAGAGAGGCCCACAGCATTCCTGACAACCTCTTGCCTGGTTAGAACAGAGGATGTGAGATTGATCGCCATCGTCATCAGACCGTCATCTGCAGCATCAATGTGGTGAGAGGCCTTTGGCCACCCTTATGTGTTTCATACCTGTTTGCTGTCACAGGGATTTGCTGCCGCCAGTAGAGTTCTGCCTAATGGGGACTGCATACCCTAGAATGTATGTGACATACACACGACCCCTGCACTATTTATGCCATATTGTACAATAGATGCTGTAAATTTAATTGTTTTTCTATGTAGGTTGTGTGCAGAATCACATATGTTATGGTACTGTATTCTGGGGTACAAGGACTATGGCATATGTTACCATGTTCCCAGGGAGTAGGTTGACATTTTAAGCCTTTTTGACACATCCACAATTAGTCACGATGTGGCAGGCACGCTGCCTAGTTATTGTCCTTTGAGTGCCCAAGGCTGAACCACCCCCCAGGAAAAAAAATTTTAGGGCCCTGATTTTATGTGTGGTCCAAGACAATTTCTCTTCTTCCAATGTGGCCCAGAAAAGTCAGAGTTGGAAACCCCCTGATCTACACTATTCCCTGGAATTCATCCCTAACTGTCTGTGGTACCATCAGTGTCCATTTCAGCTATCTTTGAAACCCTCTTTTAAGTTAAAGCGAACTTCCACTCAAAAGCAGAAACTCCACTTATTTGACTCTTCCCCCCCTCCAAAGCCATATTTGGAACCATTTGGGGGGAGGGGGGAGCGGATACCTGTTTTTGACACCCGCTCCCACTTTCGGCTCAGTTTGCCGTGGAGAGCTAAAGTTACAGTCTGTAGAGCTCACAGGAACAGAGGGGAGGCTGTCAATCACAGGTTGTGTGCTGGAGATCCCTCCTCTGTCACCTTACCTCTTGGTGTCAGGAAAACCTGTCAGAAGTGACTCATGCAGATAGCTGAGTAATGAGGCAGCAGACAGAAATGGCATTTAGTGCTCACTATAGAGTCCTAAGTGCACACTATAGAGGTAAATACTTTATTCATATTTCATGTCTGAGGTTTACAACAACTTTAACTACAAGACTCCTTTCACTGACACAATTTGGGCAATAATTTAATACATGGTGCCTGAAAAAGCAGGGGTGGACTTTTGTGTGTTAACTGAGTATTAGATCTAGTTAAGGATCAAAATAGGGTTGTGGTTAACGCGGAGATCCACTCACGCTGTCAAAAAATAAAAGTCAGCAGCTACAAAAACTGTAGCTGCTGACTTTTAAAAAACAGCCACTTACCTGTCCCACAATCCCGCTGTGTGTCCCCCGCAGCCCATTTCACAGGTTGTCCTGTATTCTAGGAGGCCGGCATCTTCAGTGTGGGCACCCGACTGTGATAGCTTGCGGCTTCACAGCCAGGTACCCACTGCGCATGGGCGAGTAGCGCTGCGCTTCTTGAATGGTCCTGTAGTCTTCTGGGACATGTCACATGTCCCAAAAGACTACAGGGTGGGAGGGAAGGAGGACAACTTCCGCTTCCGATTGCCTAGGCGATCGGACCGAAAGTGGGAGTGGGTACCTGTCGAATTCGGGTACCCACTCCCCCCCGCCCCCCAAAGGCGCCAATACTTAATGGGGAGCGGGGGAGCAGTCCTTAAAGCGGAACTTCCCCTTTTGGGTGGAACTCCGCTTTAAGGTTTAGGGGATATTTGAATATTAACTGATTAATTGTTAGGGTTAGATTCAGCACAAATAATTTATTGGTTTACACATCCAACAAAAAATAAATAAAAAATCCAACATGTTTCAGGGGCCTGAAGAAATTTTCCCTTCTACGGGGCTTCAGTTAAAAATGGGACTTTGAATGGACTCAAAATAGGGTTTTCCTATGAGAATCTCTGTAGGAAAGCTAATTGCTGGACTAGGAGAGTTACTAGCCAGCAGTATTATTATTATTGTTATACAGGATTTATATAGCGCCAACAGTTTGCTCAGCGCTTTACAATATAACGGGAGACAATACAGCAACAATACAGTTCAATACAAGAGGGTCAGGAGGGCCCTGCTCCTCAGAGCTTACAATCTAAGAGGGAGGGGCTGGAGGTACAAAAGGTAATAACTGTGGGGGATGGACTGATAGGAGGAATAGAAGATTCCGTTATTAGCTGAAGGCAGGATAGGCTTCCCTGAAGATATAGGTTTTCAGAGATCGCTTAATAGTGGGCAGAGTAGACAATACTTAGATAGATTGGGGTAGAGAGTTCTAGAGGATGGGGGAAGCTCTGGAAAAGTCCTGGAGAAGAGCATGGGAGGAGGAAACAAGGGAGCTAGAGAGCAGAGGAGGTCATGGAAGGAGCGGAGAGGACGGTTTGGGTGATATTTGGAGACAAGATTGGTGATGTAATTTGGGGCAATATGGGGTAATATGTTATTGTTCATGTTTTAAATTTTATTCGTTGGGCAATGGGAAGCCAGTGGAGGGATTTGAGCATCAGCATAAGCAGTCAAGATAACAAGGAGGAGTTTCTTTTGGCCGCTGCAACACATTGACTGGTTTTTACAACAAAATTCAGTTGGACTCTTACCATTCGCTTCTTCAACTATTTTTTTTCTGGTAACCTACTGGGGTACCCACAGAATGGTAGCCCCGTTTGTTGTGAGCAGCCTAACCTGAGCCAGTGAGCTCAGAAATATTTTCTTTCATCAAAGCCCCAGGATAGGGTTAGGTTCAGGGCAAATTTTAAAGGATGGGTTCAATGTTAGGTTTATGATTGTTAGGTGGAGGTTTAGAAATAGGATGGAGGTTAGGGACATTGTTGGACACATAATATTTTACCTATTTGCACGACCCACAGCAAGAATGAACAGAACAGAAAACTAAAGTACTGGCGCTATCCTACTATGCCTAAAGTGGTATTAAACCCAAATGCAAACATTTATTTTATTGCAGCTTACAATTTCTTAGATATGAAGGCTGCAATTATTATTTTTTTAGGTTTTCTTTCTTCAATTTCGATCTGGTGATCCAGCCAGTAAGTGTTGTATTTCAAAAGAACAAGCTCTCCTTCAAATGTTATCAGCTATGTGACAAACCATTTACTACTGACAAGTGCATACAATGATCAACTTTTATTAATTCATGCAAAACTTTTATCCCAAAAGGAAAAAAAACTGCTGTAAGGCCCGGTTTACATTAGTGCTGGTCACACAGCCCACATTTGCTCGGGCACGGCAGGTGCATGCACCTTTTCAAAAACCCATTGCAGGGAAACTGTATGGTCGGTTCCCCTGCAGTTCACATACCCAAGATCACACTGCGGCTGAGATGCATGGGGGTACCATTCAGAATGACTGTGTCTCATCAGAGCAGCACGATTCAGCTGTGGGTTGTTGCGGGTGTGGGAACAGATGCGATTCCCGCACACGCAACTGACCCGCACAGTGTGAACCAGGCTTAAGGCTAGATCCACCCCTATGCAGGTTACGTTTGAGCAGTTTCTGCATTGCATTTTGCATTTTTGCACCTACGTTTTTGCTTCATTTTTGATGCATTTTGTGGGATTTTTCATTTTTTTATTTTTCTGTTTGCTAGGCAGATTTAAAATGCAAAACATCAAAAACGCACTACATGCTTTTCTGCAGCGCTTCCATTGAAGTCTATAGAACCAAAAATGCAACTTTTTGTGTTCAAAAAAGTCCCTGACCCTTTCCAAAAAACGCACCGGGAGATGTGAACCTGTCCCATAGGAAATCATGTTAAATGGACTGTAGTACGTTTCAGCAAAACGCTGCAGAAAACGCTTAGGTGTGAACCCAGGGTAACTGCTTATAAAGTGTGAGCTGGAATTTGGCTTCAATGTGTTAGTTCAAGAGTCTCCAAACTGCTGCCCTTGGCTTGCCTTTATGTGGTCCCTGGGGCACTATTTCTCCCAATGACTACAATTAGGCACCATTCCTTCCACTGATACCACTGGTGGGGCACAGTTCTTTCCGCTGACACCAACGATGGGACACTATTTCTTTCACTGACACCAACAATAAGGAAGAATTTCTCCCATTGATATAAGTAATGGAGCGCCATTCCATCCACAGATACCAATGATAGAGCACTATTCCTCCCACTGACACCATCAGGACACTATTTCTTCCACTGACACCAATGATGGACCACTATTCCTCCTCCTACTGACCATAGTCGCTATATAATTGTTTCACTCCCACTGACCACCGAGCCTGAGACATTGTTTACTCCCACTGATGCTGGGGCATTTTTTTTCCTCCCACTGTCTATAGTCCAGTCCCCTAAAATCTGAAGAACAGCAAACTGGCCCCTTATTTAGAGAGTTTGGAGACCCCTGTGTTAGTGTATTCAAATCTACTAGTCTATCTAACACTCCCCTCCACCCAGACTGACAATGCTGCTGTCCAATGGTGCCCCCTGTGCTCTTTCATCCAGAGTGAAGGCACTCTAGTACAGGAGCTGTATTACTGGCCAGGTCAGTGAAAACACAGGGGGAAAAAAGCCTAAGAAAAGAAAACTAATGCAGCCACCACATTTATTATAGGTACTTATATAGTGCTGTCAATTTATGCAGTGCTTTACATATATATTGTACATTCACATCAGTCCCTAACCCTCAAGGGGTGTACAATCTAAGATCCCTAACTCACATTCATACATACACATACTAGGGCCAATTTACCTACCAGCTTGTCTTTGGAGTGTGGAAGAAAACCAGAGTACCTGGAGAAAATCCACACAGGCACAGGGAGAACATTCAAACTCCAGGTAGGTAGTGCTGTGGTTGGGATTTGAACCGATGACTCTAGTACTGCCAGGTGGAAGGGCTAACCATTTACCATAACCATTTACCATAACCACAGCTAGCCACTGTGCTGCCCACATCTAAGCATTGGTAGGTTGCAATATACTATATTTTTGGTTTTGGATTTAAGACCTCTTAAGGCCCGGATTATATCAAGTTACTTTTTCCTGAATCCCAAGCTCATGGATCGAATTTATATAAATTTGGAATTTGATGAAAAATATTTACTCCACGAATACTCTGTAGAAAAGGAAAGCAATAAACACAAAAGAAATAAGTTAAGCCCCTTTCAGGATATTAAAGAATATAAAACAGGCTAACCTACTTTGGAATATTTTCCTCATATGGAAGCAAGAAATTTGTTTTCTACCGCAAAAGAATTCTAAGCACTTCCAGCCCATTCCATTGACAAAACAATGCTTAACAGAATAATGATTTTCTTATCCTGCTGGAGCTGGGAAAAGATGCTACAGTCTAGAATGGTGACCAAAAATACTTAGAACTAACACAGAAAAAGGAGAGCCTACAAGCATGCATAGAATGCATTCAGGTGAAAACCTTTGAGGCTTTAGAACCACTTTCAGACTACTTTCACCCTGATTTGCGGCAAAAACGTGTCTTTACTGCGTTTGCGGTGCATTTTTTTTTAAAGGAAATGTGACTCAAAGAGCGCACCGCAGTGTGTTTTTGCTGCATTTTTGCCTTGTTTTCCATTGATTTCAATGGGGAGGTGCATTTTTGGTGTGTTTTTTTTAAGACGCTGAAAAATGCACTGGACATGCACCCGCTTTTTTTTTTATGCAAAAGCGGAAGAAAAACGGATCAGTGTGAAAGCAGCCAAACTCATGTCCGAGGGCAGGCCACAAAGGCTGTCACACCTTCATCCCTGGGCTACACCTTCACAGATATAAATAGGCATTAGAGATTTTTACATTCTGCATCTCAGCCACTCACTCCATCTTCCATCCGAACTCTCCTGCTGCTGAGTCACACTTAAAGGCTGCCCAGGCCCCATGCCAAGCCTCCTGCTTGGGGATTGGCCAGAATCCCTTAAGTGTGCAGATCAGTCCCTCCTCACCCCCACCCACTGAGTTCTGATTTCTCCATGTTTTTAGATCAGGAGGAGGTATCAGGGAACTGATCTACAGAGCCCTCAGCCATGACCTAAAGTTGACCCAGCTGACTCAGGCCCAGGCTGCTGCTCAGCCTTTCTTTCTACAAAACTAGCTAGCTACCCCTAGCTAACTAATTTTAGGTCTGAAGATTATGTACAATTCCCAAACATTTCATTCCTTGGATTTCAATACTTTTAATCAGAGAAGCTCAGTATCACATGTGGGCATTAACTAGGGTAATCTACATGCAAATGCAGACTGCCTAGGACTGCCCACTCATCCAGACTGACGTCTTCCTACCTATCAAGACATTTTGTTATATGTTATTTTTAACATATATGTTAATATGTAATCACTTGAGCTCCGGAAAGTTTTACCTCTTCATGACCACGCAATTTTTTGCTATTTAGCACTGTGCCAATTTAACTTGTAATTGTGTGGTCATGCAATGCTGTACCCAAACAAAATTTATGTCTTTTTTCACACAAATAGAGCTTTCTTTTGGTGGTATTTGATTACACATTTTTTTACTTTCTGCTATAAAACATATCGAAAAAATAAAACAATTTTTCTTCATAAATTTAGGCCACAATGTATTCTGCTACATGTCTTTAGTTAAAAAAAATCCCAATAAGTGTGTATTGATTGGTTTGCATGAAAGTTACAGCATCTACAAACTATGGTATACATACAGGAATTTTAATTTTTTTTTTATACTAGTAATAGTGGGACTGTGATAGTGCGGCGGGCAATCTGATACTAACTAACACTGGATGGAAGGTACACTAACTGACTAACTGCCACTGACATCTCCAGTGACACTAATACACTATCACTGTACGAATGACACTGGCTGGGAAGGGGTTAACATCTTGTGTAGTAAGGGGATGTGTGCTTAACAAGTGTTAATGTGTAATGTTTGCTGCTTTCTACTAAATATTTCTATCTCTTCTCCCTGCTTTGCAAGGAGAAGAAACAGAGATTGATCCCTCTGTACAGAGCCCTGTGTTTATTGCCAACAATGGGCTCTGGGCTGTGATTGGACACAGTCGATCAGCAGGTTCTGGCCATAAATCATTGGCCGGGACCTGCTGTCAAGCTCACGCTGTGTACAATCATAGCTGGAGTAGGTGGCGGGGACACACGTCCACCCGCCCTGTGCCTGGAAAAAAGCAGCGGCGTACAGGCAGGCCACTTTGCCTGTACTGGCCACCCGTATGCAGTACATTGTGGGTGGCCAGTCCTTAAGTGGTTAATGTTTAATATTAACATATGCTATCAAAAAAAATGTGGGACTTTATTGGTACCAGGTAGGTCAGACAAATGTTTATATATTGGCTTATCAATCTCTATGCCAAATGTATTCCAAGAGGCCGACGCATTTCACATTATTTGCTTCCTCAGGACCTTGTATTCTTGAAGGCAGAGAAGAAAAACATGACGCCTCAAATTTGGAAAATGCAAGGCGGTAACCCACGGTGAGTGCCAACAGGTCAGTTATATGGCCAAATGCCCTTGAATACCTTATTAACCGCCTCCCTCCCGCTATATAAGGAAATTATGAACGGGCGGTGGTTCTCTCATTCTGGGAGGATGTCACATGACGTCTTCCTAGTCTAGCTGCACATGCACGCCCCTGGGGGCACGTGGTGATCGGTGGTGCGCTGTGTCCCTGGGACACAGCAGATCACCGATTGCAGTAAAGAGCCGATGACGTAGACTCATGTGATCAGCTGTGTCCAATCACAGCTGATCGCATGTAAATAGGAAATTATCCTCTCCTCACCTTGACAGCACGTGAAGAGATGAGAGCTGATAAGCGGCATTCTTTAGAGGGGACATCTACACTGATCATCAGGGCACTGATGATCAGCGTAGCCCCATCAGTGCAACCTGTCAGTGCCCATAATTGCCATCTGTCAGTTCCCATCAATGCCATATACCAACGATCATCAGTGCACATCAATGCCATATAGTGCACATCAATTCCACATAGCAATGTTCATCACAGCTGCCTTTCAGTGCCACCTCTCAGTGCTGCCTATCAGTGTTTATCAGTGCTGCCTGTCAGTGCCATCTAACAGTTCCAGTCAGTGCCACCTATCAGAGCCATATATGAGTGTTGCCTTTCAGTGCCCATCAGTGATGCCTGTCAATGCCCACCAGTGATGTATTGACGCCCATCAGTGCAGCCTATCAACGTCCATTACTGCACCTCATTCGCACACATCAGTGAAGGAGAAAAATGACTTACAAAATTTTATAACAGAAACTAAGAAAAAAAATATTGTTTTAAAAATTTTCAGTCTTTTTTAGTTGGTTGAGCAAAAAATAAAAAAACCCAGTGGTGATTATATACCACCAAAAGAAAGCTCTGTCTCAAAAAAATGATACAAATTTTGTTTGGATACAGTGTGGCATGACTGCGCAATTGTCATTCAAAGTGCGACAGCGCTGAAAGCTGAAAATTGGCCTGGGCAGGAAGGGGGTAAAAGTGCCCGGTAGGGGATACATAGGGATATCAGAGGTGTGGCATAAGTGTATATATTATTCCATAAAAGGCTTTCCTGCTTGAAGAGAGAACTAAATGATGGATCACACCTCCAATAATGGCCCATTCGATCAGGCCAAGTCCATGTAAACTGATAAATCTCATATCAAATATGCTGCACCGGTGTAATAATATAAGAAGCTGCAAACGGTAGACGCTTATGTGCTGTTATGTTATAATGATAATACCGGGGGAAGGAGATTGCTGCACTCACTGCTCTAGTGGACTCACACTCAAAAATAAATAAATTAAACAAAAATGTGGTGCGCTACCTCCTCATAAATAAAACCATGGGCTTTGAAAACATACAGCGACAGTCCAAAAAACTAACAAAATAATGTGATAATAAACGCCCAATCCAATATATGTTGCGTTATCATCCAGCAATATTCAACGCCATGCATGAATTGTGGCCTCACTCCCTGCCCACCTTGACCATTGACCTACTGTATAAATTACAATAGACCAAACACGCTTTATAAGGATTATGTGCCTCCATATTTCTGATCCGTGACGTGTTCCTTCCACATATTATGCCTCCATTGGACTTATAAGCTCCAAATCCGTGCAAAATAAAGCAACAAAATACCATAGAGCCAGGGGCGGACTGACAACTCATGGGGCCCCTGGGCAATAAGGGATCATGGGGCCCCTGTGTCCTTGCCCAAACTCAAAAAAGCCTATGAAAAAGGTACCAGAGGCATCTCATGGGGCCCCCTACTGACCCTGGGCCCTCGGACAGTGCCCGAGTTTCCAAATGGTCAGTCCGCCCCTGCATAGAGTAACACTGTTTTTTTATATAACCAAGAAACAATTGAGTACTGTCCGTGATACTTTTTTTATTTGCACTAACATACAATTTTGAGGACAAGCTTTCGGGGAATGTCCCCTTCTTCCCCTTGAAGAAGAGGACATACCCCGAAAGCTTGTCCTCAAAATTGTATGTTAGTGCAAATAAAAAAAGTATCACGGACAGTACTCAATTGTTTCTGTCGCAAATGCACTAATACGGCTACATTCAAATCAAACAAAATGGAAGATACTTTATATAACCAAAAATGAATCATGCTACAATATCCACTCACATTAAACAAATTAAATGTGACTCCAAATTGTGGTGAATAATTATTTGCATTACTCCACCGTGCCATCTACAATTAGTGTTTCCCATCACCGAGTAGATGCCCCATGACCTAACAAATAGGTCATAAACGCTAAGGAATAGTAACCAGATTCTGCTTATCCACTGCTGATCCTTAGTGGCTACTTCATTAGTTCTGGCCCTTTAAGGGAACGAACTCCAGGATGTCCAGTGGGATTAAGATTTATATAATCAAAAATGTTGTGTCACAGATATTGTAGCACATTTAATTTTTGGTTATATAAAAAAAACGGTGTTGCACTATGGTAATTTTTTGTTTTATTTTGCACAGATTTGGAATTAAAGGTCCAATGGAGGCACAATATGTAGAAGGAACACGTCATGGATCAGAAATCTGGAGGCACATAATCCTTATAAAGAGTGTTTGGCCTATTGTAATTTATAGGTCAATGGTCAAGGTGGGCAGGGAGTGGGGCCCCAATTCAAGCATGGTGTTGAATATTGCTGGTTGATAATGCAACATATATTGGATTGTTTATTATCGCATTATTTTGTTAGCTTTTTGGACTCTCGCTGTATGTTTTCAAAGCCCATGGTTTTATTTATGAGGAAGTAGCACACCACATTTTCATTTAATTAGTATTAGAAGTTTCCAGTCTGGACAGACCTAATCAGTGTCTTTCACCATTCTGGGTATACTAGTCCTTTTTTTGTGGCTTTGGAGATACAATATTTAGGGATGTAGTACAATAAATAGCAGTCCTATATTGAATTATATGTTAATATATGTTATTATTAGCTGATTTCAACTGTACAATTTTAATTGGTCTTTAACACAATCAACTTGGTCCTGAAGTCTCCAGACATGGTAAAAATCTGTCCATTGAAGGTGGAGCCATTTCCCAGCTCTTCTAGTTATTTTGCGTTTTTGATGTGTTTATTGATGTGTTTCCATTGAAGTCTATCGAACCAAAAATGCAACCCGCTGCAGGAAAAAAATTCATTGACCCTTTCCAAAAAACGCACTGGTGGAAAATGCACAGATGTGAATGTGACCCATAGGAGACAAAGTTAAATGGACTGTAGTGCGTTTCTGCAAAACTGAAAAAGCAGTAAAAACTGCATAGGTGTGAACCAGACCTCAAAGCACAGCATGTAGAAACATCCTCTAGCCTCAGATGCAGCAATTCCTTTGTTCGGTATCAGCAGTCAGGTTCCCCACTAGGCGGCACGGCGGCCCACTAGGGATCACAGCTCATTTGCACCGCCCAGCCAGGGTAAGCATAACGTTTCGGCCATCAAATGAACAGATCAGAATTTGAGCATTGTACTGCCCTCTATTGTTAGAAAATATAGACTCCCAATTCTCAAATAGAACCTCACCAAGGCACGTGAACACACATATAACATCAAGAAAAGGTGAAACGAAAAAATATACTGTATATAAAACAAATGAAAATATGCAAAAGCCTCAAAAAACAATCCTCTTCACGGTGCTGATGAACAAACTAACAGTAATGAATAGTGATGCTTGTGAGCCCAAAAAAGAAATCCTTCTTCTGTTTTAAGGCTCCATGCCCACTAGCATTTTTTTGTGGTTAAAAAAACGTTGGATAAAAACACTGGTAATAGCGGTTTTTAGTAGCGTTTAGGGGTACATGTAGCGAAAAAAAAAGTATGAAAACAGCTGTTAGGAGTGTTTTAGGAGCATTTTTTCTGCTGAGATAACGCTCCAAAAAAAACTCTACAAACGGGCGGACTGACAACTCATGGGGCCCCGGGCAATAAGGGATCATGGGGTCCCTGTGTCCTTGCCCAAACTCAAAAAAGCCTATGAAAAAGGTACCAGGGGCATCTCATGGGGCCCCCTACTGACCCCGGGCCCTCAGGCAGTGCCCGAGTTTCCAAATGATCAGTCCACCCTTGTCTACAAACACAATTTTTTTCTGCTCTTAGACGCTGAAGCTCAAAAAATGCTAATAGCCTAAAGCAGTGTGCATGAACACATAGGATAACACTATTTAGCTTCTAGGAGCAGAAAAAAGATGCTAATAGCTTGTAGGAGCTTAATAAATGTTAGTGTGCATGAAGAGTAACTGCTGCCCTACCTAGCTGTAGATACCTTCCTGAAGCCAGATAAGTCCGTGCCTACATTTAATGTCACTACTTGGATCTTACACACCCCTGTGTGGGAATGCTGAGCATGTCTTATAGGAGAAAGGGAAGTGAGTCCAGTGCATCACTGTAGCTTTGAGGAGGGGTGGGCTTCCTCCAAGCATGCCTGCCCTCAATCTATTCATTATTATATATGTGGGCTCCAACTTTGGAGATTATCAGCATTTAGAGAGTTAGGACTGCAATACACTGGGGTGCTGTGACCAGGGGCGGACTGACCATTTGGAAATTCGGGCACTGCCCGAGGGCCCAGGGTCAGTAGGGGGCCCCATGAGATGCCCCTGGTACCTTTTTCATAGGCTTTTTTGAGTTTGGGCAAGGACACAGGGGTCCCATGATCCCCTATTGCCCAGGGGCCCCATGAGTTGTCAGTCCGCCCCTGGCTGTGACCTTACTTCTGCAGCTTACACATATATTTGCAAATGTGTGCAAACTAAGCCCCTTGTTTTTAGTGTGAACTGTTAAACAGGGTCAATTTGGTTTGTTGCAGGTTGGCTGGTAAGTGAGCTGGGAAATTTTTGTTTGTTTTTTGATTTGCCCTTCCATGTGCTCCTTGCTGCAAAAGCTACTTATAGGTTGGGGTGATTGCTATTTCTTTGTATAGTAAGTGAATGTGGTCTGGAGCACACTGGATACCTTTCCTGCCATTGTGCTTTTGCTGGGTATCCAGTGCACCCCTGTGCCTTTAAGGAGGGGTGGGCTCCCTCCAGGCATACCTGCCCTCAATCGATCCATTATTATATATATATATATGTGCTCCAATTTTGGAGACTCTAAAAATGTATAGAGTTAGGACTGCAGTACACTGGGGTGCCGTGATGTGGCCTCTGCAGCTTACACATATATTTGCAAATGTGTGCAAACTAAACCCCTTAGTTTTAAAGTGAACTGTTAGACAGGACAATCCTGTTTGTTGAAGGCTGGCTGGTAAGTGAGCTGGGAATTTTTGTTTTCTTTTGTTTGTTTTTTGGAAGGAGAGTGAGACCATGAGCCTCCATATCCTACAGTCCCAAGTATTTCTCTTTGCTCCCAGTGGCCAAATGAAGCAGAAGAGGAGCAAAGAGAAGGTAAGTAGGAGCAGCAGCTAAGTAGACCTGATACTTTGCTCTGCATGAACTGAATCAGCCAAGTGAAGGTTCAAGGTTTGCTAGGAGTAGTGGAAGTGCTTTTAGACTTTTTTTTTTCATTTTTAATCTGAAGATCCTGAATCAGAGTTTTTTATGGGGGGAGGTGAAAGAAACACACAATACAGTATGTGAAGAGCACTGCACAGCCAGAGCTGGAAATGCTGCAACAATGGTGCCCACATATGTCTGGCCGACATGTGGCAGAACATTTTGTGCCTGTATAGGCCTTACCAGCCACTTACGGACACACCGTAGACAGCCCACTACCTGTTAGATGTTAAGGTTCTCTTTGCAGCACTGCACCCAAATTACATTTATATCATTTTCTTTTACACAAATAGAGATTTATTTTGGTTTGATTACCACTGGGCTTTTCATTTTTTGCACTATAAATTAAAAAATACCGAAAATTTAAAAATATATATATTTTTACTTCTTGCTATAAAACATATCCAATAAAAAAATGTAATCTTCATAAATTTAGGCCAACATTTATTCTGCTACATGTCTTTGGTAAAACAAAAAAATCCCAATAAGTGTATAATAATAGGTTTGCATGAAAATTATAGCATCCACAAACAATGGTATAGATTCTGTAAAATTTTTTTGTTTGTTTAATACTAGTAATGGCAGCGATCCGCGGCTTATAGTGACGGGCATTCTGACATTAACTGACACTGGGTGGGTACTGACTAACTGCCACTGACATCTCTAGTGACACTAATACAGTGATCAGATCTAATAAAAAGCTCTGACACTGTACTAATGACACTGGACAGGAAGGAGTTAATATCTGTGGCGATCAAAGGGTTAACTGTGTGCTTGGGTGTGTTTTTACTGTTTACTGTGTGGTGTTTTACTACAGGATGTTCTGGTTTTTATCTCCCTGCTTTGCACATCTCCACTGACAGGAAAGAGATCTGTGCTGTATACACTCACAGATCACTCTCCTGTCAATTGCTTCACCGATCGCCGGATCCCGGCCATAAATCGCTGGCTGGGACCCAGTGATTGATTTGTGCAGGAGTCAATGACAGCACAGATAGGTAGGTGCACGCATGCCCCCTACTCGGAAATGCAAATTCACATATACACTGCTCAAAAGAATGAAAGGAACACTTTGAAAACAAATCAGATCTCAATGAGGAAAAATATCATGCTGGATATCTATACTGATATGGACAGGGTAATGTGTTAGGAAAGCTAGGATGCCCCATCAGAATTCAAAGACACCCCGAAAATCAAAGTGAAAAAATTATGCAGGAGTCTAGTCCATTTTGCTGAAATTTCAGTGCAGCAACTCAAAATGGTACTCAGTAGTTTGAATGGCCCCCCACGTGCTTGTATGCATGCCTGAGAATGTTGGGGCATGCTCCTAATGAGACGACAGATGGTGTTCTGGGGTCTGGATCAGGGCATCACTAAGCTCCTGGACTGTCTGAGGTACAACCTGGCGGCGTTGGATGGACCAAAACATGATATCCCAGAGGTGTTCTATTGGAATTAGGTCAGGAGAGCATGGGGGCCATTCAATGGTATTGATTCCTTCATCCACCAGGAACCGCCACATGAGGCCGGATATTGTTGTGCACCAGGAGGAACCCAGGACCCACTGCACCAGCGTAGGGTGTGACAATGGATCCAAGGTTTTCATCCCGATACCTAATGGCAGTCAGGGTGTCATTGTTTAGCCTGTAGAGGTCTGTGCATCTCTCCGTGGATATGCCTCCCCAGACCATCACTGATCCGTCACCAAGACGGTCATGCTGAACGATGTTACAGGCAGCATAAAGTTCTCCATGGCTTCTCCAGACCCTTTCACATCTCTCACATGTGCTCAGGGTGAACCTGCTCTCATCTGTGAAAAGCACAGGGTGCCAGTGGCAGACCTGCCAATTCTGGTGTTCAATGGCAAATGCCAATCGAGCTCCATGGTGCCGGGCAGTGAGCACAGGGCCCAATAGAGGACGTTGGGCCCTCAGGCCACCCTCATGACGTCTGTTTCTGATTCAGAGACATTCACACCAATGGCCTGCTGGAGGTCATTTTGTAGGGCTCTGGCAATGCTCATCCTGTTCCTCCTTGCACAAAGACGCAGATACTGGTCCTGATGGGTTAAGGACCTTCTATGGCTCTGTCCAGCTCTCCTAGAGTAACTGCCTGTCTCCTGGAATCTCCTCCATGCTCTTGAGACTGTGCTGGGAGACACAGCAAACCTTCTGGCAATGACACATACTGATGTGCCATCCTGGAGGAGTTGGACTGCCTGGGCAACCTCTATAGTGTCCAGGCATTGCCTCATGCTACCAGTAGTGACACTGACCCTAGCCAAATGCAAAACTAGTGAAAAACAGTCAGAAAAGATGAGTAGGGAAAAAAATGTCAGTGGCCCCCACCTGTAAAACCATTTCTCTTTTGGGGGTCATCTCATTGTTGCCCATCTAGTGCACCTGTTGTTAATTTCATTAACACCAATTAACTGGTACTTAACTGACCAGATTAATATATCAGGAGTTTAATTGACTTGATGCTATACTCTCATTAAAAAATGTTCCTTTCATTGTTTTGAGCAGTGTATATACATGACTCTGCACAGAACGACTACCCTGTAGCAGTAAAACTGCAATTTGGCGGTCGGCAAGCAGTTAAAAGGCTACAGTTTTTCATGATCTGTAAGGTGCAGTAGTTACAGGATGGCCATGTAGCACAGTCCAGGCTAATCCTGAGAGGAAGACTTCTGTTAAACACTTTGGGGATTTACTAAAACTAGAGAGTGCAAAATTTGGTGAGGATTTGCATAGAAAACAATCAGCTTCCAGGTTGTTCTTGTCAAACTTTAACTGAACAAGCTATCAGAACAAGAAGTCAGAAGCTGATTGGCTACCACGCAGAGCTGCACCACATTTTGCACTCTCCAGTTTTAGTAAATCAACCACTTTATTCATCTGATAGCTACCGTTCTTCCTCTACACCGCGAGGTGCTGAGAGCTCTGACTGCTCACAACACATGTTCCTGTCATATCGGATATCTGCATTTCCCTCCTCTTGGGTCATTAGCTTTGGTGTAACATTGTCATGTCCTCTCTATTTATTAGTATTATGTAGCAGAAATCTCTTAGTACACATAAACTGTTACTGGCCACATACAGCCGCATATTAAAATGAACCTAGTGTTCAAAAGTATGAAAGTCGCTGCAGTTAGAGACCCTGTCACCAGAAGAACTAAAATCTTCCCATAATTTCAAAACTTTTTCCACCTTTAATGTGACGTATAGACTGTACAACTACATTGAAAAACAAACTGAAATTTTTTAGGGGGGGAAGTAAACATAAAAAACTAAAATAATGTGGTTGCATAAGTGTGCACACCCTCTTATAACTGGAGATGTAGCTGTGTTCAGAATTAAGCAATCACATTCAAAATCAAGGTAAATAGGAGTCAATACACACCTGCCATCATTTAAAGTACCTCTGATTAACTTCAAATAGAGTTCAGCTGTTCTAGTAGGTCTTTCCTGACATTTTCTTAGTCGCATCCTACAACAAAAGCCATGGTGCGTCGAGAGCTCCCAAGGTGCTTGGGGTGCTTTTTGAGCGTTTTTCAGGCGTTTTCCATTGATTTCAATGGGAAGAGGCATTTGTGGGGCGTTTTTTTTTTTTAACTCACCAAACATGCCCCAAAGATGCTGCAAGCAGGAGTTTTTACACCGCACTGCAAGCACAATCTGAAAATATACATAGATATACAGTCACATACATAAGCATTTTTCTTGAGCTTTATAGGCGCTTTTTTTAAATCAAAAACGCTTCAAAAACTCCTCAGTTGTGAAAGTAGCCTACAGGAGCTGCAGGAATATTTGGCAAGTACTGGCTGTGTGGTACATGTGACAACAATCTCCCATATTCTTCATATGTCTGGACTATGGGGTAGAGTGGCAAGACGGAAGCCTTTTCTTATGAAGAAAAACATCCAAGCCCCTCTAAATTTTGCAAAACCATATTTGAAGTCGCCCAAAAGCATGTGGGAAAATGTGTTATGGTCTGATGAAACCAAGATTGAACTTTTTGACCATAATTCCAAAAGATATGTTTGGCGCAAAAACAACCCTGCAGATCACCAAAAGAGCACCATACCCATAGTGAAGCATGGTGGTGGCAGCATCATGCTTTGGGGCTGTTTTTCTTCAGCTGGAACTGGGGCCTTAGTCAAGGTAGAGGGAATTATGAACAGTTCCAAATACCAGTCAATATTGGCACAAAACCTTCAGGCTTCTGCTAGAAAGCTGAACATGAACAGGAACATGATCATTCAGCATGCCGATCCAAAGCATACATCCAAAGCAACAAAGGAATGGCTTCACCGGAAGAAGAATAAAGTTCTGGAATGGCCCAGCCAGAGCCCAGACCTGAATCAGATCCAAAATCTCTGGGATGATCTGAAGAGGGCTGTGTACAGGAGATGCCCTCACAATGTGACAGATTTGGAGTGTTTTTGCAAGGAAGAGTGGACAAATATTACCAAGTCAAGATGTGCCATGCTGATAGACTCATACCCAAAAAGACTGAGTGCTGGAATCACATCAAAAGGTCCTTCAACAAAGTATTAGTTTAACCCCTTGACGCCGATTGCACGCAAATATGCGGCCTCTCGGCATCTTGGACTTGACGCCGAACGGCCGCATATTTGTGTGCAATTAGAAAATACATATGTGCTGAGCACGCTCGCCCTGCCTGCTCCCAGCACATATGTCCGTGACTCACGGAAAGGTCTTGATCTCCCCTTTCGATCGGGACCTTTTCTAATCATGTGACTGCCGTGACCGCGAACCACAGCGGTCATATGACCCTAAAACCCCGCCCTGCCTCCCAGCTTCTGAAACTCTTAGAGGGCCAGGAGGTGCACGCACAAAGAGGTTAAGGGTGTGCACACTTATGCAACCATATTATTTTAGTTTTTTATTTTTACTTCCCTCAACCTAAAAGATTTCAGTTTGATGTTCAACTGCGTTGTACAGTTTATAGGTCACATTAAAAGGTGGAAAAAGTTCTGAAACAATTTATCTGTCTTATTTTTTACATCACAGAAACCTGACATTTTAACAGGGGTGTGTAGACTTTTTATATCCACTGTGTATATGTGTGTATGTATATATATATATATATATATATATATATATACACAGGTGAAACTCAAAAAATTTGAATATCGTGCAAAAGTTCATTTATTTCAGTAATGTAACTTAAGAGGTGAAACTAATATATGAGATAGACTCATTACATGCAAAGCAAGATAGTTCAAGCCATGATTTGTCATAATTGTGATGAATATGGCTTACAGCTCATGAAAACCCCAAATCCACAATCTCAGATAATTAGAATATTGTGAAAAGGTGTAATATTCTAGGCTCAAAGTGTCCCACTCTAATCAGCTAATTAAGCCATAACACCTGCAAAGGGTTCCTGAACCTTTAAATGGTCTCTCAGTCTGGTTCAGTAGGAATCACAATCATGGGAAAGACTGCTGACCTGACAGTTGTGCAGAAAACCATCATTGACACCCTCCATAAGGAGGGAAAGCCTCAAAAGGTAATTGCAAAAGAAGTTGGATGTTCCCAAAGTGCTGTATCAAAGCACATTAATAGAAAGTTATGTGGAAGGGAAAAGTGTGAAAGAAAAAGGTGCAGGGATGACCGCAGACTGGAGAGGATTGTCAGGAAAAGGCCATTCAAAAGTGTTGGGGACTTTCACAAGGAGTGGACTGAGGCTGGAGTCAGTGCATCAAGAGCCACCACACACAGATGGATCCTGGACATGGGCTTCAAATGTCGTATTCCTCTTGTCAAGCTGCTCCTGAACAACAAACAACGTCAGAAGTGTCTTACCTGGGCTAAAGAAAAACAGACCTGGTCTGTTGCTCAGTGGTCCAAAGTCCTCTTTTCTGATGAGAGCAACTTTTGCATCTCATTGGAAACCAAGGACCCAGAGTATGGAGGAAGAATGGAGAGGCACACACTGCAAGATGCTTGAAGTCCAGTGTGAAGTTTCCACAGTCTGTGTTGATTTGGGGAGCCATGTCATCTGCTGGTGTTGGCCCACTGTGCTTCATTAAGTCCAGGGTCAACGCAGCCGTCTACCAGGAGATTTTGGAGCACTTCATGCTTCCTTCCGCAGACGAGCTTTATGGGGATGCTGACTTCATTTTCCAGCAGGACTTGGCTCCTGCCCACACTGCCAAAAGCACCAAAACCTGGTTCAGTGACCGTGGGATTACTGTGCTTGATTGGCCAGCAAACTCGCCTGACCTGAACCCCATAGAGAATCTATGGGGCATTGCCAAGAGAAAGATGAGAGACATGAGACCGAACAATGCAGAAGAGCTGAAGGCCGCTATTGAAGCATCCTGGTCTTCCATAACACCTCAGCAGTGCCACAGGCTGATAGCTTCCATGCCACGCTGCATTGAGGCATGACTAGAGCACCAGAGATAGGTCATCCAAATCCCCCCCCCCTTACTCTACTTAAATAAAAACCATGACACCAATTTTGGAGTAAATGGCCAACATGGCCTTTTATTAACAAACATTTTAACACCAACCATTCCTTATAACAGAAACATACAGAGTTGTTGTTGTTGGTCTTCGAAGGCACCCCACAAAAATGATCTGAAATGCACCTGCGGACAACCATATTACACAAAGGCCTCCAGCTCGGAGACAACCATACCGTCCGCAGTGCAGCACCACCACCTTCCAGTTAAAACTTGGTTAACTGGAATGTCCCTGGGCACACCATACCACCGATGGTTCCCACACCATTATCTGTACCTCCAAGATAAGAACCGCCTCCAAGACCAACAACCGCCCAATACCGAAATAACCCCCTTTGCCCCCGAGAGGAACACAATACTCCCTATAATAGGGAAGGCGGGAGGGAATCTCACTCACCAACGTCCAGCTCCGAATGATGCCCCCCCCGGGACACCCCACCCTAAGGTGCGGCAGAGCCCACCCACGCTCTCCCTCCACCAACCAGCACCCCCAGCTATACTTTTCCACACCCCCTGGCACATCATTAACCCTTTCTATTCTCCTTCCCACTCTAGGCCTAGTCATGCCTGCCCTGCGCTAATTTTCCTTTCCTTTTTTCGCTACGGGCATTACTGTAATTGCTGCAAAAGGGGCCCAAACCAAGTACTGAGTACATATGCATGCTTATACTTTTCAGAGGTCCGATATTGTTCTATGTACAATCCTTGTTTTATTGATTGCATGTAATATTCTAATTTTCTGAGATTGTGGATTTGGGGTTTCCATGTGCTGTAAGCCATAATCATCACACTTATGACAAATCACGGCTTGAACTATCTTGCTTTGCATGTAATGAGTCTATCTCATATATTAGTTTCACCTTTTAAGTTGCATTACTGAAATAAATGAACTTTTGCACGATATTCTAATTTTTCGAGTTTCACCTGTGTATATATGTATATATACACCATTGCGGGGACATTTACTATTCTTTCTGATATATGGTCACAAGGACGTTATCCATATCCACATGTCTTAATAATTCTTTATATAGTGATTTATATTGTGCGTTATAATTATTAAGATCACGATCATTTTAGTGCTGCATTACATGTTTTATATGATCACATGGTACCGGCAGCAAGGCTCATTCCGGGAAGATGACATATGACATCCACCGGGAACAACAGAAGTCCCATCAGACCTTTAGGCTGCATGGGAACCGGTCAGGAGGGTAAGTTCTCTATGCGTTATTTTGCTTGAGCTGCCAAAATTAATTTTTTAAAAACTATACAGTATTCAGAGTAAAAACGTTTACAAATTATGGCTGGCAAAATATTACTTCCCAAGATAAATGTTTGTTACTATACATTTTATATTTTATTATCATTTTTTTAATATAATTTTTATATTGTTTTCTATAATTTTTGTATAGAGGGGGGGCCCTTCTGTCAGGGGGGCCCAGGGCAGTTGCCCCTTTTGCCCCCTTATAACTCTTGCACTGCGTACTAAACATCGGTTAGCGAAGACTGACAATGGCAGCTCCTGATTTTGCACCTTACTGAAGCACATCAGCTACGGTGACTTTTATATTTCTATTATGACAGGTTTCCAGCAGTAAATGAATTCAATGTCTGTGTTCGTTGTGTACGTGTCTCGGAGCATGCCATGGATATTAAACATTTGGAGAATGATTTAATTTCATTAGCGGTAGCTGACTCACTTTTCTGCTCCCCAGATTTCCTATCAAGCCATGGTCAGAGGGAGTCTGAATAGCTGACAGATCCGTCACATTGCAGCTGTCTTCTTGCAGCTACTTCTAGCTCAGCAAGTTGTCTGAGAATAGTAACAGCATGTGGAGACAAAAAGTGAAGAACAGCAGGCAAATCCAAGCAACAGCAGTGTGAGCCTCTAGAACAGTGTGCTGATCATGTCCTGTACATTGCCGTGCTGGCAGAACACAAACAACCAGCAAAGTACATTGCATACTGTGAGCAGTCATTGCATCCTAAAGCGACAGCATGGCACCCCTGGTGTACAGTATGTATAGCCAAAACCTTTGTATTTAGTGCTGGATGGAGCTGAGAATGGTGTGACCACATTTTTTTTATTTTGCAAAAGCTGTCAATGACTGTAATTTCAGCCAAATATGTAGCATACAACAAGCCCCGATGAAGGGATCCCCTGCGTCCTTGCCCACACTCAAACCACTCCAAAAAAAGCCTATGAAAGGTACCAGGGGCATCTCATGGGGCCCTCTACTGACCCCGGACCCTCGGGCAGTACCCATGTGTCCGAATGGTCAGTCCTCCCCTGGCTTCTTCTGTTTTTTGCATGGGTGGACTTTTCTTGAGACCCCTTGATGGTTCTCTGTGCTAGGCAAGTAGCCTAACCCAAGCTAATTAGCTATTATAGGTAATACTAGATATTGATATTAGAAGACCTAGGAAAGTGTTTCTTAACTGCTGGGCCATGGCCCATTAAAGGGTTTCAGTCTTCCTCCTACTGGCAGTGCTGTATTTAGGCAACACACAAATCGGCTCCCCTCCCCCCCATCATGAAGAGACCCTCACACCGACCAACACCCCCCTCCCCCATAAAGGGAGCCTTACACTGACCAACAACACCCCAGCCCCCCACCTCACCTCCACTACCAGGAGGAAGAGACCCTGACACCGACCAACACCCCCCTCCCCCATAAAGGGAGCCTTACACTGACCAACAACGCCCCAGCCCCCCACCTCACCTCCACTACCACCGCCCCCCATACACTGACAACCCCCCACCCCCACCTCGGCAAGAGAGAAGACACTCACCTTCACAGCTCCGGACATCCCCGGGAACAAGAGTCAGGCTCTACATACACCATCAAGCAGCCCACAGCCTCTCTCAGATCCCACCTGGTCCCCATGCTGAGTGTGTCCCTTCTTCCATCCCTTCTTTCAGGGGGGCAGCACTTCCCCCCCAAAAAATGCTGCTGCCCCCCTGAAAAATGCCACCCTAGGCAAGTGCCTTGTTTACCTTGTGGTAAATGCGCCCCTGCCTACTGGGCTGCAGATTGACAGCATTTACATCATGATGAGCCATCAGTGATCGATTTCTCCCGCTGTGCAGCAGCTTGACTGCTACATCTGCAAGGTCTGTGCAGCAGCATTGCTGTGTGCCTGCCTGGAGGGTGAGCATTGTACAGCACAGGAGCCTGTGCAGTAAGTGCCACATATCAGGCATTCAAAGAGTTTGTAATCAGAGTGGCACTGCAGAGATGTCTGTAGCTGTCAAGCAATGATGGTCCGAACACCCCCCGTGTTTGGTTCGTGGTCGAATGTTCAAACCAGGGGCGGACTGACAACTCATGGGGCCCCCGGGCAATAGGGGATCATGGGGCCCCTGTGTCCTTGCCCAAACTCAATAAAGCCTATGTAAAAGGTACCAGGGGCATCTCATTGGGCCCCCTACTGACTCCAGGCCCTCGGGCAGTGCCAGAATTTCCAAATGGTCAGTCCGCCCCTGGTTCAAACCTAATAAATGTTTGACCATGAACTTCTAACTCAATGCAAGTCTATGGAACTCAAACTTGTGAATTCAAAAGTGCCCATTTTGAAGGCTTATATGCAAGTTATCAGCCATAAAAAGGTATGGGGATTCCGGTACTGCCCATGAATCAGTGAAAAAAAACATTTAAAAAAGTACCGTTTTTAAAGGGGAAGTCACTTTTCATTGCTTAAAGTAAAAAAAAAAAATCCTTTAAATATCATGCCTGGGGGGTCCCCTTAAACTACCTGCACAGTTGCACATCTGTACAATGTATAGAACCCGCTGCAGCAGGACTGACATTTTTTTTTAAATTACATTTTTATTAAAAAAAAAACAATATCGAGTCCCCCCCTAATCCATATATAATCCATACCAACCCTTTAGGTCAGGTAGGAAGGTTAGGAGGGACCCCACAGTAAATTTTTTTAACGTGTGTGGGGTTCCCCCCTAAAAGCCATACCAGGCCCTTTGGGCTTTGTAGGACTTTTAAGGGGAACCTCACCTCTTGAAAATGGGGGGGAGTGCATGGGGTTCCCCCTAAAAGCCCTACCAGGCAATTTAGGCCTGGTAGGACTTTTAAGGGGAAACTCACCCCCCAAAAATGGGGGGGGGGAAGCCCACCTAAATTCCTTCTAGTCTTCCCCACAACCCTCGCCCAGTGGTTGTGGGGGTCTGTGTGCAAAGGTACTCATTAGCATCAGGGCACCCCTTTAAATAAGGGGTACTCATTCACTAAAGGGTTACATTTAGAAAAAATAAAGATGCCAAACTTTTGAAAAATTCCTTTAATTGAACAGTTTGTGACAAATCTTATAATAAAAAAAACAAAAAAAATGGTTCCATCGTTGTAATTCATCGCAATCACGGCGTCCGGCATTGTCATGACGATGACGACTTGCTGAAATAAAGAAAAAACCCGACGCCCGCCAACCCACCAAGCACTTGATTGGGCACTATTCCTCCTCCTGATACCAACAAAGGGTCAATATTCCTCTCACGAATGATGGGCATTGTTTACTCCCAGGCAGGGGCGGACTGACCATTTGGAAACTCGGGCACTGGGGTCAGTAGGGGGCCCCATGAGATGCCCCTGGTACCTTTTTCATAGGCTTTTTTGAGTTTGGGCAAGGACACAGGGGCCCCATGATCCCCTATTGCCCAGGGGCCCCATGAGTTGTCAGTTCGCCCCTGCTCCCAGGGCATGTTCTACTCTCACTGGCCACAATCCAGCCCCCACAGAGTCTAAAGGACAGTAAACTGGCCCTTTGTTTAGAAGGTTTGGAGAGCCCTGGCCTATAGGGTCCATGGCCGCTGTACTGTAGAAATGCACCCATTAGCACAAGCAGGAGTGGAGACATCTTCTTATACAACAAGGAAAAATATCACCAGCACACGAGGATCACCAATATGGGTCCAAAAGTTTTAATGAACGATCACATAGTTACAGCACGGCAACGTTTCTAATGCCTGATGAAGGGGTCCTGTGAGACTCCGAAATGTTGCCTTGCTGTAACTATGTGATCGTTCATTAAAACTTTTGGACCCATATTGGTGATTCTCGGTGTGCTGGCGACATTTTTCCTTGCTGATTCTGTTCGGTTCCAGCCGACGGTCGCTGAAGCACCCACTTATACACACAGTCATTTTTAAAGCAGGAACGTGTGCGTTGGGACTGTACACTTATCTTCTTATACAGAACTCCGCTGCCAGCAAGATCCCACGGAAGAACAATTACAGGAATGTGCATGAGCCTTAATGTGAACTGCAGGAAAAAAAAACTCTTCCCATCAAGTGAACTATACACATTAGAAGACATTTAGTACACTTTTTAGTTGAGTTTCTTTTCTCTGTTCTGGAGAAATCGCTGCCTGTGTCACCACATCCTTCCTCAGACTGATTATGGAATGTCACCACCTTGTGCAATGTCACAGAAGAGTCGCAGAGGCTGCACCCCTTTAAGAACTCTGGTTACCAGGAAAACAATATTTTTTATGACATTGGTCCTTGAGCCCGGGTTCACATATATGCGGTGCGGTATATCGCATGTGCAGTAACCGCGCCGCATTCCTGTGCAAATCACATGCGATTTGTGTATGGTGCAATTGGAGCCATACATTTTGCATGGCTCTAATCGCACCGCACCCGCACCAAAAAGGTGCAGGACCCTTTTTTGGGTCCACACAAGAATTGGATCGCATGGTTATTCACACCTATGCGATCCGATTCTGCACATCGCGCTGCGTTTTGAGGAACGCTTTCAGGGTATTGTTAACTTAACATACACACTCACAGTAGTTCGCATGAACGGGGTGCAATTCTGATGCAGTGCAGAATTTGCACTGAAAACGCAGCAAATTCCGCACCGCATCAGTGTGAATCAGAGCTAAAAGTGAACTTGCCACCAGACTGTCAGTAATAACTTCTCTCTGTGAAAATGCTAGTTGCCTGGCCGTCATGCAGACCCTCTTACTTTAATATTTCGAGTCACAGCCAAAATCACAGCATTTTCAGAAGGAAATGGCAGCCAGGATAATCCATTCACAACAGTTACTTTAAATCCTGACCATGTCCCTGCGTCCACAGCACAGTGTATTCAGTGAGACGTGGAATTATTTTGACCTGGGCAAATTTATTTTTTTGTGATGTAACCAGCAGGATCTCCTAGAGAGAAATTCTGCAACATATTCACAAGAAATGATTTGCTTAAGGCTGACCATACACTATACAATCTGATTGTACAATCTCTGCACTGTGCCCTTTAGAGTTACCAAAGATATGCTATAGGAAGACGAATCTCAAATTAGGCTGGCTCCTGATTGATGACAGATCTAAAGGAGATTGCATGATCAGATTGTATAGTGTGTGGTCAGCCTTAAACTGAGCATACACTATTTTATTTGATCTCCTTTAGATCTACCATAGACTATGTAAAGTAATGACATACGCAATGGATACAAAATGAATGGTTTGTTTTTCCTCAATTTGGGTAAGCTCAACCACTTGCCCTCCAGAGGATTTACCCCCCTTCCTGACCAGGCCATTTGTTGTGTTACAGCTCTGAATTACTTTAACTGACAATTGCGCGGTCATGCAACGCTGCACATAAATGAAATTAACGTCCTTTTTTTCCCACGAATTGAGCTTTCTTTTGGTGGTATTTGAGCGCCTGTGCATTTGTTATTTTTTGCGCTTTAAAAAAAAAAAAAGGCTGACAATTTTGAGCAAAAAAACAATATTTTTGACTTTTTGCTATTAACCACTTAAATACCGGCACTATTACCCCCTTCCTGCACAGGCCAATTTTCGGGTTTCAGCGCTCTCACACTTTGAATGACAATTGCGCAGTCATGCAACACTGTACCCAAACTAAATTTTTATCATTTTGTTCACACAACTAGAGCTTACTTTTGGTGGTATTTAATCACCACTGGGGTTTTTATTTTTTGCTAAATTAACAAAAAAATGATCAAAAATTTTGAAAAAAAAAATGTTTTTCTTTGTATCTGTTATAAAAGTTTGCAAATAAATAATTGTTCTTCATAAATTTAGACTAAGATTTATTCTGCTACATTTCTTTGGTGAAAATAACCCAAATCAGTGTTTATGATTTAGTCTGTAGGAAAGTTATAAAGTTCACAAACTATGGTATAGATCTGAATATTGATCAATCCTGAAGTACTGCAGGCCAATCTAATTTCTTGAGGCCCAAAAATGTCAGAACAGTACAGATATCCCCCAAATGACCCCTTTTTGCAAAGTAGATAGTCCAACGTATTTCATAAGAGGCCTGGCCAGTATTTTGAAGTTGTAATTTTCTTGTCATAATTTTTTGGAAAAAGAAATTAAAAAAAAAACATTTCAAATTTTTTTTTACATACTGTCACCAGTACAGCGTCATCATATAACTGGTGTGGCGTTGACCAGGGACACTGACTGGTGACCGTACGAAAAAAAATTAATAATTTTTTAAAATTGTATTTAATTTTACTTTTTTATTAAATTTTTTTTCTCTTTTTTTAAGAGTTTCTTTTCATATTACACTATGACCAAAGTAGTAGAATGTTACCATGGTAACATTCTACTGCTTTGGGAAAGTGATCAGTATTTTTTTTTTTACACAATTTGATTACTTATAGCAAAGAATTTCTTTGCTATAAGCAAGCATTTAACTGAATAAAATCGAATAATTCAGATCTTTTTGCTGTGATTAGCTGTGATTGGCCACTGCTAATCACATGACACAGATGCTCTGTGATTGGCTCAGCCTGTGCATGTGATCACTGTGACCATTCACAGCTAGACACGCTTGTATACAATGGATGGCATGAAAGGAAACCATCCATTGTTTACAACTGTCATGTGACCTGCTGTGATTGGTCACAGCAGGTCACATGGTACTAGCAACCAGCTGGTACACAGATCTATCATTGGCTGTGTCTGAAGTACACAGCCATTGACAGATCTCGCCGCAGTGCGGCCCTGGGACACGCGCAAGATGCAATCTGGGAAGGATGTCATATGACGCCGACCTGGATCGACGAGAGTCCTGCACGGCCGTCATTTTCTTATTGGCCAGGGGGGAAGTGCTTATACATGTCCAGTTAAAAAAATTTTAAAATAAAATTTCATCATAAATTTAGGCCAAAACGTATTCTGCTCCATGTCTTTACTAAAAATACCCAATACATGTAAATTGGTTTACGTGAAAGTTATAGTGTTTACAAATGGCAGTATATATACTGGAATTTTATTTTTACTAGTGATAGCAGCGATCAGCAACTTAGAGCGGGACTATGGTGGATATTCTGACACTGGGGGGGAACTGACTTGGTGTCACTGACATCCCCAGTGACACCAATACAGTGATCAGTGCTAAAAAAAAAAAGCAATAACACTGTACTAATGGCACTGGGCAGGAAGGGGTTAACATGAGAGGCGCTCAAAGGATTAACTCTGTGCTGGGAGCAGGGGCATACTGACAACTCATGGGTCCCCCGGTCAATAGGGGTTCATGGGGCCCGTGTCCTTGCCCACACCCAAAAAAGCCTATGAAAAAGGTACCAGGGGCATTTCATGGGGCCCCCTACTGACCCCGAGCCCTCGGCAGTGCCCGAGTTTCCAAATGGTCAGTCCGCCGCTGGCTGGGAGTGTTTTACATAGGGAGCTGTGTCAGTGTGCTTCACTGTAAGCACACTGGTTTGGATGGCTGTGCTGTGCATACAGAGGTGTGCATGGTCTTGCCTTTCCCAAAAAATACACATCACACATAATACACACACCTTACCAAACAACCCAATATTTTTGAATAAAATCACGCAGGCCCTTGCACTACCTAGTTGATGGTAGATCTAAAAGAGATTGTACAATCAGATTATACAGTGTAGGGCCAGCCTGAAAAAGCTGCAGTGTGACGTGTATGATGCTGAACATAATGAAAAATATCTTTTGGTTTGCATACACTTTAATTTGGTACTGTGTCTGAGAACTGAATTGTCTTGCCAGACAGCATCCAATCAAATTGAAATATGTTCTGGAAAATTCAACTGGAAAATTAAAGTCGTATTTAGTTACAGATTTTTTTTTTAACTGAAGGATTTCCATAGTGAAATGATTATTTCCATATTTCAGCCTATACTCTGACTTTCATAAACATCCCCCAATAAAATGTCAAGTATTTTCCCAGAGAGCATGATATGTTGCACTGCTGAACATAAGTATTTGAACACCTAAGAAACAGCAAGAATTCTGGCTTTCAAAGACCTGTTACTGTGCCTTTAAAAAGTCCACCTCTACTCCACTCATTAATCTAACTTAGTAGCACCTGTCTGAGCTCTTTAAAGACACCTGTCCACCCCACAGTCAGTCAGACGCCAACTACTACCATGGGCAAGACCAAAGAGCTGTCAAAAGACACCAGAGACAAAACTGTGGACCTCCACAAGGCTAGAAAGGGCTACGGGGCAATTGCCAAGCAGCTTGGTGAAAATAGATCAACTGTTGGAGCAATTGTTAGAAAATGGAAGAGGTTAAACATGACTGTCAGTCTCCCTCGGACTGGAGCTCCATGCAAGATCTCACCTCGTGGGGTATCACTGATGATAAGAAAGGTGAGAAATCAGCCCAGAACTACAAGGGAGGAGCTGGTCAATGACATGAAGAGAGGTGGGACCACAGTTTCAAAGGTCACTGTTGGTAGAACACTACGCCGTCATGGTTTCAAATCATGCATTGCATGGAAGGTTCTCCTGCTCAAGTCATCACATGTCCAGGCCCGTCTGAAGTTTGCCAATGACCATCTGGATGATCCAGAGGAGGCATGGGAGAAAGTCATGTGGTCAGATGAGACCAAAGTAGAACCTTTTGGTCTAAACTTCACTCGTCGTGTTTGGAGGAAAAAGAATGAGTTGCATCTCAAGAACACCGTGAAGCATGGGGGTGGTAACATCATGCTTTGAGGGTGCTTTTCTGTGAAGGGGACAGGACAACTGCACTGTATTAAGGAGAGGATGAATGGGGCCATTTATTGTGAGATTTTGAGCAACAACCTCCTTCTCTCAGTCAGAGCATTGAAGATGGGTCGTGGCTGGGTCTTCCAACATAACGACCCGAAGCACACAGCCAGGATAACCAAGGAGTGGCTCCGTAAGAAGCATATCAAGGTTCTGGAGTGGCCTAGCCAGTCTCCAGACCTAAATCCAATAGAACATCTTTGGAGGGAGCTGAAACTCCGTGTTGCTCAGCGACAGCCCCGAAACCTGACAGATCTAGAGGAGATCTGTGTGGAGGAGTGGGCCAAAATCCCTGTTGCAGTGTGTGCAAACCTGGTCAAGAACTACAGGAAACGTTTGACCTCTGTAATTGCAAACAAAGGCTTCTGTACCAAATATTAACACTGATTTTCTCAGGTGTTCAAATACTTATGTTCAGCAGTGCAAGACAAATAAATTCTTTACAAATCATACAATGTGATTTCCTGAATTTTTTTTTTAATTCTGTCTCTCAGAGTGGGAATGCACCTACAATGTGAATTTCAGACCCCTCCATGATTTCTAAGTGGGAGAACTTGCAAAATCGCAGGGTGTTCAAATACTTCTGTTCCTCACTGTATATTGAATTCTAATGCTCCGTTCACACCATGCTTTTTTACATGTCTCCGTGCATTGTGTGTAACCACTGGCCCTTTGGAAGATTTAAAACCCCCCCCCATGACCAGGCCATTTTTTGGTATACAGCGCTGCGCTACTTTAACTGATGATTGCGCAGTCATGCAACATCGTACACAAATGATAATTAGATAATTTTTCACACAAATCGAGCTCTCTTTTGGTGGTATTTGATCACTACTTGGGTTTTGTTTTTGCTCTATAAACAAAAACATATGTTTTACTTTTTGCTATAAAACATATCCAACAAAAAAAATAAATAAAAGGTATTCTGCTACATGTCTTTAGCAAAAAAAATCCCAATAAGTGTATATTAATTGTTTTGTATGAAAATTATAGCACACAATGGTACAGATACTGGATTTTATTTTATACTAGTAATGGCGGTGATCAAAGACTTATAGCAGGATTGTGATAGTACAGCAGGCAATCTGACACTAACTGACACTGGGTGGGAACTGACTAACTGCCACTGACATCTTCAGTGACACTAAAAAAGTGATCAGTGCTAAAAAAAAAGCACTGTCATCATACTAAAGACACTGGGCAGGAAAGGGTTAACATCTAGGGTGATCAAAGGGTTAACTGTGTGTTATGGAATGTTATGGGTGTGCACTGTGTAGTGCTTTATTAGGGGATGTGCTGGTTTTTATTCCCTGCTTTGCATGGAGATAAAAAAAACGGCACATCCCCATTGACAGGAGAGAGATTTGTGTTGTTTACATTCACAGATCTCGCTTCTTTTAGTTGCTCAGCCGATCGTTGAGTCCCGGCCATGAATCGCTGGCCAGGACCCAGTGATTGAGATGTAAGGGAGCCAATGACAGCGCGGGTGGGTGGGAGTGTATGCGCCCCCTACCCGGAAAAGCAGAATCACATATATATATGGGATTCTGCACAGAGTGGCCGCCCTGTAGCAGTAAAGCTACAATGGGTCGGCCACCAAGTAGTTAAGGCAGCCCAATAATTTTACAGGGCTGCCCTATAAATGAGAAACACACAAAAAAGGTGCCTTTACCATTTAAAAAATCACACTGCACCAAAATGCATGGTACCTTTGTGTTTTGGCATGCGTTAATAGGAGCTTGTGAGCAAGATGCATGGGGTGCCATTAAGAACTAATGGCGCTGCTACATGTCTGTAAAAGAGCAGCTTGTTTTCATGCGTTGTGGTAAAGCATGCAGTTTTGCACAGGTTTCCACAACACAGCAAGTGTGAACAAGGCCTAATAGAAAGAAGGAGGAAAGACATAACATAGAATCAAACACTGACAACGATCTCACTGTGTTATATGGAAGATATGGTAGGTATGTCCTAACAATGTAAACAATATGTGTTGCATGTCCATACTCAATCAACATATTAGAATAGGATAGAGTGTGAACATATATATGTTTAAAAAGTATAGTAGCAAAAATATGTTCATAGGAATACATTTATAAAAGAGGCACGGTGTATGTGGACCTTAACAACAAACTTCTCATATTTGCTCTGTTTTTCAAAATGTAAAATCCTATATTCATTTCCACATTGTATTTCAATTATTTCTAGCCTACTCCTATTAGTCTTAATGATACAAATACATTTACTTTCTTGAATTGTCTGACATGTAGTCACTATGCCCTGATCATCAATGTATCAATGTAACAGAAATCACAGTGTAAAGAAAAGAAAAATCCCTGATCACCCCCCAGAGTAGTACAGTGTCACTAGGGTGAACTACTCTGATGAAGGTACTGTATGTAAAAAAAATTGTAAGGAAAGAAAAACATGTTAAAAAACTGAATAAAAAAGTATTCACAGATTACCGCTACACCAGTCATATGATGACGCTATACTGCACTGGTGACAGTATGTAAAAAACAAAATGTGACGAAAAACTAATTCTATTTAATTTCTTTATTTTCCAAAAAATTGTGAAAAAAATCACTTCAAAAACTCGTCATACCTCCTACTAAAAACATCAGACTGTCTATTTTCCATAACGTCATATAGGGAGGGGATATTTGTACTGACCTAGCACTTTAGGGCTTTAAGAAATGAGATAGGACATCAGTAGATCAGGACTGATTAATATACAGTGGGGCAAAGAAGTATTTAGTCAGCCACCAATTGTGCAAGTTCTCCCACTTGAAAAGATGAGAGAGGCCTGTAATTGGCATCATAGGTAGACCTTAACTATGAGAGACAAAATGAGAAAAAAAATCCAGACAATCACATTGGCTGATTTGGAAAGAATTTATTTGCAAATTATGGTGGAAAATAGTGGCCTTGCCAGTCTCCAGATCTCAACTCCATAGAAAACCTTTGGAGGGAGTTGAAAGTCCGTGTTGCCCAGCGACAGCCCCAAAACATCACTGCTCTAGAGGAGATCTGCATGGAGGAATGGGCCAACATACCAGCAACAGTGTGTGCCAACCTTGTGAAGACTTACAGGAAACATTTGACGTCTGTCATTGCCAACAAAGGATATATAACAAAGTATTGAGATGAACTTTTGATATTGACCAAATACTTATTTTCCACCATAATTTGCAAATAAATTCTTTCCAAATCAGCCAATGTGATTGTCTGGATTTTTTTTCTCATTTTGTCTCTCATAGTTGAGGTCTACCTATGATGCCAATTACAGGTCTCTCTCATCTTTTTAAGTGGGAGAACTTGCACAATTGGTGGCTGACTAAATATTTTTTTGCCCCACTGTAAAAGACAATCCCGACTCACTAACCTAAAAGTACTGTGAAAACATAAAAAACCATTGCCCTCAGCAACCAGCATAAATGAGATAAAAACAATTGAAAGTGTTCCAATTGTTCCTCATGAATCCATATGAATCCATAGCGTATGGTAAAATATTTGTAAACGGTTTGCAATACTTGCTTTAACCTTTAGCAACCACAGAAATCAATACATCTGTTCATATAGGTGGAGGACAATCACGGTTATTATGATTAAGGGACTGACACTATAGCCACAATTCGCAAAGCTAACACGCAGGTCACAGGTGCTAAAATATTTGTAATACAATATACACTATATTGCCATAGGTATTGGGACGCCCCTCCAAATCATTGGATTCAGGTGTTCCAATCACCTCCATGGCCACAGGTGTATAAAATCAAGCACCTAGGCATGCAGACTGCTTCTACAAACATTTGTGAAAGAATGGGTCGCTCTCAGGAGCTCAGTGATACAAGCGTGGTGCCGTGATAGGTTGCCACCTATGCAGTAAGTCCATCTGTGAAATTTACTTGCTACTAAATATTCCACAGTCAACTGTTAGTGGTATTAAAACAAAGTGGAAGCAACTGGGAACAACAGCAACTCAGCCATGAAGTGGTGGGTAACGTAAAATAACAGTGGAATCAGTGCATGCTGAAGCGCACAGTGCGCAGAAGTCACCAATTGTCTGCAGAGCCAATAGCTAAAGACCTCCAAACTTCGTGTAGCCTTTAGATTAGCCCAACAACAGTGCATAGAGAGCTTCATGGAATAGGTGTCCATGGCCGAGCAGCTGCATCTAAGCCTTACATCACCAAGTGCAATGCAAAGTGTCGGATGCAGTGGTGTAAAGCACGCCGCCACTGGACTTTAGAGCCATGGAGACATTTTCTCTGGTGTGACAAATCACACTTCTCTGGCAATCCGATGGACATGTCTGGGTTTGGCGGTTGCCAGGAGAACAGTCCTAGCCTGACTGCATTGTGCCAAGTGTAAAGTTTGGTGGAGGGGGGATTATGGTGTGGGGTTGTCTTTCCGGGGTTGGGCTTGGCCCCTTGGTTTCAGTGAAGGGAACTCTTAAGGCGGCAGCTTACCAAGACACTTTGGACAATTTCATGCTCCCAACTTTTTGGGAACAGTTCCAACATGACTGCACACCAGTGCACAAAGCAAGGACCATAAAGACATGGATGAGCGAGTTTGGGGTGGAGGAACTTGACTGACCTGCACAGAGTCCTGACTTCAACCCGATAGAACACCTTCGGAATGACTTAGAGCGGAGACTGCAAGCCAGGCCTTCTCGTCTGATATCAGTGCCTGACCTCACAAATGTGCTCCTGTAAGAATGGTCAAACATTCCCATAGACACCCTCCTAAACCTTGTGGATAACCTTCCCAGAAGAGTTGAAGCTGTTATAGCTGCAAAGGGCGGGCCAACTCAATATTGAACCCTACGGACTAAGACTGGGATGCCTTTAAAGTTCATGTGTGTGTAAAGGCAGGAGTCCCAGTACTTTTGGCAATATAGTATATACTGTATGCACATATTTATAGCATTGCCAGAAAAGAGAATATTGCTTTTTTCTGAATCTAAAGTTTTTCTTTAATTTCCTCTTTCTTTACTCTATTTACATTTCTTTACCTTCTATATTGTTTCTTAAAGAGTAACTCTAACACTTTTGTTGAAAAAAAAAAAAACACTCCCCACTGGGTGATTTATGTACATTGCAAGGATTCTAACAAACTTTGTTGCATATTCCTACCTTTTTGTTATTCTGAAGAAATAGCTGTTTGTTTTGTGTCCATGTGCAAAATAAAGGTGAATTGGAGTGACTTTATAATTATCAATCAGCTTCTGCACTGGCAGGGTCTTTCGGAGTATCTTACCAAGAATGACATTTTTGCGGGGGATGCTACAAATCTGACTTGTATCTTAGTGCAGACTTCTGGGAAAATCAGTGAGCCAATCACACAAGCAGGAAATGACATTTCTGGGGGGATGCTCTGTACACCATCTGTTAATGGAACACTTGCAAGTTGTCATATTGCATTTTACAGAAAAATACAGTGCTGCAGGTTGAAAAGGAAAGGTAACTTTTAATAACAGTCCATTACAATATGATGTGTGTCACAATTGTATATAATTTTTTATTTGCTATTTTTTCCCACGGAAGTGGAGTCACCCTTTAATGACAGATCAGTAAAGTTTATCTTGGCATCACATCACCAGTGCATGACTGCTCCCATCTGGAGGTCACATTGAGTCACCTTTACACACCCCTTTGTCCTTCTGCTCTTGTAGCTTTATAGTACATAACACAGGTTTAAAATGAAACTTCAATTCATCAAGGAGAAGTGCAACACAAACACATTAAAGTTTTTACAACTAGAATGTATTTATATTATTTTTTGTCCAGGGTATTCAACTTCTGACAAATGCATTAACTTCTGACAATGACAGATGCCATGAATATTTTTCCAGTCTAGAGAGAATTTTTTTCTAAGTCTGCGTTGGTGCAAAAAATATGCAAGTGTACGACCCACACAAAAAAAGTGCACTTAGGGGTGTGCTTTTTCAACCCCCCAAAGGGGTAGGACCTCTACCTTGATTCCCTGGGAATCAAGGCTCCTGACAAGAGCAAGGTTTCCAACATGGTCCGCCTAGCCAAAGGCCTGGTGGACCCCTTTCCTCATGGCCATTCAAAACCAACCACCGAGTACTGGGTCGAGGGGCTCTCCCGAAGAGAGACAACACACCACAAGATCAAGGGGGGAAGGAACCTATGGGCCATACATCTGCCTTGTAGACTTCAGGGTGGGCTTGGGGACCCACACCCTCCATCCTAGTGAGAAAAAAACACACACATAATTGAAAGTGACAAAATAGTAGAGAAAAATAAATAAATACATGGCCGTGCAATAGTGAACTGGCTAGGCCCCGGGGCCTGGTAGCAAAAATTGTCTTATACTTAGCCAAAATTCCTAGCCCTAAAAGGCACAGTGCTAACAAAGTGTTTGCAACTGTGACAATGTGCACTTTTCACACGTTGGGGTCCCACACCCTAGTGTTACTATCAGCACCTCTGGGGTGACCGCTCCCAAGGGGCACTGCAGACTCTCTGCCTCCTTGGCACTTGGACAGACAAGGTAGGCAGGAGGAACTGGGCCCCTCCAGTTTTCCCAGGGGAATTACTCTTGGGCCACAACAGCCTGTGGGTGCCTCGGTTTCTTTTCCAGCCAATACTAGCCTTCAGAGCCCCCATCATGGCAGCAGGTGTACTATACAGCCAGTCATTCTCACCAAAAGTCAAGAATGATGGTGGAGCACCCCTACTTTACACTGATAAGAACAGATACTACACTTGATCTTAGCCAAAAGGCTGAAAAGCTAGCCAGTTTTAAGAGACTGGACATCTGAACCATAAATTGTGCTGCTGTCCACCCAGCGACTTTATTAGCTGGAGACACCTGGGACCATAAGTTGAAGCAAAGTCACCTATTGGACAATCTACTGAAATTTACGAAGGATGTATCCCAAAGAGGGGCAATAGGGGTGTTTGAGTCACAGTAAAGCCCCACCTGTTATGGAAGGTAGGAGCAAAAATTTAAGGCTGGGCTAAGGACCACCTATGGGATTGCATGGTTACTATTAGATTTTATGGCACGGTTCTTAAATGATAACAGTGGTCACTTTTACACCTTATATTACACATTATCTTTTCCATTAGGATTATAACACAAAAGCATATTGTGTCATTTTGTTCTCTGAGGCTTCACAAATTTATTGCCAAACTTCACAAAAAGGACTGTTTTAATGTAGCACCCTCCTAAATAAGTTGCTAACTGACTAGGCAAATTTAGTTCTTGTGGCTGTTCTGGATTCTGCTGGTGCAGGCCCAACTCCTTTCCCCTGATTTCTGGAAGGCTACAGAATTTAGTAAGTGGAAAAGGTGACCCGCACTTGCATATTCAAACCACCTAAGTCAATCCCTGGCAGATATAGTGGCCAGCAGGGGACTGAGGTAGGTATAAATAAAATGGGTCTTGGAACATCAGGGTCCTTGTTCCTATAGGAGAAGACCCAGCCTGAACCCTCTGGACTGATAGCTGCAGCTTAGAAGAAGCCATCTAGGTCCCAGCTCCAGCTATGAGCTAGCATACCAACGTCCTGAATTCCTGAAGAGCAGTGCAGGAAGCCCACATGATCTGACCTGAGGCATCCAGTGCAGAGGCTGTCTGGGCCCGCAAGAAAACATGGAAGTACACAGGACACAGTGAGTACAAGCCTAAAAAACTGTCCTAGCCATCTTTTTTTTGAGGAGCTTAATTCAGTTTGCTGATTCAGGCCTTACTTTAGCAAAGGGGTCCCCTGAGTAGTTGTTTACTAGACACTGAATACAAGATGGTGATTGCACCTTGAAGAGACAGTGCAGTAAGACGTGTTCTACATTATCTTTCTGCTAGTTTGGGGTATCCCAAGGCTCACCCACACCCTACCCAAGTTATATCAGCAAATAAACTACAAAAGGACATGCACTGCCTGTTTTCTGAGGTGAGTAACTGTGAACTGCTGTGTGCCTGGCTGCCATGTGCCTCATAGGGAATGGAACCTGGGATAATACAGCCAGCCCATTTTGGGGCTTGTGCTATACTAGTTTAATGTAAGCAGTGCTTCCATAAGGAGAAAGAAACAGAAAAAGTACCAATAAAGGATAATCGACCAACCTCTGCAGCAATAAAGTTGGAAAGCACCAGTAGGTGAAGATAGTAATCAATGTACATAGCCAGCTGTGCCCCCCAAAAAGCCAAAATAGACAAGATACTAGGAGATGACAGCAGAGAAAGCATCATTTATGGTATATTACTCACTCCTGATTAGTAGGGTGTATCTCCTTGGACTTGCCTTGAAAGTCTTGAAGGGGGTGCATGTGACCTTATGGTCAGGTTCTTTACCTCCCATGAGGTTTCCCTTTAGGGGAGCCGCATCAAGTACTTCTTTTGGCAGTTTCCCTAAAGAATGGGGTCCACCTGGTTTTGGATGAGTGAACCACAAGTACCCCAGTCCCCAGAAGACATTGAATAAAGGGGCATTGCTTCACAGTGTATGGCTTGTTGTGTGGCATCCTTACCGCTTTGCTATGTTTTAGACTAAATAGGATCTGAGGATGCACTGAAGAGAAAATGGGAGTACAAATAGCCCCATAATTGGTGTCAGTTAATTAAATAATAATAACCCCCAGCATTGGTGTCAGTGGACACAGAAACACCCCCAGTGTTGGTGTTAGTAGATGCAATACAATCCCTAATATTGGTGTTGGTGGATGGAGTTGTAACCCCCAGCAATGGTGTCAGTAGATGCAGTAATAATCCCCAACATTGGTGTCAGTGAGTGCAACAACAACCACCAGCATTGGTGACAGCAGACACAACGATAATCCCCAGCACTGGTGTCAATGGATACAAAATAACCTTCATCATATTGTTAGCAAATGTAGTGAAAATCCCCAGCATTGATGTTGATGGATGAAATTATAACCACCAGCATTGGTGTTAAAGGACACAATAATAACCCCCAGCATTGGTTTCAGTGGATGCAATAATAATCCCTAGTATTGATGTCAGTGGATGTAATAATAATCAGCAATATTGGTGTCTGTGGATGCAATAATAATCCCCAACATTGGTGTCAGTAAGTGCAACAGTAATCCCCAACGTTGGTGTCAGTGGATGCAAATATATTCTCCAACATTGGTGTCAGTGGATGCCAGAATAACCCCCCGCATTGGTGTTATATTATTATAATTATTATTATACAGTATTTATAAAGTGCCAATAGTTTGCTCAGCACTGTACATTACAAAGGGGGACAGAACATGACAGAAGAATACCAATATAATGCAAAACATGAGGGGATTGAGGGCCCTGCTCTTTCGAGTTTACAATCTAGGAGAAGTAAGAATAACCCCAGCATTAGTGTCAGTGGTAGCAAAAACAAACCATCCTGCCTGGTGGTCAGTGACAGTAATATTTTGCAGAACACTTCTGGACACAATCAGCCCTTCAGGATCTGGGACACTTGGCAACTATACTATTGGGGATCACAAGCTGTGACGTCGTGCATGAGCACGGTGATTTCGATGAAGTTTATTATTAATCAGAGGGTATATTTTTGGATGAGTTTATTTAGGGTAGTTTAGTTTATTAAATGTAGTGATCTTTGTATTTGTCTTTTTTACGTTGTGCACTTTGTGTTCTTTGTGCACTCTTGCTTTCTATTTTATTAAGATATTTTGTTTGCTCTCTTTTTTTATTATATGAGAAATAAAGTTTAATCAGGCAAGCTTTCACTAGAGGCAAAGACCAGCAGGCAATTGCTCATAGCAGCCAATGAGGTTATTTGCTAATATGCCTTAGAATTATGACAGCAGGAATTTGATTGGTTGTTGCAAACTCTTTATTCTTTCCCCCAATTTGTTTTAAAGCCTGAACCTTCTTTGTGCCAGTTCACCTTTTTGCTGCATGTTGACCTCCCTTGTTACCAGAATAGTATCACAGGCTGTTGTACGCAAGTTCAAGTTCAATTCGAAGCCACATTGTTAGAATACCTTCTCCTTCACAATGTTATCACCATTTAACCCGCCCATTTACAGCTCTCAATTAGATTCGCATATATAGATATCTCAGCGGTGGGTGTGCAGGCTGCATATCAGCATGTATTTTTGTTGTGTGCATTGTTTATGAATGGCTGGGATTTCGTATGACTGCTGTGTGTAATCTAGTATGACTTTATGGCTACAGATAGCAGAGCTCAGCTGTAAATGTTTCACTTTTTATAGTTACAGTGACAGCTTTTAAAGTAGTTAATCATATATTGCTGTAGTGAATGTGTATAGTGAGGATAGTAGAAGTCAGAGGAGGGGTTGGTCACTCCTGTTCATAACATATAAAGAAAGCCGTGGCACAATATCACATAACATTCTATAGGCTGGAGTCCAGCAAGTGTCAGATGCACGGTGCAGCACAGAGCACACAGCAGTGCCTGAACATCACTATAGGAAGTGAAAACTGCTCCTCTTTTATTCCAAGGCAATCTACAGTGCTACCATTTAGGAAACGTTCGGATCTATGGCTACAAATCGTATTTTGATCAGAGGTGGTAAAATAGTAAACAACGACTTTTCGCAGTTTGCGGACGTTTATATCGAAGATGGGGTCATAAAAGACATTGGCAATAATCTACAGCTGAATCAGATTGTTGACTTGGAAGTGATGGATGCCACAGGAAAACTGGTCATCCCTGGGGGAATCGATACCCATACACACATGCAATTCCCATTTATGGGCACCTATTCCGTGGATGATTTTTGCACAGGTACCAAGGTAATCAATCTCTTCTATCATTAATGATATAAGGACTGGTATGCCTTTCAGTAAGTAAAATAGATCTAACCCATAATCCAGTTTAGCCTTTATCGAGTGCTTTTTATGCTTTTATGTCATATTTTTCATGACAGCATTTTATATTAAACTGTGCATCCAGTAGAGGGCGCACTTGTCTGTAATTCAGCATGCTTAGAGGATCTTTGCAACTTGATTATTGAATAAAAAGTATTTCAGTGTAGCTTAGGGTGTGGTTGACATCATCCCTATTTCCACAAATGTGAGAGCTGAATGTTACATTTTATGGGATTTTTAAGGCAACATTGGAGTATATACAAAGAAACCAATTGTTTATAAGATCAACATTCTATTTGAACAAATTGCTTTTATCTGACAAGTTGTTACATATGAAGTAAACAATACATATTAGCCAATATAACAACAAGACCAAAAAAGGGTCCTGCACGTTTTAGTGAAGGTGTGGTGCGAATACAGCCATACAAAATGTATGGCTCAAATCGAACGGCATACAAATCGCATGTGATTTGTACAGGAATGCGGTGCAGTTCCTGTGTGAATCAGATGGGATTTACCGCACCTCTGTAGTGTGAACCTAGGCTTAGGGACCCTTTCTGTGCCGGACACATCAACATAAGACCACCCCATCAGGAAAACAAACACAGACCTCCACACTGGAAGCATGTACAAAAAGTTAATAACAGTGACAAAAAATTGCCATATAATCTGGACAGCACAACATGAACTTATCAACAAAGAAAAATTCAATAAATAAATACCATTGATAGAGGAATCCATGCAGCACAAATAGAATAGGGAAATCCCCTATTGAGGAGAAATATATGGAACATTTAATAGGAGGACATATTAGGAACATTTTCCATCAGTTATAATAGGTCTACCAGTAGGATTGTTCATGTCTTTGTGGATTTTGGGAAGTACAAAGAATGTTGGCATCCTAGGGTGCCTAATTCTAATATATTCCCATAGATCTTTCTGAATAACTCAATTTCTATATGCTGTTACGGGGGAGACTTACCTTCTAAACACAGTGAAGCATCTTCTTTTGACTATTTGTGGAGGTTATGTATCTTATATGGTTGGTTTACCATTATTTAATTATAAAAATATTCATTAATAGGCAATTGTCGATAGGCAATAATTCTTGTCAGAGTGGTATCCTTTCCCTGAAGAATAATCTATGTTAATGTATTCGAAACACATTGGATCCCAGGCTGAATATATCTGCAGACAAATTTTGAGGTTGCAAGATGGAAATCAGCTTTTGGGGGGTACCACGGAACACATATTGTAATAATTTTGTGAAGTGAATGAGTTGTCTAAAATTGTTGTATTTTATATTAGCTAATATGTATTGTTTACTCGATACTCGATATGTAATAATTTGTCAGATATAAGAAATTTGTTCAAACAAAATGTTGATCTTTTAAATTGATTTCTTTGTATATACTCCAAGGTCGCCTTAAAAATCCCATAAAATGTAAGATGCAACTCTCTCTATTATGCAACTTGATCATTGTCTTTGTAGAGTGGAATATCCGATTCCATGTTGTGTCTCCTGGCACTATGTTATAAAGAGTTGGCAGGTGATTGGAATACATCATTGTGCACCTAAAGCTGCTTTATTGGATGTAGTTATTATTATGCCTCATTATTCATGTAGGGTCAGTATACTTTATAGAGTTACAATTCAAGAAATTACAAATTAAACATACAAGGATTAAAGATGAATTATAGTGCACTTTTAGTAAATTGCTCACATTGCAGGCAGAGACCCGGGACAGCCAAGGTTCTTGTGCACAATGGGGCTCAGGTAAGTATTAGGGGGCTTGGGGGAACTGTTGCACACAGAAAGTTTGTTACCTTCAAGCATAGAAAGCATGAAGGTAAACAACCTTGAGCCTTTACAACCACTTTAAAATGCAAAGTCACAATAGCAAAATTAGGGGCGCACATTGCATAGATCAACCACATCTGCTCGTAAGCTAACCTCTCTAGTCCCTGCATCTTGACCACGGCATCTTGACCACGGCATAAAGCTTCAAAGGCAGTCAACTTCCGACCAATACCGGAGGAGAGTAAATGGGAAAGCAGATAGAAGCGGAGCTGAAGACCTCCCCAGAAAATCAATGGGGGATCCACCAGTCGAGTAAAGTCATTGACAAGGAGGACCCCAATGGGATTGAGAAAGTCTACCAAGTGGGAGTAGCCAGTGGTTGTAAGATGGGCAAATTGGGGGTCCTCTTGTCCTGGAGGAAAGTCAGGGTTTTCCCAGATGGGAACAAGAGGAGAAGGCACAGGAGAAATGGACATCTTAAGGAATGCTTCCGGAGTAACTACAATTGTGGCACCAAGAGTTGGGTGTGCAACTAAGTTGTGAGGTAGAGGACGTCGCAGCCAAGGCCAGCTCAGGGCCATGCCCCCAGAGTCCTCCAACTCCATGACTCCATAGCCACCCAGTGCTTGGCAGCGCCATGGCAGTGCCAGTTGACCAGGTGGGTGAGGTATGTGGTTCTATAATAGGCACAGATGTCTGGCAGGCCCACACCTCCACAGGTCCTAGGTAGGGTCAGAACATGGAAAGCCAAGCGTGGCTTTCCATGGGACCAGATAAAAGATACAAAATAAGTCACTGACCTTCCAGGAAGGACATGGGAAGCTTGTTGGGAAGGGCTTGTAATAGGTAAAATATGCGGGGCAGCACTGTCATCTTAAGCACACTACATCAACCAAACCACGTCAGCATGTGGAAATGCCAGCGGAGAAGGTTTTCTTTTAGATTAATAAGCAGAGGGACAAAATTCGCCTTAAGAGTCAAGCAGGATCTGGAGTAATATTGGTGCCTAGGTACTGAATCGAGTCCGTGGCCCAACGGAGAGTGAAGGAAGGGTGAAAGGTGACTAAGGACCGTGGATTTTGTGAGGTTGATTTTGAAGTAGGAGAGATTGCCATAGTCCCAAAGCGCCTGGAGGAGGGTTGGCAATGAAATAAGAGGGTCAGTAATAAAAAAGATAAGATCTCTGCAAACTCAGCAACTTTGTGTTCCCCAGATAGTTTATGGAAACCATAAATATTACAATCGGCGCGGATTGTAAAAAGAAAGGGCTCCAGCGTCAGAATAAAGATCATGGGGGAAAGAGGGCATCCCTGATGTGTTCTATTGTTGATAGGAAAAAAGGCAAACCTAGTTTCATTAACTTTGACAAATGCTGATGGTTGAAAGTCCTGGGAGGCGATCCAACGAAACATGGAAGTATCGATGCCAATGTGGGTCAAAGTTGAGTGCATGAACTGTCAGTTAACCAGGTCAAACACCTTCTCAGCATCGGTGGAAAGTAAGATAAGTGGGGTTGTAGCAGTTGTAGCTGCATGAATCATGTTGAGGACATGGAGGGTGTTTTCTCATGGTTCCCGGAGCGGAACAAAACCCGCTTGGTCCCTGTATATGAGATTAGGGATGTGGGGCAACAGCCTGTTGGTCAAAATTTTTACAAACAGTTTCAAGTTAGTATTTACAAGTGCAATAGGGCAGTAGCTACCGCAATGTGTTGGGTCTTTGCCTTCCTTTGGTTTTAGGGAGATGTGGGCCCTGAGTGCATCTGGGGGTATAGGCTTCCCCTTTGCCAGAGAATTATATGATGCCACCATATGTGGGGAAAGCAGGTCAAAGAAGGTTTTATATTACAATGATGTCAGGCCATCCGTTCCTGGAGCTTTCTGGGGTTTAGAAAGGGAAAGCACCACCCCCAGTTCTTCCACTGAGATAAGGGTTTCCAGTTCCTGACAAATGGGAGGGAAAAGAGTGGGTATACTGGATGCAGAGATATAGGAATGAATCGCCTGCTGCAAAGAATCCTGTGAGCCTTCTAAAGAAATGTTATACAATTTCTGGAAGAACATAAAACATTCTGATGCCATGGATTCCAAAGAGAAAAGCTTCTGTCCAGAGGCTGACTTAATATGAGAGATATGGACATGAGTGTGAATGCCACGAAGAGCCCGGGCAAGAAGAATACCAGGCTTGTTAGAATATTCATACATAGTGCGGTGGGACCAAGCCAACTTTTGTTTAATCTTGCAAAAGAGAAGAGAATTCAGTTCCTCTCTGGTCTTCAGAATATCTTGATAGGTCACACTGGCAATGCTAGCCTTATGGGTACCTTCGGAGTCAGGCCAACAGAGTGTATACCTTTAGGAAGCGTTCTTTTTTAAGTTTGACCGTAATCGCCATCAGAGCATCCTGGAGAACAAGTTTATGAGCCTCCCAAAGGATGTAAGGGCTATCTGCCGAGTTGGCATTCAGGGAAAAGTACTCTTTGATGGAGTGTCCAAGGGTCACCCTAATTTCAGGAGATTTAAGCAGGGCTTCATTCAGGCGTCAAGAAGGGGGACTATGTAAATTGGGTCCTAGCCGCACATCCAGGTATACTGGGGCACTGTCTGAAAAGGTAATGTCACCAATACATGTCAACTGAACTCTGAGGAGATCTTTTTGTTGGACAAGAAGGTAGTTCAGACGGTAGTATGTTTGGTGGACTGCAGAGTAGTAAGAATAATCCTTCACACTGGGATGGGAAATGCGCCAGGTTTCGACCAGATGTAGCAGATGTAGTTCAGCTTTCAGTCGTATAAGGCAGGAGAAAGAGAGATGAGAAGAGCCCCTGGAGACATCCAGAAGTGGTTCCAAGGTGAAGTTAAGGTCGCCACCGAAGGTTAAGGTGCCCTCCATAAAGTGTAGCAGCACCGGAAGCAACCCTCTTAAGAAGGGTAGGTGGTTAACATTAGGAAAGTAGACATTAGCAAAGGTCACTATAAAGTGGCCAATCTTACCTCTAACAAGCAGATATCGACCCAGCGGGCCCTGCCGCACCGCAGAAAGAGATACCAGGGGACTGTTTTGGTTAGCAGAATACTAACCCCTATTGATTTGGAAATAGGAGACAGACTGTGGTATGCCACTGGAAAGTCTTGGGTAATGAGCCTAGGGACATAGTTAACCCAAAATGGGTTTCTTGGAAAAAAGCCACCTGCATCCTACTTCTTTTCAAGTCCAGGAGAAGTCTGGAACGCTTCTCTGGGACACTCAGGCTCCTGACATTGAAAGATGCAATTTGCAATGTACCCATCGTAGGCGGAGTAACTGAGTGGGCAATCCAGAAGGAAGAGAAGGGGGGCACCCCGGGAAGGGGGAGCAGAAAGAAAAAAAGAGTTGAACAGATCAGAGGGGAAAAGGTGTTCAGAAACATCAGCGAGAGAAATAGAGTGAACGACAGGAAAGAAAGAGGGGAGTGGTGGGGAGGGAAAAGGGGGGACAAAAGGAACAGAGGATGGTATAGAAAGAGCAGAGGAAATACAAAAGAGAAAGGAGAAGCAAATGAGCAGAAGAAAGAAGGAGAAGGGTGTAGTAAGGAATCCCCCAAAAGTAGAGATATCTATAAAACTGTTGAGGAGGCACCAGGGGAAATGAGAAAGGCAGGGGGAAGGGGGGAGTGGACAGGAAAAGTGAGAAATAGGGGTAGCAGACTTAAAGTAGTTACCACTAAGACTCCTTTTGGAGTGCACAAAAGTACACCCCTAGGGAAGGCCCTATCGGGGGGTAGTAGAAAGACTAGAGAACGTGAAGAAGGAGAGATGTTCAGGTCAGTCTGTCCAGACTATCAGCTGAGATCAAATATATCAGAGGCCTGGAAACTGCAATGGTGTCAAACTGAAACAATAAGAAACAAAAATACATAATAGAAATATTATAAGACACCGTACACCAGTGTTACCCAGTATAAAGGGGGAACATACCTATAGCTGAAAAAAGCATCAGATTGGTGAGTCCCATGACCCCCCCCCCCCCCCCTGAAATGAGCACTGCAAGATGAAACAGAGACGGGCATGATCCACAGGTCTAAGGGTATCGGGGGCCCTGGGACTCCAGGTGGGACTGAGCAGGACTTGAGAAGAGGAGGATTGGGGCTGCTCTGTGCAAAATCATTACACAGAGCAGATAAGTATGACATGTTCATTATTTTAATGTAAAAAACAAACTGCAGCGTTAATGTAACTTTAAGGATGTTATACATGTAAATTATTTTCTGTGCTATAACGGATTGTGTTTCCACATAGTGCAGTTTTGTACAGAGAGCAAAAAAGCATCCAACCATCTAAAAGTCCTGCCACAGCCAGTGTGAGTAGGAGCTAATTTACATGGCAGCATATCTCTAAACAATGAAAAAACTCAAAAAGATCATCCAAAGGCCATATAGGTAGCATGCTTGCTGGGGACTGTATCCAGGACCACAGCAGTACATGTATTCAGATCTAACCACTTACTGCACATTTATACGTCTTCGGACTGACTTCTGGATTTTCTGATACCAGTGCCCTACATCTGTAATTTTCCATATAGGCAGCTGCCAGGGAAGCAGAAGATCAGTTAAAGTAGGTCAGGAAAGGAGGATCAAAAACATGAGACAAATTTCCTAATTCAGATAAACTCTGGCCAGTGATGCATTAGCAGATAAACCAACAGGACACGGGGTCATTGGCCATCAGGACTTCATTCTGTAACAGGACTGTCTGTGGTATCTACCTGGAACTCATCTAAATCAATTCTATTGGGAAAACGAAAGCCACATTAAATACTGTATATCTTTTATGATAATAAATATATTGGTATCTCAAGAAGGTGACAAGTTAAAAATCAGATTGCAAAGAGCTGCTGTGCATTCTATCCTGGTCTAAATCATCCTCTACATGTTGCTGTTAAATATAATGGTAGCTGCACTAATACATGTTTAGATTGCTTTTGTTTTGGGTGTTTATACTTTTTAAATTGTAGTTTTCACATGGAGCTTCAACGTCCTGACTGCTGGTCCTGCATTGTACTTAAAGCGGAACTTCACCCAAAAGGGGAAGTTCCGCTTGTTTGTATCCTCCCCCCTTCACTGCCACAATTGGCACTTTTTTAGGGGGAGGGGGTAGCAGGTATCTGGTTTTAAAAAGTACCCGCTCTCGCTTCTAGTGATCAGAGCCGGAAGTTTGGCTCCTCCTCCTTCCCCTACAGCCTTCCGAGACACTTCACAGGTCCCAGAAGAGTGCAAGACCATTCACAAAGTGCAGCGCACTTCACGCATGCGCAGTAGGAAGCTGGCTGTGATGCCGCAAGACTTCACTGCCAGTTTCCCTTACTTAAGATGCTACCGAATTGAAGAATCAGCTTGGGTGAGGACAACACTGGATCTCTGGAAAGATTTGTCCTAATAGTAAAAGTCAGCAGCTACAGTGACTTTTCATTTTTTTGGGGGGAGCCTGGAGCACCGCTTTAATGATGTTGACAAGGGAGCAGCTGCAGGGCAGACAAAAAGCAGTGGCTTCACTTGACTGGTTGTCCACCTTGAAACTGATGGGGATAAAGCCTGCAGTGAGGAACAAGGTGAGTATTTGTCTTTATTACATCCCCCCTCCCCAGAGTAAACAAACACTTGAAGGGGTAGAAGGCAAATAAAACTTAACATAATAAAGCTTAATTTGATCTGCCTTTAAAATTAACATCATTTTCAATGGTTTTGCACAGAGCAGTCCTGATCCTCATCTTCTGTAGTCCCCTGCCGATGCTCCTAGATCCTAGCCCCTTCCGAATGCCCACCATAGCAAGCCATTTGCTATGGGGGCACTCATGTGGGTTAGTTTCCAAGTCTGCTCTGTGTATCCATTGACATACACAGTGTTACTTGGCACCACCCCCCCAATCTCTCCTCATTGGCTGTCATTGACAGCAGCAGGAGTCAATGGCTCCCACTGCTGTTTCTGAGCCAATGAGGAACCACTGCTCCTGTGCATAGCACTGGACAGAAATTGGGCTCAGGTACGTATGAAGGAAGATTAGAGGGGAGCTGCATGTAGAAGATTTTTTACCTTAAAGTGGTTGTAAAGGTTCTTTACCTTCATGCATTCTATGCATGAAGGTAAAAAAATCTTTTGTGTGCAGCAGCACCCCCAGCCCCCCCCTAAAACTTACCTGAGCCCCATCCCAATCCAGCTATGTGCACAAGAGCCTTGGATCACCCAGGTCTCTCTCTCCTCATTGGCTGAGACAGCAGCAGTGGCCTTTGGCTCCCGCTGTGCTTCATATCAAGCTGCTTGCTGTGGGGGCACAGGGCAGGAAGGAGGATTGGGGCTGCTCTGCACGAAACCAATGCACAGAGCGGGCAAGTGTGACACATTTGTTTTAAAAAAAAAAGCCTTTAATATCACTTTAATGAAGACAATGTATTAAGGTAAAAATACCATTCTGCCTTTAGAACCACTTTAATCTCCAAATGAATAACTGGTGATTCTGCTATGAAGGTCCTATTCAGGCACTTCCTGTTATGGGGTGACAAAGTTCTGTCCCTTTCTCACAGTTGCCTTCCTGCGTTGTCACCCTGTTACATGTTTTCTAGTAAAGGCTGTGGCTAGTCAAGTTGCTGCTCAATGCACAAGCATTTTACTCCACTTCATCATCAAGAAGCCCACCCTCCATGCAGCCTCCGCTGAACCAAGTGCATATAGACAGGATGTGGCTGCAGAGAGGCTGTAGGAGAGCAGCAGCACTGTTATGCAACAAATGATGAGATAGAAACACTAAAAACAGCATTTTACAAAAAGAAAAAACATAACAATTGTTTACTATACACAGTTTTTGAGCACTTGTCATCTAGTTAGGGTTTACATTACTTTCCTTTCATATGTGAACAAGGATTGCTGGATCACTGTAAATTAGTTAAAGGAGAAGTACAGCCAAAGCTGATTGTCTATAGCCCTGGCCAAAAGTTTTGAGAATGACAGAAATAATAATTTGCTTGCAAGGAAGCGTTCAGTCATCATTGCTTTGCACAAAAAAGGATTCACAAACAGAGATAATGCTGCTATTAAGATTGCACCTAAATCAACCATTTATCGGATCATCTGAATTTCAAGGAGATTGGTTCCATTGTTGTAAAGGCTTGAAGGCGCCCAAGAAAGTCCAGCAAGTGCCAGGACCGTCTCCTAAATTTGATTCAGCTGTGGGATTGGGGCACCATCAGTGCAGAGCTTGCTCAGGAATGACAGTAGGCAGGTGTGAGTGCATCGGCACGCACAGTGATGTGAAGACTTTTGGAGGATGGGCTGGTGTCAGGAACGGCAGCAAAGAAGCCACTTCTCTCCAGGAAAAACATCAGGGACAGACAGATATTCTGCATAAGGTACAGGGGTTGGACTGCTGAGGACTGGGGTAAAGTAATTTTCTCTGATGAACCCCCTTTCCGATTGTTTTGGGAATCCGTAAAAAACCTTGTCCAGAGAAGAAAAGGTGAGCACTATCATCTATCCTGTGTCATGCCAACAGTAAGGCATCCTGAGACCATTCATGTGTGGGGTTGCTTCTCAGCCAAGGGAGTGGGCTCACTCACAATTTTGCTTAAGAACACAGCCATGAATAAAGAATGGTATAAAAACATCCTCCGAGAGGAACTTCTCCCAACCATCCAAGAACAGTTTCATGAGGAACAATGCCTTTTCCAGCATGATGGAGCACCTTGCCATAAGGCAAAAGTGATAACTAAGTGGCTTTGGGTAGAAAACATCAAAAGTTTGGGTACATAGCCAGGAAACTCCCCATACCTTTATTCCATTGAGAACTTGTGGTCAGTTCTTAATAGGTGGCTGAACCCCCCCCCCCCCACACACACACACACACACACACACACACACAAATTCTGATAAACTCCAAGCATTGGTTCTGCAAGAATGGGCTGCCATCAGTCAGGATGTGACCCAGAAGTTGATTGACAGCATGCCAGGGTGAATTGCAGAGGTCTTGAAAGAGAAGGGTCAACACTGCAAATATTGACTCTTTGCATAAACTTAATGTAATTGTCAAAAAAAACCTTTGACAATTATGTAATGCTTGTAATTCTACTTCCGATACCATAGTAACATATGACAAAAAGATCTAAAAACACTGAAGCAGCAAAACGTTTGCCCAAGGCTGTAGGCTGGGGAAGAATACCAACTCTCAGTTCTCACCCTTAGAGCCGGCGGGGGACAGATGCAGCATAGGATCAATGCTGCATCCACCTAGGTAAGAATAAATAAAAAACAAATCCCATACTTCTCTTTTAAAGCCACAGCAGAGCAGACAAACCTGCAATGAAGCCTTGCTTTGACAGATGCAAATCTTTTGCATGAAGCTCATTTTTTATTTCAGCAATTGAGAATGTCTCTTCAGTTGTTTCTCACGCTCTCCCAAGCAGTACCTCTCACATAAAAGAGCCAGTCCAACCAAAACTCATATAGCAATCATAGAGGTCTAGTTAGCTGACAGTATGATATCAAAAATTAGGGTAAACAGTGCATCACTCATTTATCTAGTATGCCTACATTTTTTTATGATGATTTGTTCAGTTAGAATCATACTGTGTATGGACCCAATTGTCTGGATTCCTGAACTGTGTAATTCAGCCAGATCTGCACAGAAACTTGTGATTTGCCGATTTTCCTGTTTTTGGGGTTTTTTTTGGTATTTTCAGCTGGTCTGACAGATGTGTGAAGAACCACACAACTGAGGTATATACATGGCACATCTGCATGAATATATTTAACAATAAAAAAAATACTCATTCGTCTGGGTACAGGTGTAAGGACCTATTCACAGTTGTCTATTCTCTTACAGTAAATGTATATGTTGTACTGCATAAACATGCATTTTAAGTACAAATCCTGTTATTATTATGTGGCAACTTGACAACTCTACACTGCAGCTTATGTAGAGCTCGCCCCTCACAAGTGTCTCTGATAAGGAAGCAGGATGGCAGATAATACTTTTTTCTTGTATAACTTCGGCCTCAAACCTGGTCATTGTGTGGAGGTGGAGGGCTTCATTCCGAGGGCTGTAGAAAGTTTTTCATCAACTTGGGAAAAGATGCCAAGAATTTTGAGGTACACTTTGATATTCGATTTGACTTCCAGGGAGAAAAGCATATTTTAGCCTTGAACTCGATAGAGGACGGTGTCTGGGGAGTGGAGCAGAGGAAAAGAATCTTTCCGTTCCAGGAGGGATCAGACACCGTGGTTTGCTTCCAGCTTGAGCTAGACAAGATCACCATACAATTACCTTCATTTCCAGTCCGCTTTGCCATAGAGGAGAAAACCTCTTGGCTGTGGAAAACCTCCGGATCAAGTCTATCACATTTAAATAAAGAATCCCTCAATAGAGGAGCTGCCTGTCCCATGTGTCCATATCCAGGCTCTGTAAATTGGCCATTGTGGAGAAAGTTAAAATGTATTTTCTCCTCTTTTATACCCCCCCCCCCATCCAATCTGCATCCTTGCTGCTCATGTAGACATACATTGTGCTTTGCTCAGTCCATTTAGTACAAATTAATTTCATCCATATTTCAAATAAAATCCAATGAAAAAAAAAAAGCTCACCCTTGAAGGGGCTGCTGGAAAGTAGTACGGGGCCACCAATCACTGCACACCAACAATTAAATCTCAGCCTAGGGGAAATCTTTTTATGATTTATTGTAGCACAACTTTAACAGGAAGAAGGGCTTTTCGGTCATGGGATACTCGTAGAGGTTCGGCAACAGCACAGGAGGACAAAATTCTCTCCAGTCTCTTAATAGCAGCTTTCTGGAGGTAGCAGGGGATGGTAAGAATGTCTAAAGCCCCACAGCTACAGATCACAGGGCAATTACTGGCCACAGATCCCTTCTGGCACTTGTGCAATTAATAGTCCCCAACAAGATCTTTACTCACAGGGGCTGATTTCCTAAAACTGGAGAGTGAAAAATCTGGTGCTGCTGTGCATGGTAGCCAATCAGCTTCTAATTTCAGCTCAAATCAATTAAGATTTGAAAAAAAAAATTGGAAGCTGATTGGTTTGTTTGCAGAGCTGCATCAGATTTTGCATTCTCCAGTTTTAGTAAATAACCCCCACAATGTCCTGGGAGCCATCTAGTCTTCACAGGTAGATCTCTTGTGGGGAAGATAGAAAACTCCTTCTCCAGACCAGGACTCTGAAGCAGTGTCCTTCAGTAGGTATGCCTCCTCAGCAGTTCTCAGAAGTCCCTTAGCCCATCCACTGCTGAGGCCCAAACTATAATGTCTTGTCTCTTGTGATTCTTCTCCTAGAAGCAGCAGCCTCAGGAGTACTGGAACCCTTCCTGACAAGGAAAGAACAAAATGTTCAGGCCTCCTGTATATTATCACCCCCCCCCCCCCCCAGCTGCCCTCTGGATGTACAGTTCCAGGTATTGACTAGGGCAGAGCTTTTTTTAGCTGCAACTTGGTGGAACTCCAACACCACCTTTGGCTCAGGCCTTCTCCTCCCTGCTCACCACCACAGCTTGTCTCCCAATGGCTTCCTCAGATCTGATCTCCTGAGTGGCTCCACTGAGTGCAGAATGGGGACAAGGGAGATGCAGGTGCCAACACCCCCACTGGATGATCTCCCTGCAAGTGAGAGGTGTAGCCCCCTACAGTGTTTGGTGTGGTACTAGAACCAGCTGTGTGCTTCAGCTTAATACAACAAAAGAAAGACACGTGGAAGATACACTCTGTGTGTAATCTACCCCTGAACTCTGCACTCTGTATGCAGTGCACCCCTGAACTCTACAATGTGTAAGTAGCGTACCCCTGCACTCTGTATGTAACTCGCTCCTGGTATTTAATACCCCTTTAAGACCCTCCCTCTGTTAGTAAAATGTGACCGCAGCCACTATTTTATGTGCTTTGGAGGGTGTGTGCATGGGGGAGGGGTGTTTTAGGGGGTTGTGGTTGAGTTGCGGCACCTATGTATTGAGGAAAAAAGCCCTGAGTCAGGGTATGATAAATATTCAGCTGATCTTTTGAATCTCCCTCCCTATGCTCTGAAAGCGGCAACCACACTGTCAGCTCAGGAACCCTGAGCAGATCCAAATAACCAACAACCACTTTATTCATTACAATGAAGTCAAACTAAACTTACCTAACAGCCAAACTGGAAGCAACCACTCCACTCACTATAGTGGAGCCAATAACTAAATTTACCTAACAGTCTAACTGAGAGGGTCCCACACCTATAAAAATAAGACAATGTTGCATTAGAGCCCAGATCCAGGCAATCTTTTTTGGGATAAGTAGGGAAAGGTTTCCCTTTTGGGTAGATTTACCCTAATTTCTCATTATGTTGCCAAAACTTTATAGTTGCCACCTAACCATGGAGTGAGGAAAAATCTTAAGCTGGCTATACCTGGTCCAAAAATTCTAGTTTTCTGAACATTCACTTGATTTTCTAATAGTCAGTGGAGTCAAATCAACATTAATTGTGGTGGCAAGAAAATTTAAAGGAGCAGAGTGGTATTTTATTTTAATGAATTTCTAAAAGTACATAAGGTTTTTGTTTGGGAAAGTCCTTTCTTTCCAAAAAAGCAAACAAAATTTTTAATTACTTTCCAATGACATTTGTCAAGTCATTGAATTTTTGTGTGAATGATTGCACTACAATTGTTTGTAAAATCTACTAATGTGTGTCCAGCTTTACAAAGGGAGCAAAGAATATGTAAGCACTAACAATGAACTTATTTAGTCTGTTAACCACTTGACCCCCAGAGGGTTTTACCCCCTTCCTAACTGGGGCAATTTTTGCTAATCTGTATTGTGATATTTTAACTGGCAATTGCTCAGTCATGCAACACTGTATCCAAATGAAATCATATTTTTTCACACAAATAGAGCTTTCTTTTTGTGGTACTTGATCACTACTCGGTTTTTTATTTTTTATTATATGACCAAAAAAAGAATGAACATTTTGAAAAAAAAACCAATATTTTCTATTATAAAACATATCCAATAAAATAAAATTTCTTCATAAATTTAGGCCAAAATGTACTCTTGTCTTTGGTGAAAAAAAAATCCCAAGTGTATATTAATTGGTTTGTGTGAAAATTCTAGCATCTCAAACTATGGTATATACAGTATACTGGAATTTATACGGCTATAGACACTATACTAATAAAATGGAATAAAGCGAGCGCTCATAAAATAGAGTAAGTTGTAGCAGCTAATGAGGAAATCACAATAACCTCACGTCCTGTAAATGGTAAAATATAAAGTGCAGCGCTAAAATGAGTAATCAATAAATTTGAAAAATTAAATATAAGTTCATTTAAAAGTTTGTGCAATCAATAAACTCATATGAGGCACTAATGGAACACTTCCATAGTTGTAGATATCTCATAAAGGCTTGTGATAGAGGAAATGACAGAAATGCGCACTCACCGACCGCGCATAGAAAATGCGCATATAAACATCCATCAACCCAGGTGTGAAACAGCGGGTAGGTGATGAGGCATCCCTCAGGAAAAGGTTGTCATCAAGCAATGGTCAGCCAGACTTAGAGGACTCCTTTAAGGATGTGGGTAAACCACCTGGATACAAGGCTCCCTCCTCTGGATGTTGATGTTGAATGTAGTATAAGCTGTGCTTAGGATCTGTATATAGGCAGAAATGTACTCCTGGCCCATCAGGGATGTCAGGCTTCTGGTACAAGACTCTGCGGCCTGTTCAGGATACATGGGTACATCCGCCGGCCACCTCCTCCTCCGCCTCTCTATCCAACACCTGTGTTAGAGATTCTGGATATAGCCCTACAGAACAAACAGTGAGTGCACAGTCCACATGTGTTTCTGCTGTTTCTCTGCAAAGAGGAACTTTATTCAGGAAAAAAGACAAGAGTTTTATCATAAATGCAGCTACAAACGTATAAACATCTACTGGTTGAAGAATATACCTCTACTGAATACTTATACTGATGTACTGAAGTAGTTGATGCACTAAAATACATGAACATTGTAGTTCAACAAAAGAGCAATGAAGGGGTTAACTGTGTACCTAACGCATGTAATGTGTGCTGCTTTTATTCACAGATCTGGCTGTTTTTTCTCCCTGCTTTTCAGGGAGAAGAAACAGCCAGTTCGCTGTTCTGTGTACAGAGTTCTGTGGGTTTATAGCCAAAATCATTGCCTGAAACCTGCTGACAAACTCATGCTGTGTCCAATCACAGAACGAGTCGGCGGGGGGCACACGCATGTACGCACACACCCTAAACCCAGAAGAAAGGCTGCGACATATGGATACATCACCTAGCCTGGCTGTATCGCCCGCACACAGTAAAATGTACTGTGGGTTGGCGGCAAGCAGTCATATATAACATTGAAAGCCTTTTCAGAAAAATACCTAGATGAGAACCACAGTCCAACCTGCATTCTTCCAAGTCATTTAAATAGATCATCCACAATGTGTCACAGACATACTGATTTCACAGAAATAAACCATCTCCTCCTTAACCTCCTCGGCGGTCTGATTATTTCTGATTTTTTTGTGCTGAAAGCAGTACCATTTTTTTGCATGGAAATACAGTATGTAGTTTTTTATTGTAGGCTGTAATTTTTAGGAATAACTCACTGAAATCTGTCCGAACAAGAGTCTAGTAAACATCCCGGGTAGGATACAATTTGAAACACGAAATCATAAATTATAATTAAATAAATAATCATAAAAAATTATAATAATAATAAATTTAATTCAATAATATAATCAAACCAAAAACACTGAAATTTGAAATACAGAGGCAAATTCGCACATCGCTGAGTAAAGTCGCAAAATCGTTTTCAGTGTCTGATGATGAATTTCCCCACAAATCATTATCACTCAATTCTGCAAGTGGTTCTGATTTACTATCACTGTTCTCTAGCTGGGACGCTTTTTGGACGCCATGGACTTTTCTAAGTTTCCAGGCAGAAAGAACAGTCAAAATGCAGGCAGGGCACAGGACAAAGCACTCGGGACAAAATGTATGTGAAATGCACTGAAACAGCAATGTTTTACTATGTAATAGTCATTTTAAAAAAAATGAAACGTCACAGGGACCGGAACACGGAAGCCGGATGCCAGCATCGGACGGAGGAGATGGCCGGGGACGCTGCAGGGGACACATCTTGGGAGCGAAGGACAAGGTAAGTGCTGCAGGGACTCCCAGAGCAACGCCGCATGCTAAGCCCGAGTGTAGCTCGGGGTTACTGCTTTTGGTACTGACATTTTACCCCGAGCTACACTCGGGAATACCGCTAAGGGGGTTAATGCGTTTCATCACATAGTGGCTTGATCACAAGTCACTATGTGTTAAAACATGTTGAAGAGATGTATTATTTGTGTGGAATCTCTATTCCTGTCCTAGGGGAACAGTACTGCTCCTTTATAAACACTATACACCGAGTGAGCGTTGTCATCTTAGGACAGGAAGTGTGTCACTGGCAGGATCACAGATGAAAATAAGGGGAAAAAACCTGAACAAAAAAAAAACAGTAATCTGCAATGTATAATATATCTGGGGTGTACATATGTTTTAATGTGTGATTAAAGGCAAAGCTTTTTTTAATAATTTTGGAGAGAGTAAGGGTAAGTTATAACCATCATCAATTTTTTTTTTGCCATTTGTGTCCCATTGGGGAGGTTTCCCTGTTCCTGTCTCAAAGCCAAAAAAGGAAGTGACAGGAAATCCCTCAAAATTGAAGGAATCCTGGGGGCTGTAACCAGGGTCACAAGAACTAGTGTCCTTATTGGAAGATTTCCCTTCTATTACTGTTCAAATGGCAAACCAAAATTTGTGATTTTCTTTTCACAATGATAGCAGTAAACAGGTCAAATGGAGAGGGTGAATCTCCCTTTTAAAACATATCCAATAAAATAAGGGGCGCAGACAGCAATAAAAACCTAATAGGTGTTCTAATCCCTCTCCACTCTGTCCAAAACTGAAAAGAGTTTTGCATTTAGTTATACTTTACAGATGGAAATTCAACACACTTTGGGAGGATTTTCCTAATATGCTGTGTCTCTACAACAGGAAGCAAGGGGAAATCTTTCCAGTGGGGACAAAATCAGCAGAACAAAATAGGTTCTAACCCTTCCCCATTTCATTCAAAATTTAAACATAAAACATAATTTAAACATAAAAGGTTCATCTTGAATCCTAGGTATTACATACAGTACAACAGCAGTATTTGTAAATGTTCCATAAGCAGAAAGTCCAACATCTCGTTCAATATACCGGCTTTAATCATGGAAGGGGAGCGGATAGAAGGTGGAAATAACCTGCCAGACCAGGTAATATCACCAACATGCCCTCCCCTGTTAGCAGTTGGTTTTATAATTAGAAGTACTCACCAGCCACTTTATTATGTACACCTGTTCAATTGCTTGGTAACACAAATTGCTCATGAGCCAATCAACTCAATGCATTTAGGCATCTAGATGTGGTGAAGATGACTGGCTGAAGTTCAAACCGAGCATCAGATTGGTGAAGAAAGGGGATTTAAGTGACATTGAACATGGCATGGTTGTTGGTGCCAAACGGGCTGGTCTGAGTATTTCAAAAACTGCTGATCTACTGGGATTTTAACACACAAACATTTCTAGGGTTTACAGAGAATGGTCCGAAAAAGAGAAAATATCCATTGAGTGACAGTTGTGTGGACAAAAATGCCTTGTTGATATCAGAGGTCAGAGGAGAATGGGCAGACTGGTTTGAGATGATGAAAAGGCAGCAGTAACTCATGTCAATATGGTCCACAATCTGAGGAATGTTTCCAACACCTTGTAGAGTCTATACCACGAAGAATTAAGGCAGTTCTGAAGGCAAAAGAGGGTCCAATCCGGTACTAGCAAGGTGTACCTAATAAAGTGGCCGCTGAGTGTATATTCTTTCTGTAGGGATTTCGAGAGCCCTGTGTCTGAGGTCAGAATAATGTCCCTTTATTAATCACCTGTGTGTATCATATATCAGTGTTCAGACATCTACAAACACATGACTGAACTCATGACTGAGCAGAATTAGCACAAAATTAAGTTTTTTATTTATTACAAGTTGAGAAAAGTAATGCGATTGAGTAAGCAATTGTTTAAACTTAGAAAAATGTTCAAAGGGCTAGTCTGCCCAAAAGTAAGGGACAAAGTTCATGCATGTTTTAGGAGGCAAAGTTGAAAAAGTAAAATTCCAGGTTTAATGTCACTTTAACCACTTACAGCAGAACTATAGGAAAAACTTTTTTTTTGTCATTTTGGATAGAGTAAGGGAGGGTTATAACCCCTGTCAGATTTTTGTTGTTACCATCTGTGTCCCATTGCGGAGACTTCCCTTCACTTCCTGTCCCATAGCCAAACAGGAAGTGGGAGGAAATCCCTGCAAATTAAGGGGATTCCTTGGGGGCCCCCAGGTCACCAGAACTAGTGTCCCAATTGGAAGATTTTCCTTCTATTTCTTTTCCGGGGACAACCCAGAATTTGGGATTTTCTTCTACTTCCACTTTCAATAATCATAAATAGAGCTTTCGTTTGGTGGGATTTGATCACCACTTGTTTTTTCATTTTTTGCAATATAAATGTAAAAAGACCGAAAATTTAGAAAAAATCAATATTTTTTAATTGCTGCTATAAAACATCCAATTAAAAAAAAATAAAAATCTAATTTCTTCATAAATGTTGGCCAAAATGCATTCTGCTACATGCCTTTGATAAAACAAAAGTGCATTGATTGGTATGCATGAAAGTCTTATGTGGCTACAAATTATGGTATATTATGGTATATATACTGGAATTTTTATGTATTTTTTTTGTAATACTACTGATGGCGGTGATCAGTGAGTCATAATAGGACTAAGAGAGTGCGGCAGCTATTCTGACACTGACGCCGAAGGGGGAGCTGACTACCATTGGCATCACCAGTGACACTAATACAGTGATCAGTGATAATACTATATACTGTCACTGTACTAATGACACTGGCTGGGAAGGGGTTAACATCTAGGGCGATCAAGGGGTTAAATGTGTGCCTAACTATGTGTAATGTGTGTATTATATACTGTTTTCACTAAGAGATCTCTTTGTTTGTCATCCCTGCTTTGCAGGGATGAGAAACAGTGGGATTGTTCCCTCTGTACAAAGCTTTTGAGGGATTTTGACAGTGACTTTGAGACTCCCCTGAAGCACTCTGGATGTGACTAAAAACAGATGATTCCTGGAATTCTTCTTTAAATTTTTTCAAAAAGTGCAAAAAAATACCCGTCACCCTAGGACAGGAAGTAACTCAATCACGGATAGACGTGCACACTGGAAATTTTCATTTTGTAAGCATTCATTAATTGTAGAATTTTGTTTTGTCATATTCATTATGTTGTACTGATTCATTTTTGGAATTCATTTTGTATGTTCAGCATTTGTTTTGTATATTCGTTGGTCCATGTGGATTCAAAGTATTTTGCAGTTTTTCCGTCAGATTGCTATATATTCGATATGTTATAGAATTGGACGGATTTGAATCAGACAAATTTGAATACAAGTACAAACCCACCAAGAGAAATGGCATGAGCTGAATGAACAATATTGACTGGCGCCATGTGCATCCAAATTAACAAACAGAATGAAATTCGGATCCATTCGTTATCTGAATCTGAATGAACAAACATATTCAAAAATTGAATTAATTTCCCTATGGGCCCGACCTACTATCACATCATGTGACGTCATCCAAATTAAATGAAGGCATTCGTTAATTTCGTTGTAACCTTTTTAGGATTTGTTGTTATTTGTGTCTGTCTCCATTTGGAGATTTGGATACATTTGAAAATCCGAAATGAAATTTTCATTTGAAAAACAAATCAGAACAAGACGAATCGCACATGTCTAATTATGGAATCAGGTAGAAATAAAGCGAAAAAAAGCCTGGAAAAAAGGAAGACTAATGCAGCCACTACCTCTAAGGTTGTCACCCTTTTTTTTTCTAAAGTGTTACTAAACCCACAAAAGTAAAATCAGTCTGTATATGCAGTAAAGCATGCTTGTTATACTCACTGTGGAACCTAAGGGGTTAATCCTCTGCACTGTGTAAAAATGTTGTTTGATCCTGACTTCTCTGATCCTCACCTTCTTCCAGTGTCCCCCTCTTATCTCCTGATAAGACATATTGTGTGGAGTCACTCTGCACATGCTCAGTTTGGTGTGTATTGCTGGAGATATTTTTTTTCCCCCCTGGGAGAGTGCGTGCGATCAGCACAGGGCAAATCAGTACTGCTCAGACAGAGGTCAGGGGTTTTGAATCCTCATAGAGCAGAAAGAAAACTCCTACAAGCTTTAACCAGTGCTCTGCTGGACACTGATAGAAGTCACAAGACTGCTCTAACTGCTGATGAGGAAAGGTATTTAGCATTTTTTATTTACTAAAATAATTGCATTCCCATGCTCTGTGTACTGTGGGAGACCAGATATAGTGAATGCAGGGTCCGGGGAGACCAGGTATAGTGAATGCAGGGTCCGGGGAGACCAGGTATAGTGAATGCAGAGTCCAGGGAGACCAGGTATAGTGACTGCAGGGTTCGGGGAGACCAGATATAGTGAACACAGGGTCCGGGAGACCAGATATAGTGAATGCAGGGTCCGGGGAGACCAGATATAGTGAGTGCAGGGTCCGGGGAGACCAGATATAGTGAATGCAGGGTCCGGGGAGACCAGATACAGTGAATGCAGGCTCTGGGGAGACCAGACACAGTGAATGCAGGGTCCGGGGAGAGCTAATATAGTGAATGCAGGATCCGGGGAGACCAGATATAGTGAATACAGGGTCCGGGAGACCAGATATAGTGAATGCAGGGTCCGGGGAGACCAGATATAGTGAGTGCAGGGTCCGGGGAGACCAGATATAGTGACTGCAGGGTCCGGGGAGACCAGATATAGTGAATGCAGGGTCCGGGGAGACCAGATATAGTGAACGCAGGGTCCGGGGAGACCAGATATAGTGAACGCAGGGTACGGGGTTTAGTAACCCTTTAAGCATTGCCGCATGTTGCAGTAAGGCAGGGCTGCTTGCCACATCTAAATCACACCAGAGAAATACATTACCCTTGGTTTTTAAATTAAGCCATACCAAAACACATTGTACTTTGTTACCATGCTTTTTGAAACATAAGTTCTCATGCACATTAGCAAGGTGTGTGGGTAGTCATCAGCAATAATGCCACCACAGCACGCCTGTAAAAAAATGTTTGCAAATTTTTGTGTGTTACGGGAACGTGGGTGATTTTGAGTGCATTAGCACATTGCACAATTGTAAACAGAGCCTGAGGACTGGTAGGCTGCAATATGTTCCATTTTTCGTCATGCGTGTAAGTACATTTGGACCTACGCAGAAGTAAATGCAAGCCAAAAAATTGAGTCAAACTCTTCAGCCATATAGCAAGGAGGACACTGACACAACTGGTTACAGTATAGAGAAGAAGACAAGATATTGCGGGCATGTCGTTATTATATCCTTGTTTTTACTATCCTTCCACTTTAGCCTTCATCATGCAGTCTTTCACATTTTGGGTCATAAGATCCGAATACTTCCATCAACTGATAGAAGAGATAAAATGAGCCAAGATGAGGACAACAAACATGTGGTTACATAACAAAAACCCAGTCCAATGTCCTCAGGAAACGTCTCTTTTCTGGCACAGTGGCACCTCAATCTGAACACGATTATAATTCTTCAATTGTTGGCTCCACTCTCTTAACTCATATCCATTTCAAAGCTAGCCACTGGGTGTGTCCATTACTACAGCCAATATTCAGCTGGTGGCTTTATATAAAAGGCCAGTTCACCAGGACTGGAGGAACCGCAAGGAAGCGTCTCATTGCAAATTCATTTGATTGTACAGATTACCTACTCAACAATTCAAAAACAAGACAGATTTTTTTCCTGTTCTTGTGACTTTATTAAGCAAACAGTATCATGTCATCTCAGAACAGAATCCTGATTAAAGGGGGTAAAATTGTAAACGACGATCTGTCAGTTTTCGCGGATGTATACATTGAAGATTGCCTGGTCAGAGATATTGGAATCAACTTGCGTCCTTCAAGACCAGAGGGCATAAAAGTGATCAATGCGGCCGGCAAACTGGTCATCCCTGGTGGGATTGATACACATACTCACTTTCAGTTTCCGTTCATGGGATCCCAATCTATAGATGATTTCTTCCAGGGAACTAAGGTAATATGTTACTTTGATGTCTGCAGTTTATTCATTGCTGTTTTTCATCCATTGGTGTTGATTTATTACAGGCAAATAGACTGAGCACTTTGCAAGTGCAGTTGCACTCATTTTTCCCCAGAGATTAGTGAATGTCGTGAAACTCTGCTGATTTCAATCATCCAATCATGCGCAAGCAAAAATGCTGTTGTGTTTTTTTAACTTTCCTTGTACCTGATTGGGTATTCTTTACAAAATGAAGCTTCAGTGCATTTATTAAACTCTGGGGAAAATGAGTGCAGGGTGCACAGTCTGTTTGCCTTCAGTAAATCAACACCAGCCTGTCATCTATGTGTGTTAATGTTTGAAAAAAAAACAATACAAATATCTATCTATCTATCTATCTATCTATCTATCTATCTATCTATCTATCTAATATATAGATTGCAATTAAATAAGTACATGGGAATATCTAGATTTGTTTATTTCTTACTCTTAGGCTTGTCTTTCTGCTTCGTAGTACTTCACAATACACTCACCGGCCACTTTATTAGGTACATCTGTTCATTTGCATGGTAACAAATTGCTAATTAGCCAATCACATGGCAGCAACTCAATGCGACTTGCTGAAGTTCAAACTGAGCATCAGAATGGGGAAGAAGGGGGTTTAAGTGACTTAGAACATGGCATGGTTGTTGGTGCCAGACGGACTTGTCTAAGTATTTTTAAGAACTGCTGATCTACTGGGATTTTCAGACACAACCATCTCTAGGGTTTACAGAGAATGGTCCGAAAAAGAGAAAATATCCATTGAGCGGCAGTTGTGTGGATGAAAATGCCTTGTTGATGTTAGAGGTCAGAGAAGAATGGGCAGACTGGTTTCTACATTCTAGAAAGGCAATAGTAGCCCATGTCAATATGGACCAAAATCTCTGAGGAATGTTTCCAACACCTTGTTGAATCTATGCCACAAAGAATTAAGGCAGTTCTGAAGGCAAAAGGGGGTCCAACCCGGTACAAGCAAGGTGTTCCTAATAAAGTGGCTGGTGAGTGTATATTTGCTCCTTCTTACAATGCAAATCTGTGAGTTGGTTGACTCATTGAAAACAATCTATGGTATAGCTGAAATCTCAACTCCAGCCAAAACATTTTTTTTTCAGTTTGGATTTTGGAAGAGTTAGAGTCTCCATCAGGTTCTTATTGTTATGCATGTCTCTGTCAGGGGAATTTTCTTTCCTGTCATTTCTTGTACAAGCCCCTGTTTATTGTCTTGGTTTATAGCTAGTGAAGCTGGCCATATGCTAGTAAAGTTCAAAGTTTTTTATTTTAAGAATGATCGTTCAATTTTCTAATCATTAGTGGGGTCTGATCAAAGTTTGCTTTCAAACAAAAGCACTTTTAAACATTTGTCCAGTCAACATACAAAGAATTTTTGTACGAATGTTTGTACAAATATTCATACAAACACTCATGCAAAAATCTATAGCCAGCTGTATAGCCACCTTAAATGAGATGTTACCCCAACATTTCACATTCCTGATATGTGCTTGCTGTATCATGTACTTGTGTTGAAAAGCATCCTGTTCTCTTTGCATTGCTTCCATTGTGTGAAATACCTGGGGATCCTGCCAGTCCCTCTGCTTTCCTATTTCAAACTTACCACTCTAGGCATGAGAGCACATCCATCCCAGTGTAGTCGGTGTACTGGCTGTGCTGGGATCTCAGCCTGCCTGTCCTCCAATGGCCACAGCCATTCATTGGGAAGCTCAGTGTACTGCTGTTTTTCCACCCCCAGCTCTCCAAGCCTCTTATGCACTTGAGAACAGAGGTCATATGATCTTGTATAAAAGAAAGTGAAAAAAAGTAAATTTATGATATATATATATATATATATATATATATATATATATATATATAAATATATATATATTGCATTTATAAAGTATTCAGACCCCATTCACTTTTTTAAATGTTGGTATGTTGCAGCCTGATACTATAGTTGTTTAAATTAATTTTTTTCTCATTAATCTACACTCAGTACCCCATGAAGATAAAGTGAATACAAAATGTTAGAAATGTCTGTGAATTTATTAAAAAGAAAAAAACGGAAATATCACATGTACTTAAGTATTCAGATGCTTTACTCATTACTTTGTTGAAGCACCTTTGGCAGCAATTACAGCCTCAATTTTTTCGGGGGTATGACGTGGCAAGCTTTACATACCTGGATTGGGTCAGTGACAGTCAGTGGAGCACTATTTTCTGGTCTCTCCAGAGAATGGAGTTCAAGGCAGAGCTGTGACTGGGTCATTCTTGTCTGTAAGCCACTTCTGTGTTGTCTTGACTGTGTGCTTTGGATCATTGTCATGTTGGAAGATGAACTTTTGGCCCAGTCTCAGGTCCTGAGTGCTGTGGAACAGGTTTTCATTGAAGATATCTCTGTACGTTGTCCCATTCAACTTTCCCTCAACCCTCACCAGTCTCCCAGTTTCTGCTGCTGAAAAACACTCCCAAAGCATGATGCTGTCACCATCATGCTTCACTGTTGGGATGGTATTGGGCAGATGATGGATGGTACCTGGTTTCCTCCAGACATAACATTTATAACTGAGGCCAAACAGTTCAGTCTTGATTTCATCAGACCAGAAAATCTTGTTCCTCACAGTCAGAGTCCTTCAGGTGCTTTTTTGCAGGCTTTCATGTATGGAGAGACTTCCGTCTTGCCACTCTTCTGGTAGAGAGCTGCAGTGATGGTAGTTTTTCTAGAACTTTGTCCCATCGGGTTCTTGGTCACCTCTGTTACTTAGGCTCTTTTCTCCCGATTGCTCAGTTTGGCTTGGCGACCAGCTCTTGGAAGAGTCCTGGTTGTGTCAAACTTATTCCATTTGAGAATTATGGAGGCCACTGTGCTCTTGGGAACCTTCAGTGCAGCAGATTTTTTTGTAGCCTTCTCCAGAACTGTGCCTTGCAGTAATCCTGTATCTGAGCTCTTCAAGCAGTTCCTTTGACCTTGTGACTTTTGCTCTGATACAGTATGCAGTGTCAGCTGTGAGGCCTTTTATAGAGAGGTGTTCTTCTTTCCAAATCATGTCCAATCAATTTAATTTACCACAGGTTGACTCCAATCAAGGTGTCAAAACATTTCAGCAATGATCAGGAGAAGCAAGAGGCACTTTAGCTAAATTTCAAGTGTTATTGCAAAGGGTTTGAATACTTACAATGGATATAAAAAGTCTACACACCCCTGTTAAAATGTCAGGTTTCTATGATGGAAAAAAATGAGACAAAGATAAATAATTTCAGAACTTTTTTCACCTTTAATGTGACCTATAAACTGTACAACCCAATTTGAAAAAAACAAACAGAAATCTTTTGGTGGTGAGGGGGGGGAGTAAACATAAAGAACTAAAATAATATGGTTGCATAAGTGTGCACACCCTCTTATAACTGGGGATGTAGCTGTGTTCAGAATTAAGCATTCACATTCAAAATCATATTAAAGAGGAATCAGTACACACCTGCCATCATTTAAAGTGCCTCTGATTAACCCCAAATAAAGTTCAGCTGTTCTAGTAGGTCTTTCTTGACATTTTCTTGACATATCTCCCGTATTCTCCATATGTCTGGGCTATGGGGTAGAGTGGCAAGACGGAAGCCTTTTCTTATGAATAAAAACATCCAAGCCCCGCTAAATTTTGCAAAAACACATCTGAAGTCTCCCAAAAGCATGTGGGAAAATGTGTTGTGGTCTGATGAAACCAAGGTTAAACTTTTTGGCCATAATTGCAAAAGATATGTTTGGCGCAAAAACAACAATACACATCACCTAAAGAACACCATACCCACAGTGAAGCATGGTTGTGGCAGCATCATGCTTTGGGGCTGTTTTTCTTCAGCTGGAACTGGGGCCTTAGTCAAGGTAGAGGGAATTATGAACAATTCCAAATACCAGTCAGTATTGGCACAAAACCTTCAGGCTTCTGCTAGAAAGCTGAACATGAAGAGGAACTTCATCTTTCAGCATGACAACGACCCAAAGCATACATCCAAATCAACAAATGAATGACTTCACCAGAAGAAGATTAAAGTTTTGGAATGGCCCAGCCAGAGCCCAGGCCTGAATCCAATCAAAAATCTGTGGGGTGATCTGAAGAGGGCTGTGTACAGGAGATGCCGTCACAATGTGACAGATTTGGAGTGTTTTTGCAAGGAAGAGTGGGCAAATATTGCCAAGTCAAGATGTGCCATGCTGATAGACTCATACCCAAATAGACTGAGTGCTGGAAAAAAATCAAAAGGTGCTTCAACAAAGTATTAGTTTAAGGGTGTGCACACTTATGCAACCATATTATTTTAGTTTTTTATTTTTACTTCCTTCCACCTAAAATATTTCCATTTGTTGAGTTGTACAGTTTATAGGTCACATTAACCAATTCAATACCGGGCAATTTTACCCCCTTCCTGCCCAGGCCAGTTTTCAGGTTTCAGCACTCTCACACTTTGAATGACAATTGAGCAGTCATACAACATTGTACCCAAACTAAAATTTTATCATTTTCTTCTCACAACTAGAGCTTTCTTTTGGTGGTATTTACTCACCACTGGGGTTTTTATTTTTTGCTAAATTAGCAAAAAAAGACCAAAAATTTTGAAAAAAAAAAAATTTCTTCTTTGTTTCTGTTATAAAAGTTTGCAACTAAATAATTGTTCTTCATAAATTTAGGCCAAAATGTATTCTGCTACATTTCTTTGGTGAAAATAACCCAAATTAGGATGTATTTTCTAGTTTGTAGGAAAGTTATAGAGTTCACAAACTATGGTATAGATCTGAATATTGATCAATCCTGAAGTACTGAGAATGTCAGGACAGTGCAGATATCCCCAAATGACCCCTTTTTGCAGAGTAGACAGTACGACGTACTTCATAAGAGGCATAGCGAGATTTTTGAAGTTGTATTTTTTTTGTCATAATTTTTCAGAAAATGAAAAAATTAAAAAAATTAGTTTCACAATTTTTTTTTTTACATACTGTCACCAGTGCAGTACAGCGTCATCATATAACTGGCATGGCGGTGATCAGGGACACTGACTGGTGACAGTATGAAAAAAAAAATATATATATATATTTTTTTTTTATTTATTATTTTTTATAAAAAAACTTTTTTCATATTTTACTATGACCAAAGTAGTACAATGTTAACATAGTAACATTGTACTACTTTGGGGAAGTGATCAGTATTTTTCTTTTTTTTTTACACAATTTGCTTGTAGCAAAGAATTACTTTGCTATAAGCAAGCATTTACCTGAATGACATCGATTCATTCAGGGTTTTGTTTTTTTTTGGTTTTTTTTGTGCTTAGCTGTGATTTGGCCACAGCTAATCACATGACATGTGCATGTGATTAGATGTGACCATTCACAGCTAGACACTAGTATACAATGGATGGCATGAATGAAGCCATCCATTGTATACAACTGTCATGTGACCTGCTGTGATTGGTCACAGCAGGTCACATGGTACTGGCAACGGGGCCGATACTCAGATCTGTCATCTGCCGTGTCCGAGGTACACGGCTCGTGACAGATCGCGCCGCTGCGCCGCTCTGCAGGAGTGCAATCTGCGCATGTGCGGGAGGACGCCATATGGCGTCCACCCGGAACGCAGGTGACATTTGCCACCCGCCTTTCGGCCATAGGGCGGGCGGCAAATGGTTAAAGGTGGAAAAAGTTATGAAATTACTTTTTTTGTCTCATGTTTTTACATCACAGAAACCTGACATTTTAACAGGGGTGTGTAGACTTTTTATATCCACTGTATGCCAATGTGCTATTTCAGTTTTTCCATTTTCATACATTTGCGAACATTTTCAAAAATTCTGTTTTTACTTTGTCATTGTTGGGGACAGAGTGTGGAATAATGAGATTAAAATGTGAATTTAAACAAAGTATCAGGCTGCAACATAACAAAATGTGAAAAAAGTGAAGGGGTCTGAATATTTTATGAATGCACTATATATATATATATATATATATATATATATATATATATATAGACATTGGCCAAAAGGGCCACCACTTGTGTGAGTCACCACGCACGCTCGCCATCACATCGATGACGTCTACGATGTTCACACATGCTCAGTCAGTCTATGGGTCGCCATCTTGAGTATGAAAAGCTAAATAGTAATGATCTAAAAGGCCACTGATATCATTTCACTACTCAAGAATATTTACAGAGTGAAGCTCACAATGCCTCCAAACCAGATCATGCTACTACAAAACAAAAACAGTCCATACCAGTATATCAACCATCAGGTCAATTCAAACAATGTTCAAAACCCTCAATCACACACAAACGGAAGAAAGGTAAAGCTTTCACTAAGTCCATATGGCACCATTGAATTTAAATGGAAAAATCCATTTCACCTTTTCGTTTTAAGAGACATTTATCTAGGTCTCCTTTTCTAAGGCCAAGATTACATTTTTCCAGAAATGTAGGAGGTCTTATTTTTTTATGTTTTTGTACAACATGCCTAGCCACCAGTCTATCCTTAATATGGGCTATATCATTTACATGTTCAAGTACTCATCTTCTAAATGGACGAATCGTTTTTCCTACATACAATAATGGACAAGGGCATCTTATGGCATATATCACCTGCTCCATACTGCAATTGTAGAAATATTTTATTTCAACAACTTCCCCATTCTTGGGATTTTAAAATTCCTTAATATTGCAAACAAAGGTACACGCCTCACAATGTCCACCCTTTGGGGGGTTTTTATGGCAGCCAGGTATGTCCTGCCGGTACCTTAGGGATCCTATCCAAATGGCATAAAGCTCAAGTTCTTACCATGTCTATAAATTATCATTGAATCTTTAGGCAGAATCTGGGATACATATTTATCTTCATGTAAGACATTCCAATATCTTTTTATGACATTAAAAATCTGACCTGATTGATTTAAATATGTACCTATGATTCGCATACCTAGCTGATCATCTTATTTTTTTTTTTGGCCCAATAGGGACTCCCTTGAAACAGCACTTTTACCTTCTCATAAAATTTTCTTAAATCACCCATCTAATAGCCCCGACTCCTGAATCTGTCAACCAGCTTCTGACTTTAAATTTGAAATGTCCCCTCTGTCAAACAATTCCACTTAGCTCTCATAAATTGCCCAGTGGGGATCCCTCTTTTCAACAATACTGGGTGCTGGCTATTCCAGTGTAACAAACTGTTGGTAGAGGTCAGTTTATGATAAATTGTTGTATTTATGTTGTCACCTACCCCTCTCGTAATCTCCAGATCCAGGAAACTAATGCTATCATACTTGATTTCACTCGTAAAATACATGCCAATATTGATACAATTCAGGACAGTTACAAATTCACTGGATAGATCTTTTTGACCCTGCCAAAGGATGAACACATCATCAGTAAAGTATGCCCACATTAGGATATGTGATGTAAAACATTCCAATTCTTCCACAAAGACTATGGTACGCTCCCACTACCCAAGAAACAGATTTGCGTAGGTCGGTGCACAGGACGAACCCATTGCCATTCCCCTACATTGCCTATAAATCTTTCCATCGAAGAGGAAACCATTATGTTCAGGAATAAACTGTAAAAGTTGAAGAATGAATACAGTGTGCTTCTCAAATATTATACCACTCATATCCAAAAAAGACCTGCAAAGCTCTTAAACCTAGATCATGGCCTATATTGCTATAAAGAGCCTCCACATCAAGGCTGGCCAGCCATACATAATCCTCCATAATTGTAATGTCAGTTAATCTAGTTGCAAAATCTTGCGTATCTTTGATATACGAAGGTAAACATTAAACAAATGGACTCATAGTCTAGGTATTTACTAGCACTTCATGTGAGATTATGAATTCCTGATATTATAGGGCGACCAGGTTTTTCTCAATGATTATGCACTTTTAGTAGAGCATAGAAAGTTGTGAGAGTTGGTTGATCATTAACAATAAAGGCATATTCATCTTTTGAAAGTGTCCTCTCTTCAACAGCTCTTTGTAAGATCACTCTTAAATCATTCAAATATTTAGGGGTTGGAACTTCATAATTACATTACTTAATATATCCTAACACATTTTCAAATAGAATGTTTTCTGTCCATCAGGACTATGTTACCACCTTTATCTGCTGCCTTTATTATCATTTCTTTATTGTTCTGCAATTCTTCCAATGCCCTCCATTCAGAGTATGTCATATTAAATAACTTCCTCTTTTTCTGTTTTCTCACTCCTAAATCACTGAGGTCTCTCTCAACCAGTTTAACAAACAGTTGGATACTGCTGCCCTGAGGAAATGGTGCAGTATAGCTACTTTTCAGTTTAAACATGGAAATAGGTCCTCGTACCTCAGTATCACCACCATTATTCTCAGCCTGGATTGATTCCAACAATCTCAGAGCTTCAATATCTCTTGAAGTCACACCATCCGAGGTACGAATTAGTTTATCTTTATATTTCTTCTTCAATGGCAATTTCCTGGCAAATAGATTGATGTCTTTGACCCATTCAAAAAGGTTAAAGTCCTTTGTGGGAACAAAGGACAGCCCCTTCTTTAGTACTGCTATATGGTCATCTGTCAACAACATCTGGGAAAGATTAAAGATTTGCAAATCATTCTCTTGGGCGGTGGTCATATCTAAGGGGCTCTCTTGGTACCAGCGTGGTCCCATTCCTCCCAATTCCTCAAATGCTGGGTGGGAAAACCTAAAAAAATTCCTTGATTACCCCTAGGTGGTCTAAAGAGGCCTCTCCTACCTCGACCCTTCCTAGAGACATATTTGGGTTCACCTCTACTGTCACTTGAATCACTCTGTCTTTCATTTCCATCATCTGTTTCTGAACTACCTGAATCTTTAGATGTATCTAAGTCAGGCCTCAAAACCATATTTGAGGAAGTTGCAGTCTTACAAGTCCAGGTATTGACTCTCCCATTAGCAAAATCTTCTGAGTCTTTAAAGCTACCCTTGGGGGTTTTTTTTGGTAGCCAGGTATGTCCTGCCGGTACCTTAGGGATCTTATCCAAATGGCTATGTACTAGCATGTCCTTCAAGTTCTTACCATGCCTATAAGTTATCATTGGATCTTCAGGCAGAATATGGAATACATATTTATCTTCATGTAAGACATTCCAATATCTTTTTATGACATTGAAAAAATGACCTGATTGATTTAAATATGTACCTATGATTCACATACCTAGCTAATCATCATTCTTCTTAGTTTTTTGGCCCAATAGGGACTCCCTTGAAACAGCATTTACCTTCTTATAAGATTTTCTTAAATCAACCATATAATAGCCCCACCTCCTGAATCTGTCTACAGCTTCTGAAAATTATGTTCAAGAATAAAATATAAAAGTTGAAGAATGAATACAGTGTGCTTCTCAAATATTATACCTCTTAAAAAAAACGAGATTGCCGCTGCAACTATAAATCGGCATACTGTATATTTGTAGTCTTTTTTTTTTTTTTAAATAAAATCCAGCATTACTTACAGCAACCCCTGGATCATGTAAGCAGCCATTCAGTGTATGGGCATCAGAAGCCCGCTAGGAGTTTCTTCCAGGATTGGGTGCAGCTAGCTACTTCTGATCTAGCGCATGTGCAGTGGGAACTAATCGCAACACATTATGTGTATTGCAGATTGCCATAGCAATGGCGACATCAGAGGAAGTTCCCGCGCAGGGGCGGACTGACCATTTGGAAACTCGGGCACTGCCCGAGGGCCTGGGGTCAGTAGGGGGCCCCTGGTACCTTTTTCATAGGCTTTTTTGAGTTTGGGCAAGGACACAGGGGCCCCATGATACCCTATTGCCCGGGCGCCCCATGAGTTGTCAGTCCGCCCCTGTTCCCGCCCTGTTGTTATGGCAACCTGCCAATCAATCAGCTCCTGGGATTGGGGCATTGGTATCCCAGGAGCCAATGGGAGAAAGGAAATGACGTACCTTGCCACAGCAAGGTAGGATGGAAGCGGAGCACTTTCTTTCATATAAAGAAACTAAAACTAAACAACAAAAAATTACAATATCCAAAAATTAATGGCACCTGGATCGGCAACAAATGAGGCCGTGGTTGCAAAATTGGGTAGAACTCCACTTCAAACACAATGCACCTGTATGTAACCTGAAGACTGAACCTCTGTGAAGGTTGAAGAATGGGGCCATAGCACAGTCTTTCTGGCAGGGATTTTCTTTGTGTCTAGGCTCAATACTCACTTACTCAGGTTCCTTACAGTAGGGTGGTCCAGACCATAGATGTCTTTTAAAAGTTTATTGCAGAGACAACAGGAACAGGGGTTGATGGAATACCCAAACAGTAGCACTTCTTCTCAAGCTGACAATCCCTGGATGGAGCTCAGACATCTCCTGTATACAATAGACAGAAGTAGCATCCAATACAACAGAGGTTCCCATGTTCACTGTGTCCTGGTCCAGGTCATGACTGCAGCATCAGGAATTTAGGAAAGATTTAGGAAGCTCATAGATACATTTTCTTATGTACAAAACAGGCACATTGTAGTATGAATTCATATCAGATGTACTCATTGCCAAATGTAAGCCAGTTCTGTCATCTAGTGGCAAATGTATTTATTACATCAGTGGCGGTTTTGTGATAAACATTCTGGTCAGAGTGATTCAATCACAAGTGAAAGAAGAGCTCAGTATGGTAGAAAACTTTGAGAGAATATACAAAACATTCTTGCCGCTGTTGGTTTGGCATCTTCTGTTAAAGTGGAAGCAAACCGCGTCCATTAAAAAAAAGAACTCCTCTGCAAGACAATGGCATAATATGCTAGCATACATCACATACTAACACATTATGTCAAACTTACCTTAAACCGAAGCCCTCCAGTGGCGCGCTGTCCATGCTGTAGAGGCTTCCATCTTCATCTGCCTTCCTATCGGGTTCGCAAGCTCCGGCCATCTGACTGGCTGGGCCGCAATGAAGTCACTCACACGCAGGGGCGGACTGACAACTCATGGGGCCCCCGGGCAATAGGGTATCATGGGGCCCCTGTGTCCTTGCCCAAACTCAAAAAAGCCTATGAAAAAGGTACCAGGGGCATCTCATGGGGCCTCCTACTGACCCCGGGCCCTCGGGCAGTGCCCGAGTTTCCAAATGGTCAGTCTGCCCCTGCTCCCACGCATGTGCACGGGAGTCTGAAGACACGGCACAGTACTCTGAAGGAATGGCACGGGTATGCTGTTCCTTCAGAGTGCATGCGCCAGCTGCAAAAAGACTTTAATATCTCCTAAGTGGTGCACGTTTAGGAGATATTATTTTTGCCTGCAGGTAATCCTTATTACTGTATAAGCTTACCTGTGAGTAAAAATATACAAAGTGGGTTTACTACCACGTCAAATCTTCTGACACCACAGCAGAAAGCTGCACTGACACCAGAGCTCTAGACATTGCCTTGGATATTGTGGATTAATGTTTGAACGAAACCTGTGCTGAGGGAAATATCAAAGGATAAGTTCACCTTTGGGAAAATGTTACATGTTCCACCTGTTTTTTGGGTGTACCGTGTAACATATTCGCACCGCTGCATCCGCTACCCGACCACCTCCCCTCCTTTTGTATGGGAAGACGTTCCCTGTACTAGCTGTCAGTTTTTAAAAACAGTGTGACCGTGTGGGGCTTTGTGCACATGGCCACATCATTCATTCACAGTGTTCTGTGAATGAATGAACTACAAGTACCAACAGTCTTAGCGGCTGTCGGCTTTTAGTTCTCAATTAACTACCATGGCGCTTTGGAGCCCTGTGGTAGTTCATTGATTCTTCCTGTCAATATGTCTGCTTGCTCATACATCCTATACAGCAGATACACTGACCGGTCTGCAGGAGACCTGCATGGCACCAGCAATCTGCTGATCGCTGGTGCAATGCCTTACAGGCTCCTGCAACAACATATAATAAATGTACATTTTATTATTTTTGGTCAAAAAGTGAATTTATCTTTTAAGGCCACCATTGTGGACCTACTTCTGAAAATACCAGTTTCCTGATTGACAATTTGTGCACACTCCTAATAAATGGAGAGAGACAGTACAGTTACACTACAATTAAAAACAGAAGAAATCAGCCCTGGTTCACACTGATGTGAATTGCCATGCGATTTGACGATTTGACCATTCAAATTTCATGACAAATTACATGCAGTGATTGGCAATGGAACCGTTCTAATTGGTGTGACTCTGACTTTTTCTTGGAGTTCCACCAATTAGAAAAGTAGTTCCTGCACTACATTTGCCGATTTGGGGTGCAACTTGCATAGACGTCTGTGCATGAAGTTGCACAGATGTCTATCAAGTCGCACCCCAAATTTCACTGCCATCTGACTTTGAAATCGTGTGACTTCAAGTGAAGTCACAATTTCAAACTTGATCCAGTATGAACCAAGGCTAAGAGGGAGCTCATATAAAGGTATAATCTAAGAGGGGGGGTCAAGTGATACAAAAGGCAGTGACTATAGGCCTGTAGACATGTGCACACTGGAAGTTTTGGTTTCATTTCGGATGTATTCGTTCATTGAAGAATTTCATTTTATCATACTCATAATTTTGAATCGATTCATTTTCGGATTTTTTTTGTATCTTCGGCATTCGTTTTGTATATTTGTCGGTTTAGGTGTATTCAAAAAATTTACAGTTTTTCCAGAAGATCGCTATATATTAGATATATTATCGAATTGAGCAGATTCAAATTGGAATGATTTGATATTTTCGGACACTAGTCCAACCCACCAAGAGAAATGGCATGAGTTGATTGGACAATATCGAAAGGCATCATGTGCATCCAAATTAACGAATGGAATGAAATTCGGATCCATTTGGCATCCAAATTATTGTACAAATTTGAAAATGTAATTAATTAATTTCCCCATGAGTCCAAACTACTATCGCATCATTCATTCACGTTTGTTGCTATGTCCCGTATATATCCAGATTTCTAAAAATGAAATTTTCATCCTAAAAACAAATCATAATGAAACGAAACGCACATGTAGGTGGTATAGGAGGTGATATAGGAGTGAATATATATTCACATATAGGAGGTGAGCTGATGGAGAAACAACAGTTTATTAGTTACAGGTAGTATAGCCTTCTCTGAAGAAATGGATTTTCAGGGATCACCCAAAGGTAGATAGAGTCAGAGGAAGTCATACAGATTGGGGTAAGGAATACCATAGAATGGGAGAGATTCTGGAGAAGTCATGGAGAAGAGCATAGGAAGAGGAGACAAGAGAGCTAGAGAGCAGGAGGTCTTGGGAGTATCAAAAAGAATGGTTTGGTTGGTATTTTGACATGAGATTGGCAATATAGCTTAGGTCAGAATTGTGGATGGCTTTGTAAGTTGTTAGTATTTTGAATTTTATTCGCTGGGTGAGTGGAAGCCAGTGGAGGGATTGGCAGAGAGGGGTGATAGGCACTAGATGGTTGGTAAGATGGATGAGTCTTTTGGCAACATTTATGATGGACTGAAGGGAGGGTTAGCCTATGTAAAGGTAAGCCAACAAGGAGGGAGTTGCAATAGTCAAGGTGAGAGATAACCAGGAAGTAAATTAGTAGTTTTGTGGTGTTGTTTGGTAAGAAGGGGCATATTTTAGAGATTGTACAGAGGTAGAAGAAGCAAAATTTGGAAAGTGCTTAGATGTGGGGCCAAAATGAGTCCAGGAGTGCCTGGCACCCTGGCATGGGGGGACTGGCTGATAGTTGTGCCATTGATCTGGACAAAAGTCAGGGGAGGGGACACGGAGGAGGAAATATTATGAGATCAGTTTGGGATACACTGAGTTAGAGGAAGTGTTGTGACTTCCATACTGATATGTCTGTTTGTTAATGATACGCAATGAGACTTATGGGATGAGCTGAGGGATGGAAAGACAGATTTGGGTGTTGTCTGCCACCACTGAGCTGCATAAAGACAGCCAATACAAGTGAATAAGAGTGCATTAACTGTACAGACTCACCCTCAGAACCGAATTTGACAGGTGTGGGTGCATGGACCACATTTAAAACAGTACAGCTGAGTTGCAAGAATATTTGCTCCAATGTAAAGAGTATATTTTAACTCATAACTTTTTGATGTTCAGTGGCTTCTATTATATACAATCATGTGGAGCATCGATGGGAGCAACATGTTCGACATTTTTGCCTTCTATGGTGAATTTATTTATAAGAGTCATATGGGAGGTGACACCATTAAGTTGGAAGATTTTGTGGGTTACTTAAATGAAAATAACTTTGGAAACAGGATTTTTTTCTTCAACAACCCTCCACAGACCATGTGCAGGGAATACTACACTGTACACAACAATCTGCCATCCATTCCATACAATTAAAGCCATCCCAGTGGAGAATTTCGTCCGGGCGCATAGGAACTGTTCAACTATTGAACTTTTCAGTAAAGAATCTGAAATTATTAAAAAAAGGTTCTCGGATAGAGATTTCCCCTCTTGGAGTATAGATCGTGGCAGAAGAATTGCAGAAGCGAGGGACAGAAGTAATTTACTGGGCAAGTCGAATAAACAGAAAGGAAGAGAAGTTTGTTTACATAAGAAAAACTTTAGAGATCATAAGAAATTACCTTTGTTACTATAGTATCAATCAGGGGCGGACTGACAACTCATGGGGCCCCCGGGCAATAGGGGATCATGGGGCCCCTGTGTCCTTGCCCAAACTCAAAAAAGCCTATGAAAAAAGTAGCAGGGGCATCTCATGGGGCCCCCTACTGACCCCAGGCACTCGGGCAGTGCCTGAGTTTCCAAGTGGTCAGTCCACCCCTGGTATCAATATATTGTAAAATAATCTACCCATACTGTATACAGACAAGGAGTTGTATGCTCTTTTGGAATATGGGTGTAGATTATCGAGACAATGAGCACCAACATTAGTTACACTTCTCTCTCCCAGTCTGTTTAGTATAAAAAGTAAGTCTTCCATCTGGCTGTCATGTACAGGCTCTTATGCCTGTAGCATTCAAACATGTAGGTATTGTAGGCTGAATTTATGTACAAAGACTTTTGAATCTTTAGTTACATTGAAAATAGACACTATATTAACTGTTGTTCAACCTATGTGGTGTATTTGATATACTGTACAGCATGTTATCTGCAGTACGTGGGCTGTACAATAAGCTGTCTAAGAACCTGCATTGGTGAACACTTCTGCGACTCAATGAACTTACAAGCAAAACAAATACCGAGTGTTTCATGACATTTTAGAGAGGTGCATGGAGGAGACACTTCTTTCTTTCAATTTTGTGGTATCAAGAGGGTGTATGCATTGCAAAGAGGAGGAGATAGACATTGCAAACTATTGCAAAGGGAGGCTTGGTGGATTCATCGACTGCGGACCAGGTCACCTCTGGGTTTGAACCTTAGATGGTCCTGGATCTGAATCTGGATTAACTATGGGTCCACCTCTACCACTAATGGTTTAATATTCTTACCCTCCTCTAGTATTATATATTTTATATATTTGATATACTGCGTATGATATGATATGCCCCCTCAGTATTTTTTATTTTTTTATGTGAATGAATATTATTGTGTATTTATTTCTATAGCAGCTGATTACTCACCCAACTATTTCCCTGCGCTCGGAGGAGGCGAGTGGAGTAGTGGGGATGTTATATATCTGTGTTGTCCAGGGGTGGACTGACAGCTCATGGGGCCCCCGGGCAATAGGGGATCATGGGGCCCCTATGCCCTTGCCCACACTCAAACCACACCCACAAAAGCCTATGAAAGGTACCAGGGGCATCTCATGGGGCCCCCTACTGACCCCGGGCCCTAGGGCAGTGCCCGAGTTCCCAAATGGTCAGTCCTCCCCTGGTGTTGTCAGTTGAGCCCTGGTTCACACTGATGTGAATTGTCATGCGATTTGACCATTCAAATTGCATGACAAATCACATCCAATGATCGGCATGTTGGCTGTTTTATATGGCTTTTTTTTACAATCAAAATTATCTTGGACTGTTTCTGATCAGCCCTGGGAGAAGGGTGTTAGGGGAAGCCTAACTGCACTGTACGAATGTTGGGTCCTTCCATTTGAAGCTCTGTAACTTTGGAAAATATGACGTGTATGATTGTGAAGAAACAGATACCTCTGTCAGATGGTAGATTTTGTAAGCTCTGTTCATTCTAAGTAAAGAATTCCCTTTTCTTTAAGAATGTCAGTCCTGTCTGGAAAATCATTTATTAGTTGGGGTAGTTCTCTACATAAAGAAAGTTGTACTATATTTGGAGGAATGTGAGAGGACATTGGTAAAGAGTTTGGGGCTGTGAAGTGGTGCTGGTTAATCTGGCTTTGACAGGCTGATTTCTCCCCAGAGTTCCCAAAGGACAAGGGTGTGGGCAGGGGCATATTTACCACAAGGCGAACAAGGCATTTGCCTAGGGTTGCATTTTTTTAGGGGAGCAGCACTGCCCCCTGGAAGAAGAGACATATGCAGCATGGGGACCTGGTGAGAACCGAGACAGGCTGCGGGCTGCTTGATGGTGTATGCAGAGCTCAATTGTCGTTCCCGGGATGTCCAGACCTGTGAAGGTCTCTTTCTTGCTGTCACTGGGGGGGGGGGGGTGTCAGTGGAAGGCTCTTTTAGGTGGGGGGGATGGGGCAGGGGTGTTGTTGGTCACTGTCAGGCTCTCTCCGCTGAGGAGGGGGGCGTCTGATTTTTGTATTGCCTAGGGCTGCACAAAACGTAAATACACCACTGGTCATTAGTACAGTGTCAGTGCTTTTCATTAGCACTGATCACTGTATTCGTGTCACTGGAGATGTACAGTCAGGTCCATAAATATTGGGACATCGACACAATTCTAACATTTTTGGCTCTATACACCACCACAATGGATTTGAAATGAAACAAACAAGATGTGGTTTAACTGCAGACTGTCAGCTTTAATTTGAGGGTATTTACATCCAAATCAGGTGAACGGTGTAGGAATTACAACAGTTTGCATATGTGCCTTCCACTTGTTAAGGGACCAAAAGTAATTGGACAATTGGCTTCTCAGCTGTTCCATGGCCAGGTGTGTGTTATTCCCTCATTATCCCAATTACAATGAGCAGATAAAAGGTCCAGAGTTCATTTCAAGTATGCTATTTGCATTTGGAATCTGTTGCTGTCAACTTTCAAGATGAGATCCAAAGAGCTGTCACTATCAGTGAAGCAAGCCATCCTTAGGCTGAAAAAACAAAACAAACCCATCAGAGAGATAGCAAAAACATTAGGCGTGGCCAAAAAAACTGTTTGGAACATTCTTAAAAAGAAGGAATGCATCGGTGAGCTCAGCAACACCAAAAGACACGGAAGACCACGGAAAACAACTGTGGTGGATGACCGAAGAATTCTTTCCCTGGTGAAGAAAACACCCTTCACAACAGTTGGCCAGATCAAGAACACTCTCCTGGAGGTAGGTGTATGTGTGTCAAAGTCAACAATCAAGAGAAGACTTCACCAGAGTGAATACAGAGGGTTCACCACAAGATGTAAACCATTGGTGAGCCTCAAAAACAGGAAGGCCAGATTAGAGTTTGCCAAACGACATCAAAAAAGCCTTCACAGTTCTGGAACAACATCCTATGGACAGATGAGACCAAGATCAACTTGTACCAGAGTGATGGGAAGAGAAGAGTGTGGAGAAGGAAAGGAACTGCTCATGATCCTAAGTATACCACCTCATCAGTGAAGCATGGTGGTGGTAGTGTCATGGCGTGGGCATGTATGGCTGCCAATGGAACTGGTTCTCTTGTATTTATTGATGATGTGACTGCTGACAAAAGCAGCAGGATGAATTCTGAAGTGTTTCGGGCAATATTATCTGCTCATATTCAGCCAAATGCTTCACAACTCATTGGACGCCGCTTCACAGTGCAGATGGACAATGACCCAAAGCATCCTGCAAAAGCAACCAAAGAGTTTTTTAAGGGAAAGAAGTGGAATGTTATGCAATGGCCAAGTCAATCACCTGACCTGAATCCGATTGAGCATGCATTTCACTTGCTGAAGACAAAACTGAAGGGAAAATGCCCCAAGAACAAGCAGGAACTGAAGACAGTTGCGGTAGAGGCCTGGCAGAGCATCACCAGGGATGAAACCCAGCATCTGGTGATGTCTATGGGTTCCGGACTTCAGTCTGTAATTGACTGCAAAGGATTTGCAACCAAGTATTAAAAAGTGAAAGTTTGATTTATGATTATTATTTTGTCCCATTACTTTTGGTCCCTTAACAAGTGGGAGGCACATATGCAAACTGTTGTAATTCCTACACCGTTCACCTGATTTGGATGTAAATACCCTCAAATTAAAGCTGACAGTCTGCAGTTAAAGCACATCTTGTTCATTTCATTTCAAATCCATTGTGGTGGTGTATAGAGCCAAAAATTTTAGAATTGTGTCGATGTTCCAATATTTATTGGCAGTTAGTGAGTACCCACCCAGTGGCAGTTAGCGTCAGAATGCTTGCCGTACTATCGCAGTCCCGCTATAAGTCACTGATCACTGCCATTACTAGTATAAACAAAAAATACAAATTCCAGTACATATACATTAGTAGACGCTATAACTTTCACTCAAACCAATTAATATACACTTATTGGAATTTATTTTTATCAAATACATGTAGCAGAATACATTTTGGCCTAAATTTATGAAAAATATTTTTTTTTTATATTTTTATTGGATATGTTTTATAGCAAAAAGTAAAAAATATTGTTTTGTTTTTAAAAAAACGTTGGTCTTATTTCAGTTATAGCACAAAAAATAAAAAACTTAGTGATAATCAAATACCACCAAAAGAAAACTCTATTTGTGATAAAAATAAAATAATATAAATTTTCATTTGTGTGCAGTATTGCATGACCGCGCAGTTGTCAGTTAAAGTAGTGCAGCGCGTCTAGCAAAAATGGCTAGGTCATGAAGGGAGGTAAATCGTCCGGAGGGCAAGTAATTAGGAAAGTAGCCACAGAGTAAAAGAAAGCATGTCTCCTGCCAGCATGCTATAGAAAGAGACCATTGCTACCTTTGTGGAAGCAGTGGCATCTCTGCAGAGATCTGAAGGTGCCCCATACTGAATAGCTCTGCAATAGACCAATAGCTCCGCAAGCAGTATAGCTCATACTTCCTGCTGATTGGAGAGCTTTGACTCTGATTCAGTTCTGATTCATTGTGGATCTCTGCAGGTAGACCACTGCTTCCACACAGAGAGCTAGGTTTCTTTTCTGTAGCATGCTGGCAGAGGAAAAGCCTTTTTACTGTGGCTGGAGCTGTGTGGAATGCATTTATCTAATTTGAAATTTTGGAACAATTGGAAATTTTAATTGGGCTTTAAGGTGGTTTTTAAAGCTGTATTAATCTCAAAACCAAAAATGTAACATATTGCAGGTTACCTATCATTAGATGCAGTGGTTGTATTAGTTTTCTTTTGACCCTCTGTTTTCACCTGGTGATCTGGCCAGTAACACACCTCTATTAGTATTAGTGAGACACCACTTTGGAAGAATGAGTTAGGACACAGCAAACGGCAGCATTGTCAGTCTGGGAGGGGATGGGAGTCTTAAATGTATTAGCACATTTGGATACACTAACAAATTCAAGCCAAATTCCAGCTCACACTTTATAACCGTTACAGAAAACTGTTTTTCCTTTTCGGAAGGTTTTATATAGATAAATTAAAAGCTGATCATTTTAATTACCCCTGCCAGTGGGATATGGAAGATGTCATCCACATTAGCTGAATCATTCTGCTGGAGAGTTTGCGCTTCTGAAAAACAGCAAAGTTACTGGCTGAATCACCAGATAAAAATAGAAGAAAGCCTAAAAAAGGAAACTAATGCTGCCTTCACATCTACGAATTGGCCAGATACAATATAAATTATTGGGTTTAATACTGCTTTAAGGGTACAATGGGCTTTAAATGGTTAGTGCGAGCTACGCAAGCTCCTTTTATCTATTCTGGACTTTTCATTGTGTCAAAAAACACAGCCTCCTTAGCCTTGATATTTTAACAGTAAAAACAAGTAAATAATGCTTTTAACATGATAGCACTCAAATAGGTAAGGCACACACAAAAAGGAGTACTAAGTTGAAGATCACGGTGACGTTCTTGCCCCGCACCATGTATCATGTATGCATTGCTGCAACAGCTGATGTTTTTATTTCCCAGCATCATCAGCTCCATCTAGTGGCCATAATGTGGTATTTTCCTGATTCATTCAATTCTTATGAATAACTTTTATAAAAAACATTTGACCTGGAGAGAAAATAGACTAACAACATTCATTTTCCCCCATTCACATAGAACGAATGTCTTTCACAGGACAAATAGCTCTGGGAATACACACCCTAGCCTGCATTTCTCAACCCCTGAGCCAGCGACCAGAGTGAACATTCACTTATATGGGGAGAATGGTGAATATAGTAAATGAGCTCAACAAGCTTTTTTTCCAGTTCCTTTCAGACATGGAGCAGGCCTCTTCCTGCCCCTGGACTGCCCTGACTGTAGTTACCTCCTCTGTCCTGGAGGATAGACTGCAGGTAGAGCCACTTATATTCTATTGCTACCCTCGGAAGACAGATATAGTGTATGCAGATATGAGTTGGCCCTTGCATCATCACCATTGTATCTTGGATGGGAAGTATTTATTTAATTGATTTATTTCAGGTACTTATATAGTGCCATCAATTTACGCAGCACTTTACATATATATTGTACATTCACATCAGTCCCTAACCCTCAAGGGGCGTACAATCTAAGGTCCCTAACTCACATTCATACATACACATACTAGGGACAATTTAGACGGGAGTCAATTCACCTACCAGCATGTCTCTGGAGAGCGGGAGGAAAACGGAGTACCTGGAGTGAACCCACGCAGGCGCAGGGAGAGCATGCAAACTCCAGGCAGGTGGTGCCGTGGTTGGGATTTCAGCCAGCGACACCTAGTACTGCAAGGCGGAAGTGCCATTACGCCACTATGCTGCTCTACCCTCTGTAGTTTTGGGAGGTCAACAGATATGTGTATGCATGAATGTGAGCTAGGAAACTTGGATTGTAAGCTCTTGAGGGCAAAGACTGATGTAAATGTACAATATATATGTAAAGCACTGTGTAAATTGCCAGCACTATGTACGCACCTGATTTAAATAAATAAAGCTTTTTTTTTTAACCACTCCCAAACATATGGTATAGATGCATTTTCACTGAGCACTTCCATAATATAAAAAATATTACTTTTCAGAATTTTTAACCAATTCCATAATGAAATCTTTCATCTGGGATTTGGGAATGAGGGGTAGAGGCTGCCAGGTCCACATTGATACTATCCGTGTATTGTCATTCTAGGCTGCGGTGGCAGGAGGCACCACCATGATCATGGACTTTGCCATCCCTAGGAAAGGCTCTTCTCTGATCGAAGCGTTTGACACCTGGAAGAGCTGGGCTGACCATAAAGTGTGCTGTGACTATGCTCTCCATGTAGCTGTGACTTGGTGGAGTGACAAGGTAAGCCAAATTCGACTTCATTATATTACATAAAATACAAGAGAAGGAAAAATTGTGCTTGGAATTATTAAACGGCGTCTAGTACTTCAACTGACATAATTGATCAAAGTATAATAAAACATAATGCAGCGCTACATGTGACATGAATAAAGTACAAACTAAGGTGAAATATAAATCCTGTGCTATGATGAAGAGTAAATAAAGTCCAGATTATATCCACAAAAACTGATGTTTTTTGAAACTACAATGTTAAATGAAGTCACCGTGATGATTCCAACCAGTTGAAAGTGACACCTTCCTATATTCATGCCAAGATCCACCACCATGACATGCCATGCACACTTACCAGAGCAAGAGGACGCACATACCACAAGCATGAAGTCAAACACGCATGTGTTTCAAAGGCCACTGATCACTAAACTGGACCCAACTAGATGGACATCCACTATAGTGCTTATATATCAGTCTCAGACGACCATAACATATGTGGAAACAGCAAAATACATCCACATAGTGTAAGACCATTAAAAACAAAGCTTTATTAAAAAGTAGTGCACTTACAAAATCTCATAGGATAAAAAGCTTCACATAAATATCCATACCAGGGGAACATACAACACAGTTCCTGGATCCAAGAACGTGATGACGTCACTGACACAGACTCCACCAGACGCATTTAATTTCATGTTTGACTCCATGCATGCGTGGTGTGTCATGGTGGTGGATCACGATGTGAATATAGGAAGGTGTCACTTTCAACTGGTTGGAATCATCACGGTGACCTCATTTAACATGGAACTTTCAAAAAACATCACAGGGATGAGGATATAACCTGGACTTTTTTTATTCTTCATTATATTACAGCCATGGCACACAAGGATAATACTATGACATGTTCAGTATCTACTTGTAGAAGGAAATAACTGGAAAGTCTCCACAATGCCTCATTACGCCTCTAATATCTTCTTTGGTTTTGTTTAGTACTTAAAGTGTATGTAAACTCTAACAATAAATGTATTTGCTGCCTTTTGGCCTGTTAAATATATCATTGAAATAGTTTTATTATATCTGTTTGCACAAGTGCATGTTTTTTTCATGCAGTCAGAAATCTTGTGAGCTGATAGCTTCCTGTACTCTCTGCCTCCTGGACTTTTAACAGTTAGCATTGTTCCCTGCTATCTTCATGGACTATAAAACACCTCCCCCTGTTGTGGAGAAGAGAGGGAGATGTCATGCAGCCCTAACACCATGTAAAAATGTAACTTCACTTTCGTTATGTAGTTGGTAAGGTTGAATGAAGACACCAGTCTGTCCAGATCTACCTGAGAGTGTGTGCATGGCTACTGTTTTCCATATCCCTGTATATTGTGTTCTCTAACTCAGGGTTTAAAATTTTGAGTCTAGACCAGGGGTGGGCAAACTTTTTGACTTGAGGGCCGCAATGGGTTCATATATTGGACCCGGACCAGGAGTAGATGAATGATGTGTATGTGTCATCCATAGTAAGTATAGTAATATTCCCCCATAGTAAGCATAGTAATTAATCCCCCATATAGTAATTCATCCCCCATAGTAATTCATCCCCCATATAGTAATTCATCCCCCATATAGTAATTCATCCCCCATATAGTATTTCATCCCCCATATAGTATTTCATCCCCCATATAGTAATTCATCCCCCATATAGTAATTCATCCCCCATATAGTAATTCATCCCTCATATAGTAATTCATCCCCCCCATAGTAATTCATCCCCCATATAGTAATTCATCCCCCATATAGTAATTCATCCCCCATAGTAATTCATCCCCCCTATAGTAATTCATCCCCCCTATAGTAATTCATCCCCCATATAGTATTTCATCCCCCATATAGAAATTCATCCCCCATAGTAATTCATCCCCCATATAGTAATTCATCCCCCATATAGTATTTCATCCCCCATATAGTAATTCATCCCCCATATAGAAATTCATCCCTCATATAGTAATTCATCCCCCCCATAGTAATTCATCCCCCATATAGTAATTCATCCCCCATATAGTAATTCATCCCCCATAGTAATTCATCCCCCCTATAGTAATTCATCCCCCATATAGTATTTCATCCCCCATATAGTATTTCATCCCCCATATAGAAATTCATCCCCCATAGTAATTCATCCCCCCTATAGTAATTCATTCCCCATATTAATTCATCCCCCATAGTACTATTCCCCCCCAAGTAGTAAGCCAAGTCCCCCCTGTGTCAATTTACTTACCTTTGCTCCGCGCGTTCCTCTCGCCGTGTTCCCGCGCCGTTCCGGTCTTCAGGGCGGACTGTGAGAGGAGCCTAGCTCCCCTCACGTTCGTCACGCTGCCCCGCCTACACACATCCTGACAGCCAATGTATCACGCTCCGCGGGCCGGATTAAAAGGTCCGCCGGGCCGTATATGGTCCGCCGGGCCGTATATGGTCCGCCGGGCCGTATATGGTCCGCCGGGCCGTATATGGTCCGCCGGGCCGTATATGGTCCGCCGGGCCGTATATGGTCCGCCGGGCCGTATATGGTCCGCCGGGCCGTATATGGTCCGCCGGGCCGTATATGGTCCGCCGGGCCGTATACGGCCCGCGGGCCGTAGTTTGCCCATTGCTGGTCTAGACCTACTAGCCAGGCACAAACCTTACTCTCCACCAGTTGCCCCACCCAACCTTGCCCAGGTCCACCTCCAACCCCACCCCCGGCCTGTCCCCCAACCCCGCCCCCAGCCCTGCCCCCAACAATGCCCCCTTAAAGTTTATAAAATTAAATTTTTCTTTAGAATAAAGAGTCCAAAATATAAAACTGTACACAGTAATGTATATCCCAGCTCCCCTGTACTCCCTTATAGTGATATGACATGTATACAGTAATGTATATCCCAGCTCCCCTGTACTCCATTATAGTGATATGACATGTATACAGTAATGTATATCCCCCCTCCCCTGTACTCCATTATAGTGATATGACATGTATACAGTAATGTATATCCCCCTCCCCTGTACTCCATTATAGTGATATGACATGTATACAGTATGTATATCCCCCCTCCCCTGTACTCCATTATAGTGATATGACATGTATACAGTAATGTATATCCCCCCTCCCCTGTACTCCATTATAGTGATATGACATGTATACAGTATGTATATCCCCCCTCCCCTGTACTCCATTATAGTGATATGACATGTATACAGTAATGTATATCCCAGCTCCCCTGTACTCCATTATAGTGATATGACATGTATACAGTAATGTATATCCCAGCTCCCCTGTACTCCATTATAGTGATATGACATGTATACAGTAATGTATATCCCAGCTCCCCTGTACTCCATTATATGACGTGATATTGACATAATGACATTATAGTGATATGACGTGTATACAGTAATCATTACTGTATACATGTCATCGCTATAATGAAGTACAGGGGAGCTGGGATATACATTACTATGATTACTGTATACATGTCATATCACTATAATGGAGTACAGGGGAGCTGGGATATACATTACTGTATACATGTCATATCACTATAATGGAGTACAGGGGAGCTGGGATATACATTACTGTATACATGTCATATCACTATAATGGAGTACAGGGGAGCTGGGATATACATTACTGTATACACGTCATATCACTATAATGGAGTACAGGGGAGGGGGGATATACATACTGTATACATGTCATATCACTATAATGGAGTACAGGGGAGCTGGGATATACATTACTGTATAAATGTCATATCACTATAATGGAGTACAGGGGAGGGGGATATACATTACTGTATACATGTCATATCACTATAATGGAGTACAGGGGAGGGGGGATATACATTATTGTATACATGTCATATCACTATAATAGAGTACAGGGGAGGGGGGATATACATTACTGTATACATGTCATATCACTATAATGGAGTACAGGGGAGTACAGAGTACGGCGGTGGAGAGGGTGTCTCCTCTCAGCGGAGGAGAGAGGATCTCTCCTGCACCTGTCCCCTCGGTGGCGGTGCCGAAGAAGCCGGAAACCGTAAATTGGAAACTGGAACTCGGCTTCACAATGAGGCTTGGAGCGCAGCCGCTCCATCATCTGTGCTCACCGCTCGCCGATAGAAAATTTCTCCTCGCATTTGGCGAGCAGCTTTTTCAAGCCCTGCTCTAAGTAACACGTCTAAAAGTTTTTTTAATTTATCTACACTCCCCCTGTTAGGAATGGACTGGCCAGCAATGGTGGGACTCACCTGCCTTTTGATCTGCAGTACCAGGGCTGGCCAGCGGGTGCTCCCAGCAATCAGAGACTCAACCTTTCAGCCAGCTAACACCTGGAACTGATGATGCTGGGGTATTTAAGGGATGGCCAGACTTGCAGACTCTGCCTTGGTGTTGTGTTTGTCCTGGGCCCTGTATCTGTCCTGCATCCTGTTTCTGTTCCTTTGCTGACTTCTCCTGCTCTGATCCTGGCTTGTGACCCTGACCATTCCTCTGTCTGACCCTCTGTACTATGCTGCTTGCTACCTGCTGAACCTGGCCTGTGACCCCGACTATTCTCCGCTTGCTCCCCCTGTACCTACCTGCCCAATTGATATTGACCCGGCCTGCCTGACGACGCTTGCTTGTATATACTGTTATCTGTGGGTGGTTTGGTTTGGTTTGTTTGCACTGTATTATGTTTTAGTATTGCACTGCGTTTATGTTTGTACTGTTAGTGTTAATAAATTATATTGTTTATAACATATCTGAGGTCTGCGTTTCCCTGCTTCAGTCACACACCTCTGGTCATACCTGGGAGCCCTGACATTACACCAAGGCCAATCCTGACCAGAAGTGGCTGCACAGGGAAGCCATCTTGGCTTGTTGATGGGAAGGATGGATCTAGATGAGGTTGAGTATTTATCTCTGCTAGTGCTTGATGACAGAGAGTATGCTTATCAGACTCTGAAGGAGTATACCCGGGATGAACTGCTAGAATGTATACGGCTCGCTCATGTTCTAGTAGATCAGGGCACAGTTTTCTCTATGGTGCAGCCATTGATTCAGGTTTGTGTTGAGTTGGTTTCATCTGGTTTCCCCGAATGTAGGGATGAATTTTTGCCACCTTTTAGTGCAGACCAGGTAGAGTCCCTGGTGTGGTTATTAGAGGATGATGTGGGTTACTTTCTGGAGCGTTATTCCACATGTTCACCACAGACACTGAGAGATTGTATAAACGCAGTGCAGTCATTGACCAGACAGACTTTGTGTAAACTCAGCTTTGTTCAACCCCTACTGCAGACATGGACAGGTTTGTTGCACCCAGCCTCAGTCAGCTTACAAAGACCCAGTCCTGCTTCTAACTCTACTCCTGTATTCCCACCAGCTCCTCCAGTTACAGCCCAGTATACTTGGCTATCTACCGCATGTCAGTACCCTGTTCCCACTCGCTGCACCTACCCTGCCTTTAACCCTGTAAAAAAGCCCTCTGTAGCAACTGCTCCCTCTCCTGTTCCATCCTCCAGTTCTTCTCTGTCTCCAGCTGCTCCATTCGTTTGCAGACCTGCGTTTACTTGCAGTGCTCCAGTAGTTAAAACCAGAAAAAAGCGAAAATTCTTTCCAACCAATACCATCCTGCCAGTATCCAAACCGGTGAGCCTGCCTTCCGTGGTTCAGACTGATGCCTGTACGCGGCCTGAAGCCTCTACTCGGCCTGAAGCCTCTACGCGGCCTGAAGCCTCTCCTCGGCCTGAAGCCTCTCCGCGGCCTGAAGCCTCTACGCGGCCTGAAGCCTCTACGCGGCCTGAAGCCTCTACGCGGCCTGAAGCCTCTACGCGGCCTGAAGCCTCTACGCGGCCTGAAGCCTCTCCGCGGCCTGAAGCCTCTCCTCGGCCTGAACCCTGTACGCGGCCTGATGCCTGTACGCGGCCTGATGCCTGTACTCGGCCTGATGCCTGTACTCGGCCTGATGCCTCTACTCGGCCTGAAGCCTCTACTCGGCCTGAAGCCTCTACTCGGCCTGATGCCTGCATTCAGCCTGATGCCGCTACTCAGCAGGATGAACTGATCCAGCCCGACGATCCTATTAGGCCAGTTGACTCGATGCCCGCTGTTGATCCAGATGATCCGGTACCTGATCCAGTGCCCGCTGTCGTGCCAATTGACTCAGAGCCCGCTGTCATACCTGGTGACCCGGTGCCCACTGCCTTGCCAGATGACGCGGTGCCCGCTGGCAAGCCAAATGACCTGATGCCTGGTGACCCAGTGCCCGCTGTCATACCTGGTGACCCGATGCCCGCTGTCGAGCCAGACGATCCAATGCCTGGTGACGCGGTGCCCACTGCCTTGCCAGATGACCTGATGCCTGGCGACCCAGTGCCCGCTGTCATACCTGGTGACCCGATGCCCGCTGTCGAGCCAGACAATCCGGTACCTGATGCCCCGGTGCTCACTGTCGTGCCTGTTGACTCGGAGCCCACTGCCTTGCCAGATGACGCGGTGCCCGCTGTCGAGCCAAATGACCTGATGCCTGGTGACCCAGTGCCCGCTGTCCAGTCAGACGATCCAATGTCTGACCCAGTGCCCGCGGTCATACCAGTTGACTCGGAGCCCACTGCCTTGCCAGATGACGCGGTGCCCGCTGTCGAGCCAAATGACCTGATGCCTGGTGACCCGATGCCCGCTGTCCAGCCAGACGATCCAATGTCTGACCCAGTGCCAGCGGTCATCCCAGTTGACTCGGAGCCCACTGTTGTGCCTGGTGACTCGGTGCCCGCCGCCCCGCCTGGGGGCCCGAGACCTGTCGTTCCGCCTAAGGGCCCGAGACCTGTCGCTCCGCCTGGGGGTCCGGCACCTGCCACTCCGCTTGAGGGCCCGAGACCTGTCGCTCCATCTGGGGGTCCGGCGCCCGCCGCTCCGCCTGAGGGCCCGAGACCTGTCGCTCCACCTGGGGGTCCGGCGCCCGCCGCTCCTCCTGAGGGCCCGAGACCTGTCGCTCCACCTGGGGGTCCGGCGCCCGCTGCTCCTCCTGAGGGCCCGAGACCTGTCGCTCCTCCTGGGGGTCCGGCGCCTGCCGCTCCGCCTGAGGGCCCGAGACCTGTCGCTCCACCTGGGGGTCCGGCGCCCGCCGCTCCGCCTGAGGGCCCGAGACCTGTCGCTCCAGCTGGGGGTCCGGCGCCCGCCGCTCCGCCTGAGGGCCCGAGACCTATCGCTCCATCTGGGGGTCCGGCGCCCGCCGCTCCGCCTGAGGGCCCGAGACCTGTCGCTCCGCCTGGGGGTCCGGCGCCCGCCGCTCCGCCTGAGGGCCCGAGACCTGTCGCTCCAGCTGGGGGTCCGGCGCCCGCCGCTCCGCCTGAGGGCCCGAGACCTATCGCTCCATCTGGGGGTCCGGCGCCCGCCGCTCCGCCTGAGGGCCCGAGACCTGTCGCTCCGCCTGGGGGTCCGGCGCCCGCCGCTCCGCATGGGGGCCCGGTGCCTGTCGCCCCGCCCGGGGGCCCGGTGCCTGCCGCCCCGCCCGGGGGCCCGGTGCCTGCCGCCCCGCCCGGGGGCCCGGTGCCTGCCGCCCCGCCCGGGGGCCCGGTGCCTGCCGCCCCGCCCGGGGGCCCGGTGCCTGCCGCCCCGCCCGGGGGCCCGCTGCCTGCCGCTCCGCCCGGTAATCCGATGTGCCTCTGCCCGGAGTCCTGCCCGATGTGCCTCTGCCCGGAATCCTGCCCGATGTGCCTCTGCCCGGAGTCCTGCCCGATGTGCCTCTGCCCGGAGTCCTGCCCGATGTGCCTCTGCCCGGAGTCCTGCCCGATGTGCCTCTGCCCGAAGTCCTGCCCGATGTGCCTCTGCCCGATGTGCCTCTGCCCGGTGTGCCTCTGCCCGATGTGCCTCTGCTCGATGTGCCTCTGCCCGGAGTCCAGCCCGGTGTGCCGCTGCCCGGAGTCCTGCCCGGTGTGCCAGTCTTTGATATCCCGCCAGTTGCCAGACCCGGGCGGTGGAACATTTTGCCCAGCTAGGACTGTTTGGAGCGTCCTGAGGCCGCTCCTTGAGGGGGGGGTACTGTTAGGAATGGACTGGCCAGCAATGGTGGGACTCACCTGCCTTTTGATCTGCAGTACCAGGGCTGGCCAGCGGGTGCTCCCAGCAATCAGAGACTCAACCTTTCAGCCAGCTAACACCTGGAACTGATGATGCTGGGGTATTTAAGGGATGGCCAGACTTGCAGACTCTGCCTTGGTGTTGTGTTTGTCCTGGGCCCTGTATCTGTCCTGCATCCTGTTTCTGTTCCTTTGCTGACTTCTCCTGCTCTGATCCTGGCTTGTGACCCTGACCATTCCTCTGTCTGACCCTCTGTACTATGCTGCTTGCTACCTGCTGAACCTGGCCTGTGACCCCGACTATTCTCCGCTTGCTCCCCCTGTACCTACCTGCCCAATTGATATTGACCCGGCCTGCCTGACGACGCTTGCTTGTATATACTGTTATCTGTGGGTGGTTTGGTTTGGTTTGTTTGCACTGTATTATGTTTTAGTATTGCACTGCGTTTATGTTTGTACTGTTAGTGTTAATAAATTATATTGTTTATAACATATCTGAGGTCTGCGTTTCCCTGCTTCAGTCACACACCTCTGGTCATACCTGGGAGCCCTGACACCCCCACTAACTCCACTAACTGTGGAAGGGAGTTCCACATCCTTTCCACTCGAACAGCAAAGATCCCCTTACACAGTTTGGGATTGCACCACTTCTTGTCCAACTTCATTGTGTGGCCACATGTCCTCTTTAGAGACCCTTTCTTCTTAATGCTAGAATTGCTATGTAAAGATTTGTGTGCTGGTGTCATTGGAAGAAATTGTGCCCCATCGTTGGTATCAGTGGGCACCATTGTTGGCGTCATTGGGAGGCATTGTGCCCCTTCATTGGTGTTAGTGGGGGGAATTATGCCCCATTTTTGGTATCAGTGGATGAAATAGCGCTCCAAGGGCCAGATAAAAACAAGAATAGGGCCGCATCTGGCCCCCTGGCTGCAGTTTGGAGACCACTGCTCTAGAACATTCAGAAAATTTGACATTAACCACCACCCTCTGGAAACACTTCTGCAACTGGTTTTCTATTCAGGGACATACAACATCATCAGTGTCCAAAAAAACATCCCCTCTGGGTGATCAATGTACTTTGCAGGGATTTTGACAAACTGTTGCAGATCCCTATCTGGTTCTGCCTTGAAGGAAAAAAAAAAAACAATTTGTTCCACTTTGTGTCTTTGAATAATAATTCTGAATGGAAGTGACTTTTTCATTAATAATCAGCTGATCCACTGGCAGGATTTTAATGAGGAAAGTTGCAATGTCAACATTAACCCTTTGGGAGAATCTCATGAAAATGACAGTGTCAGTGATTAACCCCTTGGGAGTATCTCACCAAAAATGACATTTTTGTTGCAGAGGATGCATAAAATCTGACTTGCATCTTAGTGCAGACTTCTGGGAAAATCAGCGAGTCAATCACACAAGCAGGAAATGGCATTTCTGGGGAAATTCTGTACACCATCTGTGTAGGGAATGCCTCCAAGTTGCCACATTGAATTGAATTTTACAGAAAAGTACAGCACCACAGATTGAAAAAGAGTGGCAAATTTTCTTGTTCAAACATTTTATTGATTTAACAGGGAAGAGTAGAGTAGATGAGACAATAGAGGTATACATTTCTCATACAATAAGTTATTCCAAGGGTACAAAATTGGATGTCCGAAACAGTAACAAGTGAAAACCAATATGTGAGGGATGTGAGGGGGGGAAAAATAGGGGAGGGTATGCGGCTAAGAGGAGGAAAACGTAGGATTTGTGGGGGGTGGTACCAGTGTAGCTTGAAGTGTTTGTTATAGAATGAGAAGAGAATTATCAAAATTAGGCGGTAGAAAGTGTTCTACCCCAGGGGATGGTATCTAAAATTGTGGCTTCTACTTTTGCGTGAATCATAGGCTGGGTTACCTTATTTTGAACTTCTGTTACGTTTAGCGAGGGAGATTTCCAAGATTTGGCGATTACCTGTTTGGCTGCTGTGGTAACTTGCAGGATAAGTTTAAATTGTAATTTTGTGATATCAGGTTGTCGTAAGTTAGGTAGTGCAGTTAGTGGGCTAGGGTGGAGGGTTTTTGCACTTAGTAAAGAAAGCATTCTAAAAACTTCCGTCCAGAAACCTTGGACGGTTGGACAGTCCCATGTATGGAAAAAAGGGCCCAGGTCTACGCAGCCTCTGAAGCACGCCGAAGGGTAGTTGGGGATGTACTTCGCTATTCTTGCTGGTACTAAGTACCAGCGGGTCAGGACTTTGTAAGAGAGAGGCAATTTTTAATAACATTCAATTATAATATGGCTCATGTAGCAATTGTATATGCCGTATATATATATAATTTTTTCTTCTTTTTGTGCTCTATTTTTTCCTCGTTTGTGGTGTTTCTCTTTAATTTACATATAGTAAAATATTATCAATAAGAACGGTGTATTATTTTATATGCTTTTCAAGTAACAAGTTCTTGATGCACTTATTTGTACAGGTGAAGGAAGAGATGGAAATCCTTGTAAGGGACAAAGGTGTCAACTCGTTTAAGATGTTCATGGCCTACAAGGACTTGTACATGGTTCATGACATTGAGCTGTTCCAGGCATTTACTTGCTGCAAGAACATTGGGGCCATCGCCCAGGTGCATGCGGAGAATGGCGATTTAATTGCAGAGGTAAAAGACTTTAGAATAAAGATGGTACAATAATGACATCTGGTGGATAAACTAAGAATTACTTTTATACAGTAGCAAAATAAAAAAAATAAATGTGGTCATAAAATTCTTCTGGGTTTATATTTAAAGCTGAACTCCAGGCAAACTGCCAAATACACAGAAGAAAATCATATGTAGTACTGCCTTTCCAATGGATTTGTAATTCTGTTCAGGCATTTTTGTGATTTAGGCACCATGGACAGCACAGCCAGGTTTCTGACCTCACTTTTTCCAATATAGTTTTAATGGTCACCATTCTTCTTTCTCGGCATCTTGATAGATGCAATATATCAATACCTGGTAGGCTTACAGTCCGGCTCCTTCCAGATTGCAGTGCAGAAGTTTACTGAATGCTAATATAAAGGGTCTATTCACACCAGATGTGCTTGCATGCATTAATCAATACATTGTAGTTCACACCAGTGCACCATCTTGATGTGCAATGTCCTGCACTGAAAAAAAATTAGAACATGTCCTACTTTTTCTAAGCACAGCGCATGCATACGTATGTAAGTGCACCACAATGTAAACAGTCTATTGAAGATTCCTTTACAAATAAAGAAGAAAGAAGAAAAGCCTAACTATATGTATTCTTAAAAATCCCCTCCCCAACGTATCCTATGCCTAACTTGTATACCAAACTGATAAGAGGCATGGAGGAGCTCCGCTATGAGGAAAGATTAGAGGAACTGAATTTATTCTCTTGAGAAGAGGAGATTAAGGGGGGATATGATCAACATGTATAAATACATCAGTGGTTCATATAGTGAACTCGGTGTAGAGTTATTCACCCTGAGGTCATCACAGAGGACAAGGGGGCACTCTTTACATTTGGAGGAAAAGAAATTGAATCTCCAAACATGGAAAGGTTTCTTCACAGTAAGAGCTGTGAAAATGTGGAATAGACTCCCTCAAGAGTTGGTTCTGGCCAGCTCAGTGGATTGCTTTAAAAAAGACCTGGATTCTATCTTGGATACACAGAATATAACTGGATACTAACGTTTATAGGTAAAGTTGATCCAGGGAATATCCGATTGCCTCTCGGGGGATCAGGAAGGACTTTTTTTTCTCTACAGGAGAAAATTGGATCATGCTTTGCTGGGTTGTTTGCCTGGATCAACTGTGGGTATAGGATTATAAAAAATTTTTTTTTTTTTGGTTGAACTGGATGGACGTTTGTCTTTTTTCAGCCAGACTATTTATGTATAAAAAAATATATTTACCTATTTTCAGTCTGCTTGAATCTGGTCATGTGATCCTGTAAGCTCTGTGTAAGGGAGTGCTCGACAACAACTGTGAATTCTGGGAGCCATGATGTCACCCATAGGCTCCCATAGTCCAGCCATTGTCAGCGTTCTCTTCTCTCCGCTGCAGCATCCACTCACTGACACCGGGGAAATGGAGCTGCAGGATCAAGTGACCCGACCCGAGCTGATTAAAAACAGGTAAGTGAACAGATCATTTATATGCAGGCTAGGCAGGATATGTAGGAAGGGGGAGGGAACATTTTATAGAATAGATATAGTTAGGTTTTTCGTCCACTGCAATGAAGCTTAAAAGGAAAAAAAAACAGCAATGCAGCATAGCAATGCATTGCAATGCAATTACATGCGCTTAATGCATAGATTGCAGTCTGAATAGAACCGCAGAGTCCAATATCTGTACTAGCTATATTTAAAGCTAAATTCCATATAGATTTTAAAAGGACAATATAATCCAGTTATATATTCCTTAAATGTATTTATATGTAGAACTAGCACATCTCCATAACTATGTCTTAATGGCATCCTATACTGCAGTACTCAGATAGGAAGAGACTATGCTCTTCCCCAATCACAGCTCCATGACTCTGGACATTATTGTCAGTTAAGAACTGAATATTTTAAGGGAGAACATACTGATCACAGGAGTGGCTGATCAGAATATTTTAGCAGATAATATAGTCCAAATATAAATGTTGTAACTGTGTGTATACCACTTACCTGAAGTGCAGCTTTAAAAAAATAATGTCTGATATTTCAATGAGTACATAACACGAAAAAATTGTAATCTTTCAAATTTGCACAAAGTTTATAATTTAACCTGTTTTGCCACCTTTAGTCTTATGCAGGGCAGAGACAAAGGGTGGGCAGGAGGGGCGGCTGCCCTGGGCACTGTGGTATTATGTGAGGTTGGGGGGCACCACAAGGGAGGGGATTTGTGTTGGGAGGGGGAATTTGGGGGGCAGCAGGAGGTAAGAATTGTTCTAGGAGGGGAAATTTGGGGAAATGTGCTAGGAGTGGTGACTTGGGGGTGGGGGATTTGAGTTGGAAGGAGGGAAGAGGATTTGTGCTAGGAGGGGAATTTGTGCTAGAAAAGGTATGGTGGGGGGAGGGGATTGGTGCTAGGAGGGAAATTTGTTTAGGTGGGGTGGGGAGGATTGTGCTAGTAAGGATGATTGGGGGAGGGGGAGTATTGTACTAGGAGGAATCCTTTGGGAGGGGGGATTTGTGCTAGGATGGGTGATTGGGGGAGGGTAAATTGTAGCTGGAGGGGGGATTTGAAGTGGGTGGAGAGGATTTGTGCTCGCAGGGAAAATTTGAGGGGCAGCGGATTTGTGCTGGGGGTGGGGGGTGGGAGCATATGGGGAGAGAGAGAATTTGAGCTGAGGGAGTGGGCAAAGATTTGTACTGGGAGGAAGGATTTCACCAGGGGGGCACATTTGTACTGAGAGGAGGGAGAAGTTATGATTATGGGGTACGCTTGCAGACTAGTGATTGATTTCTTTTTTGGGGGGGGGATTTTTTCTGACAGATAATGCTCAGAACATTGTGGGGGGTGCAAATTGGCATGTTTGCCCTGGGCTCTAGCTGACTTTATCCTGACACTGGTCTTATGAATAGGTACCCTAAAATGGAACTCCAGTTTGTGCAATATTTTTCTGTAACAAAGTGTCCTTGCTATCTCCTACTGATACAGGACCTTTGGGGTTAAGTCATTTTTATTGCTGTTTGTGTTTCCAAAGGGGAGATTTCCCCTCCCTTCCTGTCTGGGTACAATGTTGTCACTGGGACAGACCATGAGGAGGATGTTGGAACAAATGCATATTTCCTTATTGTACATTGCAGGATACAGAGCAGTCCTATTATTCCTTATTCACAGTGTTATGCACCATCTACAGGCGATTGCACACTGGAAAAAGGCCAGAAGTCCCCTCCTGTATAACCCCTTCCATACAGAAAGGTGCGCAGTTTTTGCCAGTACTTGAATGTGATGGTCACTGCTGTGTGATTTTCTACACAACAAGGCCAGATTCTCTAACAATTCTTTCATGATCTAGGAGACTGGTTGGTATCCGGATCCATCTCCATGGCTATCACTGCTCAGCAGAACGGTGCCTGTTCCCTGCATCGGATGCAAAGTGAGGATGGCCTGTAATGTTGCCGATCGTCACTAGACCTTGTATATACAGAACACAATGCAGTAGAAGGACAAATGTCTTTTCCAGTAGGGTGCTATACAGGTCCAGAGCAGTGAACCCAAACTGGAGGATGAAGTAATTGAAAGGCCCCCTGAGGCACAGCCCACTGTGAAGACTGTTCCCCTTTTTGAAGGAGATGTGTCCTGCAGCAAGAGTGGAAAGTGCCGCTGTAGTCTGCTGGTACCCCTGGATGGCAAGGCCCCTCTCCCTCTTTGTGGCAGATGTATTGTGACTAAAACCTTTCTTGTCTGGTAAAAGTATTTCCAGTTTTTAAGGATGCTTCTGACAATTATCTTGAAACCTTTTCAAGGCATCTTTTGCCTTGGAGGATACCGCATTGCAGATGGCTATTGGTGTCTGCCAGAGCCTTAATGTTGCAATAAGATGTCTGTCCAGGGGACTAGATTCCACAAGCAGTGAGACTGACTTGGGTGAACATCTGGTGGATTCTCCTAGGGCTCCTTGATTTGCTGTGGATGCCCTGAGGGATTTCACAATTTTGGGAGATTTTACATTTGGGACTTTTGTTTATACACATGTGCAGGATTCTTTTGCTAATGTGTTGGTCTATAGAATTACCCCGCAAGAAGGTGTTGGCAAGCTTTCATTTTCATGGGTAATGCTTGTTTGGACCTCCAAGGCGAAGCCTCAATCCTAGCTCCATGAAAAGTCCAGGACGTCCAAGCCAGCAAAATTGGACTCTAATGCCTCCTTCTAATGAAGCCCCCCCCCCCACACACACACACACACACACACACACACACACACACACACACACACACTTGTTTTGATGTGTGGGGGTGTTTGCAGGCTTTTCAGGAGGTATGGCAGAGGAAAGGGGAAGATAAGTCGGTCCACTGTACATTTGCTCATGCTTTCAGGCTGTAATTCTAATTTTTTTTCCCATGTGCACTTTATGCTTTCGATTGTTACTATGAATCTGAAAAAAAGAATGATGCTTTTTCAGGCTCTTCTTCTGTCCCAAAGAGTGATCATTCCAGTTCCAGAGAATGAAAGGTTTCACTGTTTCTATTTTAACCCCTTTTTGTGGTTCTGAAGACAAATGAAAATATTTGTCCCATACTGGATCTCAAGTATCTCAACAAGTTTCTCCAGGTATGAAAGTTTTGAAAGGAAACAGTGCATACGGCGGTAGCCTCTCTCCATTCAAGGTATTTCCTGGCATTAGTGAACATAAAGGATGCTTATCTACATCCAAATCTTTCCTCCTTATCAGAAGTTTATTCGGTTTGTGATGGAGGACCAGTATTGTCCATTTGTGTCTCTTTAAGAGCCCTATATTTGTAGCCAGAATTAAAGACCTAGGGGATGCCTGTTCTGGGGCACCACCTGGATCATCTGCTTCTCAGTTGGATCTGTTGGCATCCAGGTTCAATGTAAAACAGGACTGGTGGACTGTCCTTGGACTCTTCCACTTCAACAAGACCTCCTCTTGCAAGGTTTGATTTTCCATCCTTCTTTCAGGTCGCTGGCTTTAATGACATGGCTATTGAAGCGAGAATCTTGAAGGACAGGAGAGAGTCTGATGCGGTTATCCCCATGCTTTTGAGAGCCAGGAAGACTACTTCAAGGAAGATTTATAGCTGTATATTGGCCTTTCTCCAGATGGAGGTTTATTTGTGACTGCCCTTGAGTATGATCAAAGGGCAGATTTCCGCCTTGGCAGTCTTGTTTCAGAGGCCGTTTACTTCTCATTCCTTGCCGTTAGAGTGTCAAGTGTTAAATTCTTCCAGTCAGGCCACCTTCGACTCATGGGATCTTAGGCTTGTTCCTTCTGTCCTACTTGATTTGAGCCTATTCATGAGCTTCCCATATTGTTTTTTGACAGGGAAGGTTGTGTTCCCGGTTGCCATTACTTCGGTTTTGGAACTAGTGTCTCTTTTTTGCAAGGAGCCATTTCTGAAACTCCACTGTTTTTTACCTTTTTTTTTTTCCAGGCCTCAGTCACCAGGGTACAACACCCTCTACACTTTAGATGGGGTTCAGGCTATCGGGATGTATCTGAATATAACAGCTGACGTCAGACAATCAGACTCTCTATTTGTTTTTCCCAAAGGATGAAAGAAAGGTCACGTGGCTGCCAAGTCTTCTATTTCCCATTGGATTCATCAGATTTTCTCCCAAGCTTATGATTTGAAAGCAAAGGCTCTGCCTTTTGCAGTGATGGCGCATTCTACCAGAAGTGTCGGTGACTCCTGGGCTATCTGTCATCAAGTTTCAGTGGCTGGAGTTTGCAAGGCCACAACCTGGTCTTTGATTCACACCTTTACAAGAATTTCCAGGTGGATATTAGACCCAGTGAGGAAGCAGCCTTTTGTCTCAGTGTTTTGCAGTCTGCTGAGTGAAATTTGTGTTGGCTATTGAAAAGTAGAGCTGCTCTATGTCCCATGATGTGCAATAAAGAAATCTGGATTTTTAACTTATTTGTAAAATCTATTTCTTGGAGTACATCAGGGGACACAGAGACCCTCCGCTCTATGTTGGGGTGTATGGCTTTCTACAAAACTGAGGACCTTTCTATGGGAGGGGTTATATAGGAAAGGACTTCCTGTCTTTTGCCAGTGTCCAAACACCTGTATAACCCAGTAAGTAAGGAATAATAGAGCTGCTGATGTACTCCAAGAAATTAATTGTACAGATAAATCAAAATCCATTTTTCAGTAGTTTTTTAGACAGGGGGAAGGCTAGCATCTCCATTTGTTTCTTTTGAATCCAATCTATGTCCCTGTTGAAGATTTCCCCTCACTCACTGTCCCAGTGATACTATTGTCACCAGGAAAGGAAATGAAAGAAAATTATTTCAATGGAGTCATACACAACAGTAAACACCTTACAGGAGTCCTAACCTCAGACCACTTATAGGGTGAATTACATACTGGGAATCTGTTTTGTTGTAATCTTCAGCTATGGGCTCTCTCCATTTACACATATTAATAGACCATTTACCTTTGAAGGGAGCAAAGAGAATGCTGTCCCTGGGAATTACGGGTCCGGAGGGCCATGAATTGTGTCGCCCAGAGGAAGTGGAGGCTGAAGCTACTCAGAGGGCCATCACTATCGCCAACTCAGTGAACTGTCCACTCTTTGTGGTTCACGTGATGAGCAAATCCTCGGCCAAAATCATTTCAAATGCCCGGAGGGAAGGTAAACTCTCTAAAACAATTGTAGTCTCCATATCTTAAAGCATATATAGTATAATATATAGAAAAATGTAATAATAACTGTGGTTCAGTAAGTTCAATAAGTCGCTTTTTGGATTTAAAATGAACTACCGAAATCCCTAAATACAACCACTGGATTTCTATTTGCTCTTTTTGCAATGAAAGACTAGCTGATATGGCTGCTGTCAACTATCCATAAAAACAAACCCTTAAAGGATTAGTCCACCTTGTGGTAATTTTTCATGTTACACCTTTTTATCAGGTATTATGTGAAACGTGGGGATTTACTACAACTGGAGAGTGAATATCTGGTGCAGATCTGCAAAGAAACCAATCATTTGGTTTCCTGCAACCATGGGTTGTCTGTCCTAACAAAGCATTAGATATCAAGGACCTGGGGGTTAATGCACTTAAAAAAAGAAACTGTTCCTCAGTAAGTCCCCCGAATGCACATTGCAAGCTATTTTAAACAAGAAAACCTGCCTATTCTGCTTTAAAGAAACAACTAGAAGAAATACATTTTTAAAGTTGTTTTTGGGTATGCTGTGTGTATGAGGACACATAACAAACATATATCAGGGTTTCTCAAATTTCACTGAAAAGGTGAAAGTACAATATATTTGAATTGGTATTAAACCCCAAAACAAAAATGTAATATAATGCAGCTTAATTGTCAGGACAGCATTTATTTTCTTTTCCTAGGCTTTATTCCCTCTGTTTTCACTTGGTGATCTATCCAGTAATACACCTCCTTTATTAGAGTGCCCCCACTCTGGATGAAGGAGCAACAGAGACACCTTTGGACAACAGTATTGTCAGTTAAGGGGGAGGGGAGTGTTATATGGACTAGCAGATTTAAATACACTAACACATTGAATAAAACTGATCATTGTAAGAACCCCTGACAGTGTTACATAGTTTTTCTCATTTCTGTAACTGATATATTCTGCTGGAGAGCTTGTTCTTTTAAAAAAAGCAACAAACTTACTGGTCAGATCACCAGGTTAAAATAGTATAAAGCCTAAAACCTGGTAAGCTGCAATATAATAAATGTTTGCTTGCCTCATGTAGACCACTGATTGGATTATACTATTGAGTTTTCTCAGCAACCAACATTTGTTACTATGTACTACATGACTTCATAATATGCAAAGCTTTTCTATAGCTTTCTGATGTTTATATGTGTTCTGCTTTTTATAAATAAACATCAATTGTTTACAAAAAATATAAATGTTTGCTTTTGGGTTTAAAACCACATTAAAAGTATTACTAAACCCACAACAGTAAAATCAGTCTGTATTTGCAATAAAGCATGCTTGTTATACTCACTGTGGAATCTAAAGGGTTAATCCTCTGCACTGTGTAAAAAGGCTGTTTGATCCTGTCTTCTCTGATCCTCCCCTTTTTCTACTGTCCCCATTCCATCTGCTGATAGTACAGAGCTCAAGGAGACACTCTGCACATGCTCAGTTTAGTATGTATTGCTAAAGAGGTATTTTTTTCTCTGGGAGGGTACATGTGATCAGCACAGGGCCAATAAGCGCTGTCCAGACAGAGGGTCAGGGGTTATGCAGCCTCATAGGACAGTTAGCAGAATGAAAACTCCTCCAAGCTTTAACCAGTGCTTGGCCAGACACTGATAGAAGTCATATATCATAGTCATATGCTATATACTGCTGAAGAGAAAAGGTATTCAACAGTTTATACTAAAATAATAGCATTTCCACGTTCAGTGGGAGACCAGATATAGTGAATGCTGGGTTCTGGGTTTAGTAACACTTTAAGTGATATCTTGTTGTCCATGGTCCTGAATATTTGCCCATTCTTTATTCCGGCTGCTGTCCAAGGTGCTGCAGAAAAATCCTTTGGAAAGCACAAAGGACGTAATGGAATCGGCGCACAATGTTTACCTCTGAACCTCTACAAAATGGATCATATTATCTATTAGAATACCTTGCTATTAGAGCATTGATTCAGCAAAGTCTACAACTTTTTGAGTGTCATTAGTAGCTAAAGACTACTGTTGTCGCAGATCCAAATATATCATAAATGTCTCCTATACCGGGATTTAAAGGTTTTAGATTATGAGCTGCACTTAGTTTCTTTAATGTAGTTAAATAAAGCACACTGCAATCCAGAATATTGACTTATTAACATGATGTTCCCGAGCTGAGGCAGCACTTCTGAAATCTGTAATATCATAATGGAGATGTCTTTAATCTGTCACCAGAATATTTATATTAAAACCTGGAATGTAAATTAAACATCGCGACAAAGCTGGATATTGGATTAAAGCTAAACTCCAGGAAGAAAGAAATAAAAATGGCAATTAATGCTACAAGGTGTAATATGTATTCCTTAAAGCAGTATTAAAAGTGTTTTTGGATGCGGTGTAAGTAACTTGGTATCAACCCTTCAGCTCTAGGAGCCAATCAAATTCTGCTCCATGACGTGCTGGCAATAATGATTCTTACAGAAGAGATGAGCAGAGTGAGCAGAGGTAGTAGCTTATTAGTTTGCTGTTGCTCCTTCATTGTCCAATCATAGGCTGGGAGCACTAAACAATATCTTTAATCTCTAAAAATAATCAATACACATCCACTACTTAATGTAAAACCAGCATTTCATATTCCTGATATGTGCCTGCTGTACCATGTACTTGTATGAAAAAATATTCTGTTATCATTATATGTATTGCTTCCTTTGTTTGAAATCCCTGGTGTTCCTGTCAGTCCTGCTTACCTATTAAAAGCTGGCCACACTAAGCATGAGAGCACAGCGTGGTCAGATTTCTAGCTGTGGTCAGAACTGAGCCTGCTCTACTCCAATTATCAAACATGTCCAGACATGCCCCTCCTGCACAGCCATTCACTGGTAAGACCAGTGTACTGCTGTTTCACCTCCCCCAGCTCTCTGAGCTCCTTATGTAGCTGAGAACAGAGGGTATGTGATCACTTATAAAAAATTATAGAAAAAGGCATTCATACATTTTTTTATATCTATTCACAAATGTTTTGCCTTTCATTTCTATTTTAAACTGAGTGGGTTGTTTTATAAGGTGAGGGTTCACATATATTTTAATGGTTCTGTAATTTGTTTTCCCTAAAATTATTTCCTCACTTCTGTTCATTTGGAATGAGCAATGTTGTGGTATAAAGGATGGTGGACCTCCATGACTGATTTCTTTGGATGGGGCGAAACGCGTTGAGGGTGGAGGCTGCTGGAGCTGGGCAGAGGTTGCTTCTACTATAGTGACTGTTGGGTCCTGATGGTATGCGGCACTCATGGTTGTTTCCTTCCTTTTATACTACATGCATTGAGCCAAGACAGACTCTCCCCAGCCTGCACCCTCAGCATGAGTCACCAGACTGAGATACATAGGAACCTTAAAGAAGAGCTCCACCCAAAAGGGGAAGTTCTGCTTTAAGGACTGCTCCCCCGCTCCCCATTAAGGATTGGCACCTTTTGGGGGGCGGGGGGTGAGCAGGTACCCGAATTTGACAGATACCCGCTCCCACTTTTGGCCAAATCCTCTAGGCGATTGGAAGCAGAAGGTGTCCTCCCTCCCTGTACTCTTTTGGAACACGTGACAGGTCCCAGAAGACTACAGGACCATTCATGAAGCCGCAAGCTATCACAGCCGGGTGCCCACATTGAAGATGCGGAGGACACACCGTGGGACAGAGGGACAGGTAAGTGGCTGTTTTTTAAAAGTCAGCAGCTACAGTTTTTGTAGCTACTGACTTTTATTTTTTGACTGGTGAGTGAAACTCCGCTTTAAGCAGCACCCCTCGTTTTTCCAGTGTGGGTTGACAGCACGTTAGTTGCAGTTATGTGCACTGCTCTATGCATGCTACACATCCCATAGTTCAAAGTCCCTAGTCCATTTCAGGAGGGAGCAAGAGAAAGTGGCTATGTTCCAATGCAGAGGGACCATAAGGAACAAACATAGCCACCCTCTAACAGGGAGTCAGATCACAGCAGCAACAAAAAAGGAATTTGGAAATATGAAGGCGGCTGAGAGCTATAGAAGATAGTTCTTGTTGAGTTAGGAATACGTACTTGAATAGAATTTTTGGTGCTTGTTCAGAAATGCTCCACGCAGATGCACGCAGGTTACACTAATTCTTAATGACACCCTACGCACCTAACAAACACGTGTGCATTTGCAGCTGCCAAAGCGCATGGTACCACATTAAAATGCAACGTGAAGAAAAGCAGAAAAAAAGCATGCACTCTCAGACACACCTCATGGTGTGAATGGGCCCTCAAACCAGAGTTTAGGGTCCTTTTAACTGCTCTAGAGAAAAGACAAGTCACAAAACTCACTCTGCAGTCTGACAGAGCTGTGCAAATATCAAGACTGGATGACTGGAAGTGCAAACCATTGAGTAGGTAAAAGAACTCCCATAGATGTTATTAAATTGTGTATTTAGATAATTCCCCTAGACCCAGATGCACCACGAATCTCCTGATCCGCCCACCCTCCAGAGGAGGAGCTGGTCTTCCACACCTAAAATCATATTACTAAGCCGTCATACTAGACCAACTCTTTTTCTGGTGGCATCCTACCACTGAGAAAACTTGGACCACTATAGATAATTCCCCAGAGTTTAGCTTTAAAGTGTATTTCCACTTGTGCAGTCAAATTGAAATCCCTCACTGTGTGTTTGTTATGTGCTCCTCTTTATACAGCATACCTAAAAATATTTGTGTAAATATTTCTAACCTTTCAAGGTGTTTCTTTGCAGCAGATTTATTCATAGGACTCTATAGCTTTCGTACAAGCTATTATAAACATTTCCAAAGTGCAACTAGAGGGTTAAACTGAGGGAACGTACATAAACATATGATAGGATGTACTATCAAAGCCTTACATTTCTTCAACCATTTGTTGGGACGGACAGTGTTCAAATCTAGTTTGCAACTGATTGTGAGATCTGCTAGCACAGTACAAACAGAGTTAATTATGGTAAATTCATTATGATAAATGCCCATCCTCCTCTCCCTAACAGTACAGAAAAGGGGAAAACTGGGTAGATAAGTAAAAAAGCAAATAAAAAAGGCAATTGGCCATTATACTTATCTGAAAATACATATTTAATTTCTGATATGAATATTTAAAGATCCATACATGACTGCATTTTTAAACAAATTTGTATCTATTGTTGGTATCTATGTTTTTGTCTGTACAAATTCACTTATCATTGATCTCTGCAACATTGTTATAAAGTCAGGAGCAGTGTGTACTCTGGGGTGTTATCACTGCACCAATGACATTTCAAAATCTTCCAGCAGATGGCACTGGTGAGGTTATCCAGGACGTAACAATCACTATGTTCTTATACTGAAGCTTGGTGAATTGGATCTTATATGTCATATTTAATATTAATAATACACAATATTTTCTGGCTACTAAAACTGTGAAAAAAGAGCTTCACCTTACAATTATAAAATATCACTATAAAGCAAGTCATCATTAAAACAGACCTTGCATAAAAGTTATGACAGCACCCACCCCCTCATATAAAAACCTAAAAAAAAAACAAAGGGTGTCAAAAATGAGACTTTGGAAAAAAAAGTTTAAAATATCTTGAAATCAAAATTTATTTTATTTCCTGACACCACCGTGACATCACCATGCCTCACTACTGCCTTCCAGGAAAGCTGGCCTTTGGAAATTCTTCAAGAATGCATTTCTACTGGTAACATTGCTTGTGAGTTTACTGCACAGTGTACAGGAGAACAATGGATTAATGGCAGGATCAACAGTTTTTGTTTTTTTTTAAAGGGAGCAAAACATAGAAGTTCATTGTGAGTGCTGGTTTTATTAACTCAAAAGGCCCATTTACCCAAACTTGATTTTCCACAGACAGACACCAGCAGACGAAATCATACCATTACAGCACCAGCAGAAGCAGTCCCATACAACTACATAAAATTAGTTGTGTCCTCATTGGACTCTGGTCCATAGAGGATCATACAGTAGGGACAGGAGGAGCATTCATATAGGATGTTGTAGCTAGGCAAAAGTTGCATGAGGGATGTCAGGATCCCTATGTGGATAGAAGGGATCTCAGGATATACTATATGGCTAGACAGCTAGGACAGCTGACAATCACACCTACCAATACAGCCAGAAGGAGACCCCTGAAAATGACTGAGCTCTGGTTTTTCAAGTTACAAAGTATGCCTTGCAGTGGGGCAGTGTATGGGTTAACTGCTTGTTTAGTCTAGGGGAGAGTAAAAGCACTTTGCCAGTTACTCTGCTCCCCTGGCAGATGGTGCTCCCTCATGCTTCGGAGGTAGACTGTCCCTTAGTGTCATATCCATTGCAGCACTATGAACCCTGCTTTGGTCTTGATGATGCCAGGACCTTAGACCACAGGAGCACGGGGGAGAAGACTCTGCAGAGACCAGTCTAGCAACGCTGAGGAGCAGAGGATCAGGTAAGTAGCAATTAAATAAGAAACTATATAATTAACTCCACTCTCGCGCTCAGGTTATTGAGGTCATTGAATGTAAAGATCCACCTCCAAAGAATGTCTCTGTAGGCACCCACTAGTTGTTATGTGTACGGCTTGTGTATCTTTGACATGTAATTAGAGAGGAGAGAGATTGGCTGGCCAGTCGCACTAGTGGCATGTATCTGACAGGCTCTAAAGGTGGAAGGAGAGACTGGCAATCGCTCAGTGGAGCAGTATGAGAAAGTTGGAGAAAGCATGCAGGTTGCTGTGGCCAAATTTTGACAGATTTCAGGGACATGGCCTCCTTTTTCAAGTATGCTTGAAAAAGAAAGTCACACCCCCCAAAACGTGTCGTTTACATTGCCAGACTCTCCGTCCACCTTTGGTGCCTGTCAGATATATGCCACTAGTGCAGCTGGCTTCCCCATCTTTCTCTCTCCTTTCTGACTCCGTATCAGGACAGGGTGAGGACACAAAAGTTGTACACATAACTAGTGCACTAGGGATGCGCTTCCCTTGCGTCCTTTTTTTTTTTTTATTGTAAAGGATAATTTTTACATTTCCCTGATCTGGACTTTTAGGAGTACCTTTATTGCTACAGCACGCATTTTAGACATTTGCATGCTTCCAACCTTCTGGCAACACTTTGAGGAGGCCCCTTTTCTGTTCCAATATGGCTTTCTTCTGTTCTGCCAGTACAGTGTGTACTCAAGTGGCTTGTACTGAGCCCTGACCCCAACCCCACTAACCACCTTTAGGATAAATTGGAAAGCTATTTGCGAGGGAGGTCTTCTCATCCAGCATCCGTCCATACCTTACCTCACAAATGGTCAAAAATGCCCACAGACACACTCCAAGATTCTGTGGATAGACTTAGCAGAAGAGCAGAAACTATTGAGGTCACAACATGGGGGCCAATTCCATTTTAATGACCATGGTTTTGGAATGGGATGTCCAGTAAGTTCATATAGGTGTGATGGTGAGGTGCCTACAAACATTTGGCCATATACTGTACTTTTTTATTCAAAACTATCATGTAATTTGACTTTTGTTCCATTGATTCATGTGACGAATTAATTCTATTTCAATCATTGTTATTGGTTTTACAAATAAAATGTTTTTAAGAAAGAATAAAAAACTGCAGGCAGTCATGGCATAATAGATCGACATTGTTAACAAGACCAGGTGACAAGTGAATTCTGATAATAGGTCCACTTTAATATAATCATACTAAAAATGTAACAAAAATCATCAAAAGACTTTGGGTCCTTTCACACGGAGTGGGCCCATTTAGCGGATCCGCTTGCTCAGCGGGGGACCTCTCCGCTGATCCCTGCTGAGCAAGCAGATGACAGCTCTGTGTCTGCTCCGCTGCTGCAGAACAGACACAGAGCTGCTCACTTTCCTCAATGGGAGGTCAGATGAAAACGGAACGCCTTTCCATTTCATCCGACCTGATCCAATGGACAGAAGGGGAATTGGATCCCCATCTATCCTTTTTGGCACATCGGATGTCGGCGGGTGTAAACGGATACATAGTTACATAGTTACTGTGGCTGAAAAAAGACAAAAGTCTATCCAGTTCAACCACTTAAAAAAAAAAAGTTATAATCCTACACCCACAGTTGATCCAGAGGACGGCAAAAAAAACCAGCAAAGCATGATGCAATTTGCTCCTGCAGGGAAAAAAATTCCTTCCTGATCCCCCGAGACACATGTCCGTTTACACCCACCGCTCCATAGAGGAGAATGGAGGTTCTGATCAGGTCCGCATGAAAAATGGGCAGGCGCACCAGATCGGAATGTCCATGTGAAAGAGCCCTTAGTAATGTGTGAGGGGATGAACACCGCTCAAGACCGATCCCCAGGAGTCAGGCTACAACACCATGTAGTGGATGGCCTCTGCCGCCACTCCAGCCACCCCTTCTGACACGTTTCACCCCGCCCATAGGGAGCTTGGTCACAGAGGCTTGAGCGGCTTTCACCCCCACACACATTACTAAGTCTCTGGAGTAACTTGGGATGCTGCTCCCTTCTCTTTTCTCTGCCGGCAGGGTGACTATAATCTATAACCAGCCTTGAACAGCACCAGAGGCTTTCAAACAGTCCAAAAAACATTAACAAAATCAACATTAACAAAAAGTTTGGTCCTCATTTCTGAAAAATTCTGAAAGTGCAATGTTACCCCATACCATGCAAAGAGACTCCAGCTGTTATTTGTCTACTAGTGGTTTAAAATAGAAAAGGAGAATCTAATTGGTTCTGAAGGGAGGACCACAACTTCTTTTTTCGCACACACTTTTCAAAATGTGGATAATTTTATCCAATCCCAGGCTCATAAATATGGCTGCAAGTCAGATATCACCGATTCAGAATTTAGAGAAGAGTCTATTGCTACTTTTGAATGTCAACACAGAAGATTATAGAATTTTTGCTCGGTAATCATCTTTTTATCGAGATGTTCTACGTGTATAGCCAGATCTTCCTCTTCATATTTTACACAGTGCACAGCGATACAGTCCAGGTCTCTGGTGTCTAGAAAAGCTTCATTAACTCAAGGAGGCTCACTCTTTGGGGAGACTTGTCAGTTGAAGATTTATTGTGCGCTGGTACAAAGCTGCATTTTCAGCATTAAGCAGCGAACATTATGAGGTTTTTTTTTCCTTTTTGTCACCATGGGAGTATATGCTGACATTTCTTTTCAAATTTAATTTTAATATTAGAAAGGTAGAGGATAGATACTGGCCTATCACACATGCAGACAGCATTAACTGTTTAATTGTATTTCTCTTAGGTAAAGTAGTGTTTGGAGAACCAATCGCTGCTGGACTTGGCACAGATGGTACAAATTACTGGCACACAGATTGGTGTCATGCTGCAGCTCATGTGATGGGACCACCCCTTCGCCCAGACCCAACTACACCAAAATATCTCATGCAGTTGCTGGCTAAGTAAGTATGACGAGCCCTGGGTATTTGACTTTAAGTGCAACAGCAGCTTGAAGCAACTCAAAAGAGTCCAGGACCACCTAGAAGCAATGTATAATCCAATCATCAGTGTCTGAAAAGCCACCACTGCATATGTTGTTTATTCATTACTCAGGCTTTTAGGGTATTTCCATGTATTGCCTGTTCATATATACTAGCTGCTTGAACAGTGAGAATATTTGTGACTAAAAGGTAATTGAAAGCAACAAAATTGCAAAATGAATGGCCAACATAATTCCATTTTTGAGATATGATAAAAACTGCAGTAGATGCTGATTGAACTGCCCTTTTAAGTGGCATTTCGGTAGATTTGGTTACTCTCCACCGCATTTTGTATCAACTGGTCACTGAGAATGTGAAAATGACTAAAGCTGAAAGCTTCTTGGAAGGCGCAAAAAGTTCTACAGCAGCTTTTCTCAACATTTTTATCCCAAAGTAACCCTTAAAATAATATTATGGTCTAAGGGAACCCCTGCTAAAACCAATTCACTAAGACACTGTGGGGAAAAATCCCACTTCTATTGGTTGCTATAGGGAAGATTCCCCCTAACAATTGTGGTCACCCTTACAGACAGCTAAAAAGATCATTAGTGTCATGCAGTTGGCTCTACCAAACGGCCTTGAAGCTGGAACTTTGAAGGCATCATAAAATGGGAGGTCAATCAGCCACAGCTAAGAGACCCCTAGCAACCTTTTGAGGAACCTTAGAGTTCCACAGAACCCTGGTTGAGAATGGATTATTTAGAGAATGGCCAGCAAGAGGTTTCAGTTGACCATATTAAAGTGATCTGGTGCAAAATCAGAAGGCAAATACACTTTGTTAGGGAGTGTCGTATTTACAATATTAGGCAAAACTGTTTGACTTAGACCTCTACTAGGGATGACATTGTTCCCTAAAACTGCTGCTCCTATCAGTTCCAAAATTTTAGGTAGAAAACGAAATATCACCTCTTTAGCTCTAATCAGTTGCCTTAAACCTACACTATGAATAAGACACTTCACACGGTGACAGCTGGTATTTGTGTGTGTAAGAGGTATTCTGTACATTGTGTGATCCTTTCACATCGTGTGAATATATCAAGGTAGGAAAATACAATTCTCTGATGTTCTTCCAGGGAGCACAGCACAGCTTATTGGAGCAGAAGCTTTCGGACAAACTCCAGTATGCAAGTGCTGGGAGGAGAAATGGGTTCCAACTTTTCCATTCCATAATATCCTAGGCTCATAAAAAAGAAGGGAAAAAGGTTCAATGCTAAAAAAACCCAATTAACACTTTTACATTGTGCCTTTTAACCTGTAAAATGTTTCTGTGCTTGCCCCTTCAAATACATCAGAATAAGGGAAACCTCTGTTGGGAGCATATCCATTTTGCAGGTTAAACTGGGATGTGCTAAAATAGAAGGGTGGCCACACACAGCAACAAGAATTCATCCTTCTAAGTATATACCATTATAGGCAGGTAGATGTCAAGGGACTCAATGAAAATCACATTAGGCAAAGTCTACCCAAAAGCTAGCCACAGTGGTAGATTAAGACAAGGGATTAGCGCAATGCTTGGTTCTGACATGAGCCTGCACTGAACACGGCTCATAGCTGCAAACTATCCCTGATTTTTAGGGACTATCCCTTTTTTGGAACAAAGTCCCTCTTGCCTCCTCGTTTGTCCCTCACTTTGGTCTGATGTTTATACCTGTATCAGAAATGCACTTTGTACCTATTAAAAGGTGCTTTAGAGTACTATATCTTTCATTTATTCTAAATTTTTCCATTTGTTACATAGTTATATAGTTGGTAAGGTTGAATAAAGACATCAGTCCATCCAGTTCAACCACGTGTGTTCATGTCAATACCATTTCCCATATCCCTGTATATTACATTCACTAGGATGCCTAGCTAAGAGTTTTTTTTTTTTAAATTATCAATACTTCCCACAGACACCACCAACTGTGGAATGAAGTTCAACATCCTTACTGCTCTGACAGTAAAGAACCCCCTATACAATTTAAGGTTAAACAGCTTCTTGTCCAACTTCACTTCTCTTCTGTGACCTGAGACCAAATAGTTTCCTCCCTCTGCTAGAATCACCATTTGATGTATTTGTATATTGCCATCTTATCCTCACACAAGCTTCTCTTCTCCAGGGAGAATACGTTAATGCTTGCAGTCGTTCCTCATAACTGAGGTCTTCCAGTCCCCTTATTTGTACATTGTAAAAGCCAGTATAAAGAAATAGTGGTGTCAAGAAAAAAAAACAACTTTTGGGTTTATTTCTAATCATGTTTTGTGTATTATTTCTCCATGTAACGGGGGTGTACTCTATGCCTACATACTTTTTTTGCTAATAGGTGTCCCTGTTTCCAATCTCAGAAATTTGTGATGTGGCCCTCGACCTCAAAGCAGGGAAGTGCACCTCTATTATATCCTGCAGGTTTAGTGTGATTTCTAAAAGCACACCAAAACTTTTGAATGCAGGAGTTTCGGTGCACTTCCTGAAAGATTACCACAACTACAAGATATAATAGACGTCTATGGCAAAGCAAAGCTTAAGCCAGGAATACACGGTATGAAAATTTTAATTGATCAAATGATCGACCGATTTTCTCTTCGTTGATCAGCAGGATGTTATAACTGATAATGATATTGTGAATGAAAAATTCCAGTTGAACAACAGTTAAAAATTTGTCGTTTTTGCATGCGAACGACTGATTTTCTATGCGGTGGTATGATGGTCATCCGAAAAAAATCTATCCAGCACTATCACACATAAGCAGAAATAGAAGATAACCGGGATGTTTATGTCCAAGGATCCATAAATCCAATTTATTCCAAATGTCCAAGGATCCATAAATCCAATTTAATTCAATTCATTCCAAGGATTTATGTCCAATCTCCTGTTCTGGCCAGAAGGGCGTGGCTACAAGGTCACACGCACACTGAATCACTTCCACTTGCACAGAAGACGTCAACACTACGTATTGCTTGACGAACGATTTTTTTTGATTAGTTAATGTGGGACACGATTTTGACCAACCACTGAATGCCGATCGGTTGTCGGATGATCGATCGGTCGATTTTCTTACTGTGTATTCCTGCAATTACTCGCAGGAAACCCACAGGTGCACTGCACTGGGTAAACTGCAGCGCATCAGTGTGGAAGCAGTCTTATAGGGAGCTCAGGACAGTAAGGGCTTGTTTACATTTGCTGTTTGTTGGGTGGTAAACGTTGAGACATAATTTTACCACACACTCCCAACCACTGGTGTAGAGTCAGGGGTAGCAATGGTGGCCCCTATCCATGCTCCAGAGGGCCCATGCGACCTCCCTGTCACATTCTGTTTTACACTTGGACAGGAGGGGTCCTGGGGACGGCAAATACAGGAACTGATCCTCTAAATTTTCCACCTGCAACTGCTGAAATTAGGCTTTTCATCCTCTCTCTCCTGCCAGCATTCAGAGGCTGCAAGAGGAAAATGTTCACTATGCTATTAAAAAAAAAAAAATTTAATGTTTCATTGTGGCCTGCGACTGGTTACCAAATCAAGTTGCCCTCATTCTCCAAAGATTTGAGCCCCCTTGGACTTAACATTAAAAGTTTGGGCCATTCAGCATGGAGGAACATGGTAGCATCTGCAATTAAAGGGTTTGTAAGGAAGTGGGATGTTTAAACTTGGCTTGCATTGTAATGTTGAAGATGTTTCACCCCAAATCTAGTGGCTTCTCCAGTTCCACTTGAATTATGACAAGATCTGCCGCGTTATAAAATGAGTGCAGCTGAATGAGACTAGCTACTACTAGACTACCATGACCTGGATAAATAAGAACCTTCAGAGACATGTTGGATATTCTAGAACATCTGATACCTAAAAGCATACACCATAGAGTACTTGTTATCACTCTTCTGTGTCCCTTTCTGGTCCTGATTTTTTTTTTTTTTGCTACTAAGGGGTCACTTTCCATATCATCTGGTCTACACTCTTCTCTCCATATCTTTGCTCCATCCACTGTCTTCCTGTCCAGTGAGAGTAACTCAGTAGCCAATAAGGATGCTTTTATTCCATAGAGGGATGGTTATATCGGGGTTGAGTTTACTTCCAGTAGTGTGAACGTATTTCCAAAGTCAGGGATTATCTGCCAGCAAAGGGTTCCCCCTCAATGGCATGCACTTGCTAGGTTAGCAGAGCTCTTGGAAATTTAGAGAGCGTCTCACTGCACTGCATCTGACCACCCACTTCTATCATTAAATAGCCTTGGGCTTTTTACCATTTGGCTTTTTTTTTAACAATGGCTGACAGGTTTACTTTAAGAAATCACTGCGGTTTTCATAACGCTGAATGAGATTGGTGTATATATGGCAATTTCAGATACTATCTTGGATTATCTGGAGCTCTGCTTCAAATCATTTACACAAAGTAAAGTCTGACAGTTTGACTTTCATGATTTATTATATAGAAGTTTATGTACAGTATGCAAGTTTTATAAGGTGTATGTGGACTTCTAGAAAAACTTACTTTAAAAGAGTGGTGGATGCAATAATCTGAAACCAACCTATTAATCAGGTTTTTATTGGTCCAAATGATGAATTCTGGGTTTTTATTGGTTGCCACAAGGCACTGCTTACTATTATTTATTGCACTGTAATTGTTATTAAATGAGACAAGTGATGTGGGATGCAGCGAAAATAGGTATATTTGCACTACAAATCTTTCTAACCTATGTGTTTACTGTTGTTTTTCAGTGATGATCTGAGTGTTACTGGAACAGATAACTGTACATTTAACACAAACCAGAAAGCACTTGGAAAAGATGATTTTACCAAGATCCCAAATGGAGTGAACGGTGTGGAGGACCGAATGTCAGTTGTCTGGGAGAAAGGAGTGGTAAGCCTTGAGCCTATATCACTGTACTGGTTACCTAGATTTCAGATCCCATATTTCATGACCCCTGTCCTGTTGCTGCTTAGTTATTTGGCACATTAGAGTTTAATCAGAGACTCCTGGTGACTCCCTAGAGCAGGGTTCTCCAAACTGCGGCCCAATGGCCAGATATGGCCATTTGCTTGCCTTTATCTGGCCCTTAGGGCACTGTTCCTCCCACTGATATGAGGCACTATTTCTTCCACTGACACCAACAGTGAGGCACCATTCCTCCCCTTACACCAATTATGGGGCACAATTCCTTCCACTGACATTGAAAACGGGGCATGATTCCTCCCAGTGACACGAAGGATGGGGCACAAGTTCTCCCCATTGACACCAAGGATGGGGCACGATACCTCCTACTGACACCAACAATGAGGCATAATTCCTCCAACTGAAGCCAATGATGATGCATGATTTCTCCTACTGACGCCAACAATGGGGCATAATTCCTCCCATTGACACGCATGATGGGGCACAATTTCTCAGTCTGACACCAATGACGGGGCACAATTCTTTTCCCTACTGTCTACAGGAGTAATTTACTTACTACTGTTAACCCCTAAGTCTAAGTCACTGTTTACCCAACTAACACTGGGGCATTTTCTACTCCCTCTGGCCACAGTCCAGCCACCCTAAAGTCTAAAGGATGGTAAACTGTCCCTTTTCTTAGAAAGTGCGGAGACTTCTGCCCTAGAGGATGTGTTTTTTATTGTTGTAGTGCAATTAAAGATTTCACCAGCAGATGTACCTGCATATAATTTCTCACATTATTACTCTTCTTTCCAGAAAAAAAAGGTACGGTGGGGGCAATACATGTTATCAAATACTAGAAACTACTTTAAAGTGACCAACTGAGTGTAAAAACTGAATAGACAGAGAACATAATGGGTATTCGTATGCTCCCTCTCTTCTGGTTCATGCTCCTGCTAAAATGTGTGTCATTGCTCTTGGCAAAGCTATTCCAGTTAGTGACCAGTATACACAGTTATAAAAATAGTTTTTCGTCACTCAGGAAACCACACATTTCTGGCAAATGATTAACCCTTGGCAGTCATTTGGCGTTATCATAAGCACTAAAATGGAAAATATGTTGCTTTTTATTTATATGTACAAGTTCATAAAATGTTATATACCACTTTTGTCAATTTTATACTTAAATAAATAAACATTTAATACTGGGTGCAACCATAAATGTCTGTTTCCAAAGCATGTTGGTTATTCAAAAAAAAAAAAAAACTCTGCCTGCATGCTAGTTTAGAAGCCTGTGTAAAGCTTACAAATCCATATGGCCTCTGCTAGAAAAGAGGGAGGGGTGTGTCTCCCATCCAAGTCATGCTGCAAACTGTGTAGTCTGATCTTTCCGGCTCTTTGGTTCTACTTTACAGCTGGGTTGCAGATTGAGCCACAGCAAATGTACTTCTACTGCTTGGAGCTCCTGTCTACAGGTAGTATAAGCAAACTGTAAGGGCTTGTTTACCCCAGATGCAGATGGGTAAATTTTTTAAAAGCAGTATGAACGCAGTACAAGTGCATATGCAAGAAAAACAATGTATTTCAATGAGCCTAGTTTAAACCATTAAACCATTGGGGAGATTTCCCTTCACTTATTATCCCATAGACAAAACAGGTAGTGAGAGGAAACCTGGGGTGTCACCAGAACTAGTGTCCACATTGGGAGATTTCCCCTCTATTCCTGTTCTGGCAACAATCCAAAATTTGGGATTTTATTTTTTTTTTCACTTTCAAAGATAACGGATAAATAGAGAGGGTGAAGCTCCCCAATCGTGGAACAGACAACTATAAAAATATGACAGGTGTTCAAATCTCTTTCAGATCTAAAACTAGAAAAGATCATTATACTTTACGCAAAACGCTGCTAGACACCTTACTCTTATTTATTTCAGGTACTTACCGGTATATAGCGCCGTCAATGTACACAGCGCTTTTACATACAGTGGGGATCGAAAGTTTGGGCACCCCAGCTAAAAATTTGTATTAATGTGCATAAAGAAGCCAAGGAAAGATGGAAAAATCTCCAAAAGGCATCAAATTACAGATTAGACATTCTTATAATATGTCAACAAAAGTTATATTTTATTTCCATCATTTACACTTTCAAAATAACAGAAAACAAAAAAATGGCGTCTGCAAAAGTTTGGGCACCCTGCAGAGTTAATATCTTGTACTGCCCCCTTTGGCAAGTATCACAGCTTGTAAACGCTTTTTGTAGCCAGCCAAGAGTCTTTCAATTCTTGTTTGAGGTATCTTTGCCCATTCTTCCTTACAAAAGTCTTCCAGTTCCTTGAGGTTTCTGGGCTGTCTGTCACGCACTGCTCTTTTCAGGTCTATCCATAGATTTTCAATTATGTTGAGGTCAGGAGATTGTGAAGGCTATGGCAAAACCTTCAGTTTAAGCCTTTTGATGTAATCCCCCGTGGATTTCGAGGTGTGTTTAGGATCATTATCCATTTGTAGAAGCCATCCTCTCTTTAACTTCAGCTTTTTCACAGATGGCATCAAGTTACCATCCAAAATTTGCTGAAATTTTATTGAATCCATTTTTCCTTCTACTCATGAGATGTTCCCTGTGCCACTGGCTGCAACACAACCCCAAAGCATGATTGATCCAACCCCATGCTTAACAGTTGGACAGAGGTTCTTTTCATTAAATTCTGTGCCCCTTCTTCTCCAAACGTACCTTTGCTCATTCCGGCCAAAAAGTTCAATTTTAACCTCATCGATCCACAGAACTTGTTTCCAAAATGCATCAGGCTTGTCTATATGTTCATTTGCAAAGTTCAAACGATGATTTTTGTGTTGAGGATGTAGAAGAGGTTTTTCTTCTGATGACTCTTCCATGAAGACCATATTTGTACAAGTATCTCTTTATAGTGGAATAGTGTACCACAACTCCAGTGTCTGCCAGATCTTTCTGGAGGGATCGTGCAGTCAAACGTGGGTTTTGAATTGTTTTTCTCACAATCCTGCGAGCTGTTCTGTCTGATATTTTTCTTGGTCTTCCAGATCTTGCTTTAACTTCCACTGTTCCTGATGACTGCCATCTCTTAATTACATTCCGAACAGAGGATATTGACATCTGAAAACGCTTTGCTATCTTCTTATAGCCTTCTCCAGCTTTGTGAGCGTCAACTATTTTCAGTTTCAGTTTTCTAGACAACTGCTTAGAAGAACCCATGGTGCTGATTGTTGGGGCAAGGTCAAATGAGTCTGGGCATTTAAAACCTTTGAGTTTGACATCATCTGGTCTTCCCAGATGATGACTGAGAACAATCCATGACACTGGCACGTCTCAGCTTTGCAAAGGGGGCAGTGCATGCTATAAATTCTACAGGGTGCCCAAACTTTTGCAGGCGCCATTTTTTTGTTTTCTGTTATTTTGAAAGTGTAAATGATGGAAATAAAATATAACTTTTGTTGATACATTATAAGAATGTCTAATCTGTAATTTGATGCCTTTTGGAGATTTTTCTATCTTTCCTTGGCTTCTTTATGCACATTAATACAAATTTTTAGCTGGGGTGCCCAAACTTTCGATCCCCACGGTATATATATATTGTACATTCACATCAGTCTCTAACCCTCAAGGGGCATACAATCTAAGGTCCCTAATTCACATTCATACATACATATACTAGGGACAATTTAGACAGGATCCAATTCACCTACCAGCATGTCTTTGAAGTGTGGGAGGAAACCGGAGTACCCGGAGGAAACCCATGCAGACACAGGGAGAACATGCAAACTCCAGGCAGGTGGTGCCGTGGTTGGGATACAAACCAACGACCCTAGTACTGCCAGGCGGAAGTGCTAACCATTTAGCCACTGTGCTGACTCTTGGTTTATTACAGTAATGGGCAGCCACAGTGATCAACGTTTTAGTGCAGCAGGACACAGAGCAAAGCCACCACCTCCAAACAAAAGTTGATATTTGTATAATATACCGCTAGATTTAGGGCTCTTGAAGGAAACTGTACATACATATATGGTAGGTGCATACTATTGCATCCAAGGTGTGGTTTGCCAGCTGTATGATCGCTACAGATACAGTTTAAGTTGAATGGTGGGGAAAAAACTTTAGCTAGTTTTCTTACAGCCTAACAGCATTGTTATTATTATTTCACTTTGTTTTCCAGCACAGTGGTATTATGGATGAGAATAGGTTTGTTGCTATCACAAGCTCCAATGCTGCAAGAATCTTTAACATGTACCCAAGGAAGGGGAAGATTGCTGTAGGCTCCGATGCAGATATTGTTATCTGGGATCCAGAGGCTACAAGGTATGATTTCCAGTTTTGTTTTTGGATTTTAGAACATGTTTAAAAATGAATATGTACTACAGTATGCCAAGACTGCATTTATAGTCGGTTATGAGATGATCCTTGATTCTTCAAAGATCCAACTTCCAAGTGGTCATTCTCTAGAACAATTGTGCCACAGACGTGCAGGATTATTCTGCCTGAACATTATTCTGTAGTCTGTATTTCTGGGAAATAACGACAACTGGAATATAACACAGGCACCTTGCAGACATGAAAGTACAAAGAAAAACTTAACAGTGAAAATGAAGGCAAAAATTAAATGATGCAATGTAAACTTCATGAAGAGGAACCTTCACTCTGCCCCTTATGTCACATCCATACTGACAGCTATGGGATTATCCTGATTAGCACTCCCAAAATGTAAAAGGCACAGATTTGTTAAAGTGTTACTAAACCTAGGACCCTCCATTCACTATGTACAATCCTTGTTTTATTGATTGCATGTAATATTCTAATTTTCTGAGATTGTGGATTTGGGGTTTTCATGAGCGGTAAGCCATAATCATCACATTTATGACAAATCACGGCTTGAACTATCTTGCTTTGCATGTAATGAGTCTATCTCATATATGTTTCACCTTTTAAGTTGCATTACTGAAATAAATGAACTTTTGCACGATATTCTAATTCTTCGAGTTTTACCTGTATATCGACTGGAGAGAGCACAATAATCTGGCAAACAGGAAGTGCAAAGGCATGGCTTAAATAGGAAGTTCATGAGAGGAGCAAAAAATTTGGGGATCACAAGAAATGAGGCACAGGGTAATATTGTCTAAGGGATCAGACAGAATGCTGTCCGGCATCTCAGGTGGCTTAGCAAGAAGAGTTACTGTCAGATGCAGCAGAGGTACAGATCCAGGCTCTGACAGAGATACAACCTGAAAGCCCATCTAGCTATGATCCCATGCAGGCCTCCGGTTTAAATAGTCCTCTAGGTACCAGTACCTGTGGTAGAGGTGTCATGCATGTACATGCATGCCGTTGTGCAAGCTTTCTTATGTGCATGCCCAAAAACATGTGCACACATGAGCACAATCTCTCTGATAGCTGACATAAGGTTCCTGAAACATAATACCAACATTTCAGGCTATATGCCGCTGTTCAGGTTGGGGATTAGATTGTTCATGACAACATTTGGGGTATTTAAAACTGCCGATAAACACACATAAGCAATTAAGTGGTGCAGTGCTTCAAAAATATAGGTTCTACTAGCTCTTTGTATCACCAGACATGCCTTACTCCAACAGAATATTATCCAGTGGCTATTTTGACAAGAGCAGATCCCCAGTTAGATACTGGAAGAGATAGCAGCCTTCTGTGGCTTTGCATGGAAAAAAAAGGACAGGAAGGGGATACCTGAATGGTCCAGCTGTTGCAGTTTTCTTGGTGCTATGCACCATACATCTTGGTAAGACTGTTCCCGGGATTGTGGTAGGATCACATGTGGTACTTAATAAAGGTCATGAAAGTGGTATACAGCTGACATTCTGTACACATTGGTGACTGGTATTTAGACATTTTTCAAGAAGGCATCCAAAAACTACTAATTCTATTAAAAATTGTGAAATGATTTTTCAGTTTAGTAAGTGTAGTTATCTGAAATTTGTCTTCACATTATATTGGCACATGCCTCTGGACAGGCTTCATGTGTGTCTGTATTATATGCAGATGATTTAGATTACAGGATACAGGCTTACAGGATAGAAAAGGGCTCAGCATGAGGGTCATCAGTGTGATTTTGGCCAATAACTCAGAATCTTCAAAATTGTGTTGTCACCCTCCTTATGTAGACTTGTAGGATGGGTGTGTCGTTACAGTATTTTCATTACTCTATCAGGTTGATTTACTAAAACTGGAGAGTGCAAACTGTTGGTGCAGCTCTGCATAGAAACCAGTCCGCTTCCAGGTTTTATTGTCAAGGTTTAACTGAACCAAGCTGAAGTTAGAAGCTGATTGGCTAACATGCACGGCTGCACCAGATTTTGAACTCTCAAGTTTTAGTAAATCAAACCCTATGCCTATACACAAAATGGCTTCAACAGAGGAGCTATGAGTTCCTCTATTGTACTCCTGACCACCTTTTTTGATGGAGTGGGCATGTTGGGTCAAATAGGTGCGTGGCTTTTGTGTGCTCTGTTTTGACATTCATTGATGTCTACAATTTATATGCCACTTATGGAGCTCTGTAAAACTATCTGAATTATTTGCTTGTGTTTTGCTTGAACAAGGCTTTACATGCTTTCCAAAATCATGATGGATAAAGTCTATCTTCTCTGATATACAGGTGTAGAAAAGAGGTCAGGATACTCTTCATTTTACATTCTGCAGTCAATATAGAATAAATTAAAATCTTGAGGGTTTTAAACTACTCAACCAAAAATCACTAAAACTGGCCATACATTGAATTTTGTCAGGTTCCTGATGAACCAGCTAAAATTGTTGGGCATCTTCCATGCCGACATTCTTCAATTAAAAAAATTAAAGGAGCTGGGCAGGAAATTTGTGATCCAACATTGACTGTATCCAACCAGATGCAGTCAATGTTCGAGTATTCTGACAGCCATGAGTGCTGACTGTCAGAGTACAGTAGCCAGCACTGCAGATTTGTCTATCCATGCTAAAGAGCGTGGATGGAGTAATTGGTTAGTTTTTTTTTTTTGTTGCCTATAGGCTGAGCAAAAAAAAAAAATGTAAGGGCTCATCAACACCAGGGGTATTGGTACACATGTTCCAACACAAGGCAAGGCAAAAGCTTTCTAGTTCTCTATCTTGCCAGTTTGCATCACCTTGCTGCAGTGGTGCGTGCTAAAAAAAACATTATGTCTTGCAGTACACAAACATTGCATTGCTCTGAAGCCAAAAGAACGCAGTGAAAAATAGATAGTGCAATGCACCATTTATAGCACATCAGTACTGTGACATTCTAGATGCTTGAGATATTTTACATACAGATACCATGTGGTTGAGTCTAAACCAGAGTTTTATGGTATTATTTCGGTGCATTGGTACTGTGGCCTTCACACCATCTGCTGCATTCTAATGCAGCTGCTGGTGTGAATGGGCCCTTAATGTGGTATTAAACCCAAAAGTAAACATTTATTATTGCAGCTTACCAATTCTTAAATGTGGAGGCTGCTTTCATTTTATTTTTTAGGCCTTCTTTTGTCTTCCACCTGGTGATCTGACCAATAAGTCTTTTTTTTTTCTTTTAAAGAACATACTTTCCAGCAGATGTATCAATTACAGGGAAGAGACAAACCATTTACCACTGACAGGGGTGCTTACGATTATCAGCTTTTACATATTTATGTAACTGCTTATAAAGTTTGAGCTGGAGTTTGGCTTCAATTAGTGTATTAAAATTTGCTAGTCCATCTAACAATCCCTTCACCCGTAGACTAACAATGCTGCTGTCCATAGGTGCCCCCTATTCTTCTTTTTCAAACAGAATGGGGGCACTTTCATTTAGGAGGTGCATTACTGGCCCGATCACCAGGTGAAAACATAGGGAATAAAAGCCTAAAAGAAAATTAATGCAGCCACCACATCTAATGATTGACAAGCTGCAATATATGACATTATTGGTTTTGGGTTTAATGTTTCTGTTTTTGATGATGAACATGGATCAACAAACTTCTAGTAAGTACTGAGGTGTAAGCATTTATTGCTTGGCCTTTTTTCCAAAACTACAAGCTGAACTTAAAAATGAGAATGAAACAGTACATTGCTTTAATGCTCTGCAAGCTCCAAGAATCCAATTCATGCCAGGACCTAATCCACTTAAACAAAGTACCATGTTAAGTCAACAAAATGTCAGCAAAGCATAAATTCAGAATTATTAGAGTGAAGAATATTTTCAAGATGAAATGACTCCACCATGAGTGCTCCAATTAGACAATTTGAGAGAGCTCAGCAAAGAACTGGGGCTGGATTCCAGGTAGCCATTCCAAAAACCTTGGTATCAGCACCATTAGATTGCCCGTCACAATGTGGGGAAGATATACGGTGTCCTGCAAAGGAGTGTCTGTACTGCAGTCTTGGAATTGCAAATGAGCAAATATTGCTTTACATTGACATTCGTGGGAATGTACAGTGCACTAATCTGTCCAGTGATTAAAGTAGGCTTCTACTGAACTGTACACAACAGTAGAATGACAAGTTTTCATGTTATCAGTTACCCTAAACAACCCCCCCTCTCAGACTCCAAATGTTACATTGATGAGAATGGGGTAACATTGGTCCCACATTGCATGCATTATGGCAATGCAGAGACCTGGCTTTGTTTGCGCCTCTATACATATGCAGAACAACTAACTAGCATAAACATGAAATGTTACTGATTTCTTCTTTTTTTTCTGGTCTGAAAAGTCTCACAGACCAGTCATTTTAACCATGGGATTTACATAGGTGAAAAAAAACGGGTTTGCTAAGGTAGAAAGCACAATCATCTCCAAAATATCAGTTTTTAGAAAACCTCATGGAAGTTTTCTGTTCTTAAATACTTAGCTACTTGGCACGTTCTACTCCTTAAAGCCCAACTATGGGATACTTAGAAGTTCTACTTTGCACTGGGATTGCACCTGCACTGCAAGGGTTAACTGTTCATTTAGGTTTAAGGGAGAGTAAAAGACTTTTACTTTCCAAACATTTGCTCCTTTAGCAGGCGGCACTCTTCCTCTGTCCATCAGCATCCTCACATCCAGAACTTAGACCGCTGGAGCGTGGGGGAGAAGATGCTGTAGATCCCAGTCTAGCAGCATCGAGGAGCAGAAGAGTAAGTAAATCAACTTTAACATGTTCCCGAGACCAAAGCGAGCTGTTAATTTATGCAGTGTGGGTGAAACCCTACTACAAGGTAGAACTTTCAAATTCCCTGGAGTTGGACATTAATTATTATTCATCTCCCTTAGCTTTGGGATTGACCACATTTAGGCAGAAAGTGGCCCTGACCAGTCACAAGTCAAGACAGGGAGGACCTCTTGTTTCAGATCCCCTGTCATCTTTTATATCAATAGTAGCACAGTGGGAACAAAAGAAGACAAAACCCCTGTGATCTTTGACTTCAGTACCTGACATCTTGTACAATTGCACAATCTTGTACGAAAACGTTGAATGATTGTGCAGAACTCGATGTCATATGTTAGTCTTTTATTTTTATTATATTATTATTCTTTCCTAAATAATATTAAAGGAATTGCTTTTTTTTGACTGCCGAAGCAGCCAACAATGCTATGCTCAAGAAGAATTGTTCCCTGAAGTCCTATGGGAAGCCTATAGTTCTGGGAGGGTTGATCTTGGGGGTTCCTCTTGCCAACCTCAAAGTCGTTACTGTCTCCTGCAGTGACATGGAGGTTGGTCTGAAGAACCATTGAGCTCTGCATGGGGCAAAGGAATTCAACACTCCCATAAATTAAATGCTAGGAAAGGTCAGGATCCACAGTGTGCTTTTACAGGGTAAGAGTTTGGCCAGTTTTAGGCTCCATGCACACTAGCTTTTTTTTAAGCACCTAGAAGCTATTATCAGCATATTTTTTTCTGCTCCTAGAAGCTAAATCATGTTATCCTATGTGTCCATGCACACTACTTTAGGCTGTTAGCATTTTTCAAGCTTCAGTGTTTTTTTGGAGTATTTTTCCAGCAGAAAAAAATAAATGTACATGATAAAAATAAATAGTACATTTTTTTAATAGTACAAATTAAAAAAATAAATATAGTTTTAAAAGAGGGTTTCTATAATATTATTTTTATTATTTATTGGATGCACGACTACATTCGTTTTATTTGTTTATTTATTTTTTAATATCTGCCTGCAGTTTAGTCCTAACCCAACCCCTAAAATTAACCCTTTTTATCTAACATCAAAGTGAACCTGTGCTTTGCACCAGCAGCTTACATTCACCATCTGTTGGCTACCCTACTACTCTGACCACGGGGATAAAGTGATTGAGCACAAATATATTAAAGCAAAAAAATAAATCCACTACTTCAAGAAATAAAATAAATCTTCTTATATTCAGTTTGCTCACCTTTTTCTTTGGAATGCCTTTCACTGCTAATAAGAAAATGTATCTTTGGATGATTCTGATTTGGTATATTAACATTTTTCGCCAATATTTTATTCTGAAAAATGAATTGGTCTCAGACAGCGCTATAATTTAAAAATACGAAGACATGATTGAGATTAAAAGGCAAATGTATCATCTTTTCTTAAAAAAAAGAAATTACTATAAAGTAGATAAAATAGGTAAGGTTCCAAAAGTGTAGTGTCCATAAAATGCATTATCTCATTGTTAATCAATGACCATTTATCTGCTAAGTGAAATAGAAATATGTATTGCAACGTACAGGTAAAGACAGGGGCCCAATAATTCATTAAAAAATGCCAATTTGCTAAATTATATACTAAATCTCCTGGGAGAAAAAAAAGCCACTCCATTCCTTGTACCTAATCTAGATTTTCATTTAGAAAAAAAATACCTAAAAGCCCCAGACTCTAGATGGGTGACATGCTCAGTCTCAAGCCTTCTTTCTTCTGCTCTGTAGTGTAGGAAGTTTTGGTCTGTAGTATCTAGTCACTTTCTTGTGACATTGACCCTGCCCATTGGCTACCACAAGTGTTTAGCAAAGGGACCTCATGTTGCAGTAGAATATTGGGACGGCACTGTACATAAACTGAATCTTCCATTAACTTTTCAAGTCTACATGAATACATCCTAACCTATCACAATTTACTGCAACAGTATAATTATTTTTTTTTTAAAACTGTAATTTTATAATTAAAGCATTTGATGACCTTCAGTCAGTGCCTAGGCTGGGATGATGTCATCAGTCTGCTGCATGCAGCAGAAAGCATTTCCTCAGTCCTCTCCCCTAGTGATCAAACTTCAACATTGTAACTGTCAGGGCTCCGGGTATGACCAGAGGTGTGTGGACTGACACAGGGAAACGCAGGCTTCAGATATAGTATAAACAATATAATTTATTTAAGACTAAACAATACATAAATGCAGTGCAAGACTAAACATAAACAAAGTGAAAACAAACCAAACCAAAACCCCCAACAGATAACAAAAGAACAATACTAAGCGTAGTCAGACGGGCCGGGTCAGGAACAAGGTACCAAAGGAGCAGACTGGAGAGTGGTCAGGAATAGCAGAGGTCAGGACAGGCGGAGTTCAATCAGAGTCAGGGATCAAGCAGGATTAGACAGGATGCAGGTACAGGGGCTCTTGGGAAACAATACACCAAGGCCCTGCTTGCAAGTCTGGCCATTCCTTATATGCACCTCCTGCAATCAGCCTCAGGTGTTTTGGTTGCTGGTTGCTGAGAGCACCCGCTGGCCAGTCCTGGTACTGCAAACCACAAGGCAGGTGAGTCCCAACACTATTGGCGAGTCCATTCCTGACAGTAACTTTCTTGAAATTCATAAGGTGAGGGCCTGCAGCTTGTAGTATAAAAAAGGCAGCACCTGCAAAGTACTCACTTAAAAAAATAAAACCTATAACATCAATAACAGTCCCTATGATTGTGATGATCCTAAATAGAACATAAATTGCTCAAACAAATTAAAGGAACTCTTTTTAATCAGAGTATAGCATCAAGTCAGTCAAACTCCTGGGATGTTGATCTGGTCACTTAAGTAGCAGAGGGGGTTGTTAATCAGTTGCAGCTGCTTTGTTTTTAATGAAATTAACAACAGGTGCATTAGATGGGCAGCAATGAGATGACCCCCAAAACAGGAATTGTTTTACAAGTGGAATCCACTAAAATATTTTCCCTACTCCTCTTTTCTGACTGTTTTTCACTAGTTTTGCATTTGGCTAGGGTTGGTATCACTACTGGTAGCATGAGGCAATACCTGGATCCTACAGAGGTTGCACAGGCAGTCCAACTCCTCCAGGATGGCACATCAATACGTGCCTTTACCAGAAGGTTTGCTGTATCTCTCAGCACAGTCTCAAGCGCATGGAGGAGATTCCGAGAGACAGGCATTTACTCTAGGAGAGCTGGAAAGGACCGTAGAAGGTCCTTAACCCATCAGCAGGACCGGTATCTGCTCCTTTGTGCAAGGAGGACCAGGATGAGCACTGCCAGAGCTCTACAAAATGATATCCAGCAGGCCACTGGTGTGAATGACCAAACAATCAGAAACAGACTTCATGAAGATGACCTAAGAGCTCAACGTCTTCTAGTGGGCCCCGCACCATAGAGCTCGATCAGCATTTTCCATTGAACACCAGAATTGGCAGGTCCACCATTAGCACATATAAGCACAGATAAGAGCAGGTTCACCCTGAGCACATGTGACAGATGTGAAAGGGTCTGGAGAAGCTGTGGAAAATGTTATGCTGCCCGTAACATTTTTCAGCATGACCATTTTGGTGGTGGGTCAGTGATGGTTTGGGGAGCTATATCCATGGAGGGACGCACAGACCTCTACAGGCTAGACAATGGCACCCTGACTGCCATTAGGTATCAGGATGAAATCCTTGGACCCATTGTCAGACCCTACACTGGTGCAGTGGGTCCTGGGTTCCTCCTGGTGCATGCAAATGCCAGTCCTCATGTAGAGAGAGTATGCAGGCAGTTCCAAGGGGTTGAAGGCATTGATACCGTTGAATGGTCCACATGCTCACCTGACCTAAATCCAATAGAAAACCTCTGGGATATCATGTTTCGGTCCATCCAAAGCTGCCAGGCGGCACCTCAGACTGTCCAGGACCTCAGTGATGCCCTGGTGCAGATCTGGGAGGAAATACCCCAAGATATTAGGAGCATGCCCTGACGTTGTCAGGCATGCATACAAGCACTTGGGGGCCATGCAAACTACTGAGGACCATTTTGAGTTGCTGCAATGAAATTTCAGCAAAATGGACTAGCATGCTGCATCATTTTTTCACTTTGATTTTCAGGTTGTCTTTGAATTCAATCCTCTGTAGGTTGATAATATTAATTTCCATCAAACGATGGGGCATCCTTATATTCCTAACAAATTACCCAGTCCATATCAGTATAGATATCCAGCATGATATTTTTCCCCATTGAGATCTGATGTGTTTTCAGAGTGTTCCTTTAATTTTTTTGAGCAGTGTATATTTGTGTATATGCTCCCTCTTCCACAAAATCCATAATAGTGAAATGCAATTTGTAGGTGAGACACTGTTTATCACCTACACATTGTGCACTTACATATTATTAACTTAGCATGAAAAAATATGTCTGAAATTAGCTCCACCTTCACATCCTGTGAATGCTGCTGGTCCTGGTATTGTCCTGGTATTCAAGGGGTTAAAGCAAGCTACTGCAGTGACAATCTTGGTTTTGATTTCTAGGTCTGACTGAGAGCTTTTTGTTAAATGTGATACTGAAGAGCCGCCCAATCACTTTTTTGGGGCTGTGTAGAAGCAGCACCCACCCCCACCCCCCCAACCTACAGCTCCCACCATGGTTCCCAGGCTCTCCCATTCCTCCAGGTATCCCAAGACCACAGTAAAAGTGCTGCACTATTCAGTGCAATAGTTCCCCCTGCAACCAATGAGCCCTGAAGCAACATATATTGTGTCAATTCACAGCTGTCATTGCCCAGCTACTGTAGCTGGGGACGCAGCTAATCAAGCACAATTAGTGCTTGATTAGCTGCAGTGGAGGGCAGGGGAAACATTGGTGGGTTAATAGGCGCTTGATGTCTCCGTAAAGATAACCTGTCATCTGGCCATGCTGTCACATAGGAGGCTCATTAGTTAAATTTTAAATAATAAATAAAATCTTGTAAAAAAAAAATTAAAGTGTAAAATTGCCCAGCCTGGCACTAGCAATGTGTACCTAATAAAGTGTCCAGTGAGTGAATATGTAGGATTTGTAAGTTAAAATCTCTGAGGTTATAATGATGATCTGACATGAAATGTCTTTCCATGAACATGTCAGTAATTGCAGAGGATTAGCACAGGACAATTTTACATGACAATAATGATCATTATGCCATCTTGCCAATGAGGTTGGGGATTTAAATATTTAAATGGCTGGAAGAAAAGACAGCTGTGAGGCAGTAGCACTGGTTGCCAGTCATTAGCGTGACAAGCTTATTTCCAGCAGAGCAGAGAACATCCGGAAACATTCAACTCTAAATGGTGGGATAGAGAAAGGAGGGATTTCAGATTGACGCTACATAGATATGGGAGTACTCTTCACAGTCATCTTAGAATGTACGGTCAACAGGCACAGCCTGGGGTATTGCCCTTCATCCTGTGTATCCTTGGCTTTATCCTTGGATTCTTTAATGAAATAAATAGTTACAAGGCATGCTGCATACTTTTTAATGAACACTTAGGCTGACAAAACATGATTCATTTTTTTTTTCATTCAACCAGCGGGTTGAATGAGAAAAAATTAATTGATTCCTCCATCCACACATTCCATATATCAGAATTAGTCCTGCTGAGCTACTGTATTCTGCCAGCAGGGAGCCTTCCCCGGTGGTAAAATACAGTGATCAGTGTTGGTGGCTATAGCCAGGCCCAGACTGGGACAAAAAATAGGGCATTTTACACTGAGCAGCCAATTTCCGGGGAGGGGGGAGGATGGTGCAAGGGTATTCGCAGGGGCAGTTGGTGACAGAATATTCACTGAGTAGGTCCTCTGCACTGTAATATAAAGGGACACTGTGATATAAAGGGGACTGCACTGCAAAGGGGCACTGTATTGATTACAATGCCCCTTTACAGCGCAGTCCCCTTTCTATCACAGTGACCCTTTACATTACAGTGCCCCTAGAGATCTAATCACAGTGCCCCTATATATTCAAAGAGATGGCCCAATCCAGCAAAGAGGCATCTGCATATAGCAAAGAGGGGATGTCTCTTTGCTGGATGGGGATGTCCCTTCTTGGACTTGGCTGTCTCTTTGCTAGATTGGGATGTCTATTTGCTGGACAGGAATGTCTCTTTGCTGGATGGGGATGTCCCTTCTCTTTGCTGGACCCAACTGGACAAAGTAACAGCCCAGTCCAGCAAGGAGACAGCCCGTCCAGCAAAGAGACAGCCCATCCAGCAGAGACAGCCCGACCAGCAAAGAGACATCCGCCCAGCAAAGCGACAGCCGTGCAGCAGAGACAGCCCATCCAGCAAAGAAACAGTCCGTCTAACAAATATACAGCCCATCCAGCAAAGAGACAGCTCCTCAAGCAAAGAAACAGTCCGTCCAGCAAAGAAACAGCCCGTCCAGAAAAGAGACAGCCCCTCCAGCAAAGAGACAGCTCATCCAGCAAAGAGACAGCCCCTCCAGCAAAGAGCCTGTCCAGCAAAGAGAAAGCTCATCCAGCAAAGAGACAGCCCCATCCACCACCGCTACAGACCTGTCACAGTGTGCCGGCGGGTGAAGCAGAGAGGCCGGCTTTCTCCCTTCAGTGCAGCTGCCGTCCGAGGAGGTGTCCATTTTGTCAGCCGCACTTCCTGCTTGTCTTCAGGAGCCGTCACTGCTGCTCCTCCTGTTGGCCCTGCTTTGGGCATAGCCGCACAGCGGCCATGGTGTGTATTAGCCCTGCCCGGACCGCGGTCGCCGCTTACCTCCCTCTGTGCGGCCCAGTCATCCCAAGCCTGGTAGCCCCAGCCCATCTGGCAAATGCCCGGTGTGCCCTATGGCCAGTCCGGGCCTGGCTATAGCTGGCGGTACTGATCATTTGGGAAAAACGGTTAGACAGGTTAGATAGGTCAATAAATCAACTTGTGTACAACCAGCTCGCCCATACATGGATTGAAATTCGGACGGTCCCTGCTGAATTGGCTAAATTTCAGTCAATGTATGGCCAGCTTTATTTTGAGCCTCCAAATGTATCATCAAATGACAGATGCTTGAAACCCACCTTAACTATGAATTCAATGCACTTGTACTGAAATATGATACTATCTGAGCTACAAGCAAGAAAGGCTGTAAAGAACATTGATCCTGTCTGCTTAACTTTTAGGCTTGGTTCACATCTGTGCGGGTGGTGCTGCTACGGGACCCACACAAAAAACTGCAGCCGCACCACCCACACAGAGGAATTTGGGACCAGCGGGACGGCGGCAATTAAATCTAATGGCACACCGCCCGCACTGTAAATTGCAACCATACTGGGAACCTCGGTTCCTGGGCTGTGATTTCTGAAGAAGCGCAGGGACTTCTTCCCTGCATGTCCCAGGGCATAGGGCTCTCGTGCCCATGCAAATCACAGCCCGCATGGTCACACATATGTGAACCTGGCCTTAAGGTGTGATTCCATACAATGTTTTCTCAACAAAATAAAGCATGAAGACATGGATGGATGGGGGAATTTGCTTTGAATATTAAACATGAATTAAACAGTGCTTTGGTTTGTGGTGCTCATATATAGTGAAATTTCGCTTTAAGTACCAAAATGTCCCTCCTATAGTCTACTGTACATCAACCCTCAGATTAGGAGAGGAAAAGGCAGCACTGGAAGCCAGTTAGGTGTTTTTCATGCAAATATACTAAAACATAGCAAGCTGATTGAAGGAGGGAGTAGAGAGATGGCACCATCAGTTCACTGCTGCTCATTCACTGTCTGATCAGCAGACTGGGGGCAAGGTGATGGCAGCAGTGCATTGCTTAAAGCAGTAGTCACTTTGTATATTTTTACCTACAGCTATAATAAAGCTAACCTGTAGGTAAAATGAGTATCTCTATGAAATTCTATGGAGCAGCGGTCGATGACAATACCGATGCACTCTGAAGGAACTGTATGTATGCTATATTATTTTAATTATTTCATAATTTTTTTTCCATTGAAAGTGAAGTTACCCTTTAGCATACAAGAGCATGGGTAGCAACATGTTGAGTTTAGGTGTGAAGGTTTAAATATCCTTTACACCTGCTAGCTGGAAAAAGTAAATACTGAAATAGTCATATGCATAAAGAAGAAATCATATAAAAGTAATAGTAAGGAATATAAATGATAGAGGTAAAATATCTACATATATATATATATATATATATATATATATAAACACACACACACACTGTTGCCAAAAGTATTGGGACGCCTGCTTTTACATGCACATGAACTTTAATGGCATCCCAGTCTTAGTCTGTAGGGTTCAATATTGAGTTGGCCCACCCTTTGCAGCTATAACAGCTTCAACTCTTCTGGGAAGGCTGTCCACAAGGTTTAGGAGGGTATCTATGGGAAGGTTTGACCATTCTTCCAGAAGCACATTTGTCAGGTCAGGCACTGATGTCGGGCGAGAAGGCCTGGCTTGCAGTCTCCGCTCGAATTCATCCCAAATGTGTTCTATCGGCAGAGGTCAGGACTCTGTGCAGGTCAGTCAAGTTCCTCCACCCCAAACTCACTCATCCATGTCTTTATGGACCTTGCTTTGTGCACCGGTGTGCAGTCATGTTGGAACAGGAAGGGGCCATCCCCAAACTCTTCCCACAAAGTTGGGAGCATGAAATTGTCCAAAATGTCTTGGTATGCTGATGCCTTAAGAGTTCCCTTCACTGGAACTAAGTGGGCAAGCCCAACCCCTGAAAAACAACCCCAGACCATAAAGGTGAATAAAATACCTGGACCAGGTGGCATACACCCACAGGTCCTTAAAGAATTGAGCTCTGTCATTTCAAAGCCATTGTTTCTAATTTTTAGGGACTCTTTAATGACTGGCATAGTACCACTGGATTGGCGTAAGGCCAATGTGGTGCCAATATTTAAAAAGGGATCAAAATCTTTACCAAGTAATTATAGACCTGCTAGTTTAACTTCTATAGTTGGGAAGATACGGGAGAGTTTAATAAAAGACCACATAGATGTGTTCTTGCTGGAAAAAAATAGTTTAAGCAACAGACAGCATGGATTCATGAAAGACAGAAGTTGTCAAACAAGACTGATTTCTTTTTATGAGGAGGTGAGCAAAACCTTGGACAGAGGGGTGGCGGTGGACGTGATATACTTGGATCTTGCAAAAGCATTTAACACAGTTCCCCACACACGGCTAATGTGTAAGGTAAAGTCTACAGGCTTGGAAAAATCCGTATGTAAATGGATAGAAAACTGGCTAAAAGATCGTATTCAGAGCGTGGTGGTTAATGATTCATACTCTGAATGGTCTGGGGTTGTCAGTGGTGTACCCCAAGGTTCAGTGTTGGGACCCTTACTTTTTAATATATTTATAAACAATATAGGGTCTGGGATTATACCATTTCAGTCGTTGCAGATGACACCAAGCTGTGCTGTGGAATAACGTCCTTACAGGATGTCTCCAATTTACAAGCTGACCTTAATGCACTGTTTAATTGGGCAACTATGTGGCAAATGAGGTTTAATGTTGATAAATGTAAGGTTCTTCACTTGGGGGCTAAGAATATGCATGCATCATACATACTGGGGGGGGGGGGTACAACTGGGGGAATCAATGGTGGAGAAGGCTCTGGGTGTTCTTGTAGATCGCAAGCTTAATAATGGCATGCAATGCCAAGCTGCGGTTTCTAAAGCGAGCAAAATCCTCTCTTGTATTAAAAGTGGTATAGACTCCAGAGAGAGAGATATCATACTACCCCGGTACAAATCATTAGTAAGACCTCATCTGGAATATGCAGTTCAGTTTTGGGCACCAATTCACAAAAAAAACATTGGGGAACTGGAGAAAGTACAGAGAAGAGCAACTAAACTGATAAGAGGCATGGAGGAGCTCAGCTATGAGGAAAGATTAGAGGAACTGAATTTATTCTCTCTTGAGAAGAGATTAAGGGGGGACATGGTTAACATGTATAAATACATCAGTGATTCATATAGTCAACTTGGTGTAGAGTTATTCACCCTGAGGTCATCACAGAGGACAAGGGGGCACTCTTTACGTCTGGAGGAAAAGAAATTTAATCTCCAAACACGGAAAGGTTTCTTCACAGTGAGAGCTGTGAAAATGTGGAATAGACTCCCTCAAGAGTTGGTTCTGACCAGCTCAGTGGATTGCTTTAAAAAAAGGCCTGGATTGTTTCTTGGATACACAGAATATAACTGGTTACTATTTATAGGTAAAGTTGATCCAGGGAATATCCGATTGCCTCTTGGGGGATCAGGAAGGAATTTTTTCCCCTGCAGGAGCAAATTGGGTCATGCTTTGCTGGTGTTTTTGCCTTCCTCTGGATCAACTGTGGGTATAGGATTATAGCTTTTTTTTTTGTTTTTTTATGGTTGAACTCGATGGACTTTTGTCTTTTTTTCAGCCAGACTAACCATGTAACTATAATCCCCCCGTCACCAAACTTTACACTTGGCACAATGCAGTCAGGCAAGTACCATTCTCCTGGTAACAGCCAAACCTAGCCACATCCATTGGATTGCCAGACAGAGAAGCATGATTTGTCACTCAAGAGAACACGTCTCCACTGTTCTAGAGTCCAGTGGTGGCGTGGTTTACAACACTGCATCCAACGCTTTGCATTGCACTTGGTGATGTAAAGCTTGGATGCAGCTGCTCGGCCATGGAAACCCATTCCATGGAGCTCTCTATGCACTGTTGTTGTGCTAATCTAAAGGCTACATGAAGTTTGGAGATCTTTAGCTATTGACTCTGCAGACAGTTGGCAACTTCTGTGCACTGTGCACTGACCCCACTCTGTCATTTTTCGTGGCCTACCACTTCGTGGCTGAGTTGCTGTTGTTCCCAAGGCAGTCTGCATGCTCAGGTACTTGATTTTATACACCTGTGGCCATGGAGGTGATTGGAACATCTAAATCCACTGATTTCGAGGGGCGTCCCAATACTTTGGGCAATATATTGTGTGTGTGTATTGTGTGTATATATATATATATATATATATATATATATATACAGAAAATGAAAGACACTATATGTTTCTTTAAAATAAGGTGCACATCTGACAAATAAAATGCATGTTGGCGATGAAAGAGCTGAGTGTTTTCTAGGGTGTGAAGGTAGAGTCTCTCTATAAAGCAATACTAAATAAACGTGAAGACAGAATCTGTAATCTTCCATGTGACTGCACTGAGAAGGAAAACATGCTTGCTGCATTTTAAATGAACCAGGCTTGTTATGTGGGCCCTCACTGGCTGCTTGTGACAGATTCATCATGACTGCTAAACCAGCAGAAAGTGATTGTTTTTGACAGATGGTTGGGAGGTTATTTTTGAACCTGAGCATTGTGCAGTGTAGGTAAAAAGTACGCGGTGCTCTTCTAATGGTCCATTTTGTTTTTGCACTAGTGAAGATATAGATGTGTTTATGTGCTTAGACATGAGCATACAGATAGCTTATTTTGTTAAATGCTGAACTTCAAGCACAGGGGCAGACTGACCATTTGAAAACTATGGCACAGCCCGAGGGCCCGGGGTCAGTAGGGGGCCCCATGAGATGCCCCTGGTACCTTTTTCATAGGCTTTTTTGAGTTAGGCAAGGACACAGGGGCCTCTCACCCGATCTGTGGGATCATCCCAATCACTGGTGGTCTCTCTGTAGATGGGGGATGAAGCGGTTCTGCAGTTCCTCCTGCAGGGTTCGTTCATGACTGCAACACTCCAAGTCACCGACCAACAGGATAGTTCTCCAGAACTGTCAGCGGTCAGCTATTCCTCCCTCTTTCTCCAATCTCTCACTCTGCGGCCTGGTCTGGTCTTTCAGCATTCTGCAAAGCTTTCTCTTCACACCTTCTTTCCAGCTCTCCCCGCAGCTCACTTCCTGCCCCTGTTCCCGGGCTTCTAGATTTATATGCCTCCACCCACACACCTGCTCCTCTGGGAAATGTAGTCCTGTAATTCACTGCCTTCCAACAAAGTCCTTTGGTTCAGCCGACAAAATCCACAAATCTTTTCACCAGAGCGTGTGCCACTGAGTTGCAGGATACCTTGTGTCTCTTGTGACATCCTGCAGTCTGAATAATAGCAGGGTGTTACAGTTATTTAAAAAAAATGTAAGAGTTTAATATCACTTTAACTGTTTTAGCACTGCCCCATAGCAGATATACTGCTACAGGGCAGTAGCAGTGCACGTATAAATAAAATCACATATATATATGTGAGTTTGCATTTCTGGGTAGGGGGCGCGTGCCCTACCTGTGCTGCCATTTGTGTCTCTGGCTGTTAATCCCCGGGTCCCGGCCAACGAAACAGTACTTTGTATGCCGCCTCCAGCGTGGTCGTATTAAATGAACATTTAGCTATAAGTGACCAGGCCCCATTTCAGTCCTCCAAATCCACGACTGCGCCCAGGTCACGCTCCCACTGAGCGACATATGAGAGAGAAGTATACGTCGAGCGTCTGTTCAAAGCTGCATAAAGAAGGGAAATAAGGCCCGGGGTGCCCGGACGCTGTTGGCAAAGCAGTTCAAAGGCAGATTTCTGGTACGGGAAAGCGGAAGTGCCCCGCAGTGAGGTCAGCCAATGCTGCAGTTGAAGGTAATGAAAAAAATTCTGCTGGAGGGGCATCCCATGACTCCTGAAGACAATTCCAAGTGGGGAAGGACCGAGGAGTCAAAAAGTGTCGCACCTGCGAAAAACCATTGGCCACCCACCAAGAAAAAGCTCTTGGTTGATCTAAGCCCGGTGGGAAGAGAGGGTTGTTAATAATTGGGAGCAAAGATAGGAAAGTTGACATCAGGCCACTGGAGTAACGTACCGAGTCCCACACTGGTAAGCCATGGAGCAAAATCGGACTCAGTGTCATAGGACGTAGGGCAGGAGGAAGCCATAGAAGCGTCGATGTCGCAATAGGGGCACAATTAGGTAGTTCCAGCAAGACTCAGAGAGGAACGTCTGAGGAAGCGTGCAACGTTGACAGTGGGGCAATCAAGCTCGCCTGATAATACTTAGTTACATTAGGCACCCCAAGACGACCATGGAGTCTATGAACAAAAAAGCGTATTTCTGGAGACTCTGGGATGCTTATCGGCCTAGATAAAACGCATAATATTTGCCTGAATCAACCGAAGGAAATGAGGAGGAACCCGCACTGGGAGGGTGCAAAAATAGTATAACAATTTCGGCAAGACGGTCATTTTCACTGAATTAACCCATCCTATCCTAGACATCACTGGATATGTTTAATAGAAAAAAGTCAAAATTATAGTTTTTTTTCTCAAAATTGTCAATAACTAAAAATAGGCACTCACTAATTTCCCCTCTTAAGTACATTGGGTGGGGCTTTCAGACTTTAGCGCAGCACAGTGTTTACCGGATGGCATTCGCTGTTCAGATTCATTTTACTTGTAGCCCACAGTGGCTCTTCACATAAGCCCCATATTGTTCAGGCAGATAATTTGCCGCCGTTGACATGCGTTAGTCCAGGTAAGCGTCGGAGCCCGTCTAGAAGAGCTTGTCACTGTGTTTGCAGGCACTGTGCGTCCTGCCACTTTTCATCAGCTGGCTTTCTCCTGAGGTGACAAAGTACACACCGGAACATCCCGGCGGCAACCATATCCAGCTCTGACACCGCCGCTTATAAATTAAAAGAGTTTAACACCATTAAATGTGTCCGGAGTGGCAATAATCCCTTCAGACTGTTTGTGCAATCAGAAAAAGGTTAAAGGCAAAATAAGGCAGTGATATTTCAAAGGCGAGAACATTTCCGAGGAGAAGGTGAAGCAGTGCGAGTGTATTGACCTAGATTTATCAAGCCGGGACAGAATGTTTTCAGATCCTGTGCAGCTCTATCATGGAGGTTTGTCCAAGTGTCTGAAAAATGGATTTTCTGGAGAAATCAGCCATGAGACACGTTCTGGAAATGAATTTAGTATGTCAAAGAGCAGCAAACAGTCACAGCCTGTCGCAGAGCACGTTTCATTATCCTGCGCTATTAAAACCTGGAATTTCATTTATATAGTTTACAGAACATTCTTGCTTCTAGCACAAGAGTTTCAATTAGTATAAATGTAGTTGTTGTGCCCCATAATATCTGGAGTCAACGCCCAATTTAAATAATGGTAACATGTCAGCTACAGTACTAGTAAACCCTTACATATAACCAGTTAATTGACTAGCCTCAGGTGAAACACAGATCCTCCTATATATATCAGATCTCAATGGGGAAAATCTCCTGCTGGATATCTATACCGATATGGACTGGGTAATGATGCCCCATCGTTTGATGGACATGAAAATGATCAACCTACAGAGGACTGAATTCAAAGACACCCTGAAAATCAAAGTGAATAACTGATGCGGCAGGCTAGTCCATTTCACTGAAATTTCATTGCAGCAACTCAAAATGGTACTCAGTAGCTTGTATGGCCCTCACGTGCTTGTATGTATGCCTGACAATGTCAGGGCATGTTCGTAATGATACAACGGATGATATCCTGGGGTATTTCCTCGCAGATCTGGACCAGGGCATCACTGAGCTCCTGGACAGTCTGAGGTGCAACCTGGTGGCGTTGGATGGACCAAAACATGATATCCCAGAGGTGTTCTATTGGATTTAGGTCAGGCGAGCTTGGGGGCTTTTCAATGGTGTCAATTCCTTCATCCTCCAGGAACTGCCTGCATACTCTCGCCACATGAGGCCGGGCATTGTCATGCATCAGGAGGAACCCAGGATCCACTGCACCAGCGTAGGGTTTGACAATGGGTCCAAGGATTTCATCCCCATACCTAATGGTAGTCAGGGTGCTATTGTCTAGCCTGTAGAGGTTAGTGCGTCCCTCCATGCAAATGCCTCCCCAGACCATCACTGACTTACCACCAAAACGGTCATGCTGAACAATGTTACAGGCAGCATAACGTTCTCCGCAGCTTCTCCAGACCCTTTCACGTCTGTCACATGTGCTCAGGGTGAACCTGCTTTCATTCTGTGAAAAGCACAGGGCGCCAGTGGAGGACCTGCCAATTCTGGTGTTCAATGGAAAATGCCAGTCGAGCTCTATGGTGCCAGGCAGTGAGCACAGGGCCCACTAGAGGACATCAGGCCCTCAAGCCACCCTCATGAAGTCTGTTTCTGATCATTTGGTCAGAGACATTCACACCAATGGCCTGCTGGAGGTAATTTTGTAGTGCTCTGGCAGTGCTCATTCTGTCCCTCCTTGCACAAAGGAGCAGATACCGGTCCTGCTGATGGGTTAAGGACCTTCTACAGCCCTGTCCAGCTCTCTAAGAGTAACTGCCTGCCTCCTGGAATCTCCTCCATGCTCTTGAGACTGTGCTTGGAAACACAGCAAACCTTCTGGCAATGGCACGCATTGATGTGCCAACCTGGAGGAGTTGGACAGCCTGGGCAACCTCTGTAGGGTCCAGGTATCACCTCATGCTACCAGTAGTAACACTGACCCTAGCCAAATTAAACACTAGTAAAAAACAGTCAGAAAAAACGAGTAGGGAAAAAAATGTCAGTAGCCTCCACCTGTAAAACTATTCCTGTTTTGGGGGTCGTCTCATTGTTGCCCATCTAATGCACCTGTTGTTAATTTCATTAACACCAAAGCAGCTGAAACTGATTAACAACCCCCTCTGCTACTTAAGTGACCAGATCAATATCCCAGGAGCTTGACTGGCTTGATGCTATACTCTGATTAAAAAGTGTTCCTTTAATATCTTTTGAGCAGTGTGCTTTTCTGTACTATTTGGCCTCCATGTGTGTTCTCTTCTCTCTGGGTACTGAGCATCTGCACCCCACCTACAAGCCTCATAGGGAAACATGCACAGCTGAGACTGTCAATCACCTGCTCTGTGATGGGGGTGGGGCGTTTTCCAGGATTGCCTGGTGTTGCCATTGACTGTCAGACGTTACTCATGCAGATATCAGAGAAATGAGAGAGCGGTCAAAAATAACACTAGGTGCTTTGGACAGAGGCAAGTAAACACTATAGAGGGATATGCTTTGTTCATTTTCAGAGGTTTAAACCTGCGCCTTAAGGAGTACTCAATGCAAATATTAAAATTGCTACCCTAAAGCGGACTTTCTTTCCTCCCCTTCTCCTTAATATAAACTATTGATTTTTTTGTTTGCTTTTTATATCTGGCTCTGTCCTCCTACCACCATTCTCACTTGGCAAGAAACATGTCTCTTCTTCAACAGTCTCCTGGGATATCCACATCACATATCCTAAAAGGCTGCAAAATAGGGACATACACAGCCTTGGGCAGAGCTGGTACACATCACTATGGGCTGGCTACCTGAATCTAAAAGAGGCAGCTGACTCACAATGACTAAGTTCTGGTTCACACTAGATTCGAATTTGAAATTTTTAAATTTCAAAGTTGGATTTCAGTGTGACGTTGTGCACAGATTTCAATGCAAAACTGCGCAACTCCCAAAAGTTGGAGTTGCACCAATTAGAACTGTTCCATTGCCAATCAGGACACCATCAAATCGCATGACAAGTCCCATCAGTGTGAACCAGGGTTTAGAAAGACCAAGATAACAGAGTGGGACCTGGGCTGTGACACCCAAACAACATATCAAATCAGGACAACACTGGATCCATTAGGCAAGTGGGTATGTGAAGTAAAGACAAGCCATCAAAATAGTGAAAATTTGGGGGAGTGAGGTTCCTCTTAAAAGTGTATCCAAACCCAAGAATAAAAATGTAATATATTGCAGCTTATTAGTCTTTATATGCGTTGGCTGCATTTGTTTTCTTTCTCTTCTTTTTCCTTTATTTTCACCTGGTGATCCTACCACAAAACACTTCCTGTCCTAGGGTGACAACTCTAACCCCCTTAGCACACTGGAGGAGCAGCATTGCCACTCTATCACTCTGTAGGCCAGTCTATTTCAATGATGGAACCCTTGATTTAACTTCCAGTCTCTGTGAACCCCTGCTAATAATTACTATACCTACAGGTCACTGTACAATAGTGTGATGGTCAGTGGGAAGAATACTCCCTACATTTGTGGTCCTTGGGAAAATCCCCCTCTTACAGGTGGCTAAAAAAATGGCGGCACTGGGAGCTTTTCTGGGAGGCAGAAATTGATTATTGATCAAGGAGCCTCTAGCAACCTTTGGAGCAGACCTGGGCAAATTGTGGCCCCAGGGCCATATCTGGACCTTTGGTTGTCTCTATCTGACCCTTGTTGCCTCTCTGTGCCTGTCATCTTTCTTATGGAGGCATGGGATGTCTGTGTGGAGAGCTGCAAGAACTAGAAGGAAATAGCCTGAGGAGCTGATCAATTCTGGTAGGAGAACGTTGCCTAAGAGACGTCCCAACGCTCTCCCACCATTCTGCTACCCATTCAAGTGTTAGCGCCTGCATGCTGCAAACCCTAGGAGCCATGCCCCTGTTCTTCACTTCTGGTCAGGATCGGCAGAAATTCCCTACTGCACTGATCTCATGATCTCTCTTTCCAGTCACAGTGCTTTACAGAGAGCATTTGACAGGCAGTGAGGATGTGTTATATTGCCTCCCCATCCCCTGATTTAACCCTACAATGCACGTGGTTGCAGCGTGGTCTTACTGAACTCAATGGGTGAGTTTGACAAGTGGTGCTGCTTGTCAAACTCTGCACTCCGAGATTCTTTGCTTTGCGGCTGTGGCAGGTGAACAACCTCGTCCGACTGTTATTTTACAGTTGGGAAGCTACCAGTTTTTACCACCCCCCCCCCCAACTGCCCATCTGAAAGAGCAATTGTACCTATTATTTCTAGTGTCAGCTGTTTATTGTTCTATATGTATAAATACTTGGGGATTTTCTCAGGTCCAAAATTAATATTGAGACTAATTACATTTGCCCCTCCATAACAGTCCCAGCTTCTCACGTGGCCCCTTGGGGAAATTAAATACCCACCCCTGTTCTGGAGAAACCCTAGTTGAGAAAGGCTGCTCCCCTGGTTTAGACTACAAACACCTCCCCTTTTTCTAATACATAGGCAGCAGGGTTTTATTAGTTCACAGAAAATGTACCATCTTCTTGTTTAATGTCAGTCCTTCGACCCAGCACTGCTACCTGGTTCTCAAACCATACTGCTGTACTATACAAAAAACCTTTTTTGTGTCAGTCAATGCATAAAGCAAAATTAAAGTCCAAATATATTAGTCCTCTGTGTCCAACTTCAATATTCCCATACATCCAGATCAGCTGTGTACCTCAAAAATAAAACTAAAATAGTGCATTACCTCAATTACAATCAGAATATACTTTAACAACCAATAAGTATATACTTATATGTTTATACTGCTGTACTAACAAACTTTTTGCTGTCATTTTTGTATTGTTCAGCTGGCCAAATATTGGAGCCATTTCACTGTTCAACTGCATTATTGCATTATAAAATTAAATAAAATACAAAAAATTACTTAATCTGAAAGAAGAAAGAAGAAAACAAGTGCAGCCACTTGTTCTTGAGTTTAGATATACTTATTGTAACAGAAATAAATGTAGGTGTACTTTAAAACCAACTTAATATCAAACATTTTCTGTGGTTCAGTCGCTCCCACTTGAATAGTATTGTCATTCCACTGATTTTAATTTACTTTGGAGTTGAACACTGGTCCGCACTTTATCACTGATACATGGATATAACTTTACCATATATTTGTTTTATTTACAGGACAATTTCTGCTAAAACCCACCACCAGGCTGTGAATTTCAATATATTTGAAGGAATGGTCTGCCACGGAGTACCTCTGGTGACTATTGCAGGCGGGAGGGTAGTGTACGAGAATGGTATCTTGCACGCAGTCCCAGGCCATGGCAAATACATTCCACGCAAACCGTTTCCTGACTACGTCTACAGCCGTATCGTAAAAAGAGATGATGTAAGTCAACACAAAGTCATTTATTTTACACCGTTTGTTGCTTTTAAATCCTGCTAAAGAAAACTTAAGTTACTAATCAGGCTGAAGGATTTTCCATTACCATTCAGAGTCCTTGAATCTACTACAACAATGTAACTGTTACAATTTGTTCAAAGTGCAGCTATAAATCTGAATACTAATATGACTTGCCAAAAAAGATTTTAAATATCCAACAAACTGAGCTATTAAGACTTAGCTCCGCCTCCTGTGCAACAATCTCTCATTTATTCTGACAGCACAATGTTGTTCACTGACTGACACCAGCACCAGGTATTCTAGATTATGGAATGATCTCCACTAGGCAGCTGGCAATGGAATTTAGCATTCTGTATGTTATATCAGACTTTCTGGCAGATTTATTCAAGTATCACCGAAATAGGAAAATGATGGAGTAGGCAGGAAAGATATGGCTAGTTTATAAATGTGACTTTAAACAGGGCTCCATCTAAAACTATTGTTATTGTTTTTGTGGAGGTTGTTCATACTTTGCCATAATTAACTTTCCTTCATCCTTGTTCTTTTCCTCCACTCTCTTGGGTCTCTAATTCTATTCAGTTACTTCCTTTCCTGCTTCTTCTTTGCTCCTTTTCTGTTCCTTCTCCTCTCCTTTCCTCCTTTTCCTCTCCTCCCCTTCTTCTCCTTTCCAGATTCTCTTTTGCTCTGTCTCCTCTCCTCTTTTCCTCCTTCTCCTCTTCTCCTTCCCCTTTCCTCCTTCTCCTCATCTCCTTCTTCTTTCCTCTTTCTCCTTTTGCCTTCCTCCTTCTCCTTCTCCTCTCCTTTCCTCCTTTTCTTTTGCTCCTTCTCCTCTCCTCCTTCTTTCCTCTGTCTCCTCTTCTCATTTCCTCCTTCTCCTCTCCTTATTTTTTCCTCTTTCTCTATCTCCTTTTCTCCTTCTCCTCTCATCCTTCTCCTCTCCACTTTCCTCTCTCCCCCTTCTCCTATTCTAGTTCTCTTTTCAACTCCCTCTCCTTTTGTACCTTCTCCTCTCCTCCTTCTCTGTACCTCCTCTTCTCCTCCTTCTCTGTACATCCTCTTCTACTCCTTTTCATTTCCAGTTTCTCTTTTGCCCCTTCTCCTCTCCTGCTTCTTTCCTTCTCCTCTCCTCCTTCTCCTTGCCTCTTCCTCCTCTCTACCTTCTCCTCTCTACTCCCCCTTCTCCTCTTTCCCTTCTCCTCAACTCCCTTTTCTTTTCTACTACTCCTCTCCTCCTTCTCTGTACCTCCTCTCCTTCTTCTCCTTTCTTTGTTCTCCTCTTCTTCCCCTCTCCTTTCCGCTCTTCTCCTCTCCTTTCCTCCTTCTCCTCTCCTCCTTATTTCCTCCTTCTCCAATTCTCCTTCTCCTCTCTCCCTTCTCCTCTCCTCCTTTTTCTTTTCCTCCTTTTCTGTTCCTTCTTCTCTTCTCTAATCTCCTCTCCCTTCTCCTCTCCTCTTTCTCCTCTTCTCCTTATTTCCTCTCGTCCTTTTACTCTGCTCCTTCTCTTTTCCTGCTTCTCCTCTCCTCTTTCTTTTTTTTTTTTTTCTCCTTTACTACCTTGCTTATCCTTTGCTCTTTTTTCCCTTTTCTTATCTTCCCCTTCCTTCCATCTCTTCCATCTACTTTTTCTTTTTTATTTCATTTCTTTCTTTTTTCTTTCCCTTCTTTCTTCCATCTTCCTCCTTCCTTCCTTCCTTCCTTCCTTCCTTCCATCCTTTCTTTCTTTCTTTCTTTCTTTCTTTCTTTCTTTCCCTGTCTTGAATATCAATTTTTATTCTTCTTACATTCCCTTAACCATCATAGATAGGAATTTCTATCCATTTCCTTGCTTGGTGATTATTAGTAATTATTGCCCTCTTTTAGAATACAGTTAGTACACACGTTATATACAGTAACTGCAGCAACCATCTGTCATTTCTCAGAGCTGGAAGAGGACCAGTGGATGGGTGCCATGATTTTTTGTTTGCTTATTTATTTTTAAATAAAAATAGATGTAAAGAAATCGTGGAGCTGAACCCGTGGAGCAGATTTTCCTCATCTGTGTTTATATTGCAGAGAAATTCAGTGTGTGTGTAGCAGTTTGCATAATAAAAGAGAGAATTCCCATCAGTAATGAAATGTTTGTACAGGTATGTCAGCCACTTCCCGTACAAAGACAGCCTTATAAAGGAGAGGTCATCCAACTGAAGTGAATACGGCTCCATCAACAGCAGGTAATACCCATTATATGCTGCACACAGAGGAGGTGAACGTTAGAAAGTTGAAAGTTATTAAAGTGTATGTCAAGGCAAAATCTTGTTTGCAGTTTTGGTTAGAGCGGGGAAGTTTCACTAGACCAGGACACAAAAATACAAATCTGACGGGGATTCTAGCCTTCTGCTACTTTACTAAAGAGAAGCATTTTTATATCTATCAGTGTTGCTGTTTAAATTCCCCTTCCCTTTCTAGCTGGTAAAACACTGGCAGCAGGAACAGGAAGGGAGGGGTGGGTGTACAGAAGTGTCCCAGCTGATCGACTTCTGTACAATCTCCCTGCCCATACATGGAGCGAACTTCGTCCAGTCCCTGCTTTATGGTTGGCTTAATCACTTAAGCTCTAGAAAGTTTTAACCCCTTCATGACTAAGCAATTTTTTGCTATTTAGCCTTGCACTACGTTAACTGGTAATTGCACGGTCATGCAACGCTGTACTCAAATGAAATTTATATCATTTTTTTCACACAGATAGAACTTTCTTTTGTTGGTATTTGATCAACGCTGTATTTTGTATTTTTTACTATATAAATGCAAAAAGACTGAAAATTTTAACCACTTCAACTCCGGACACTTTTACCCCCTTCCTGTCCAGGCCAGCTTTCAGTGCTATCACACTTTAAATGACAATTGCGCGGCCATGCAATGCTGTACCTATATGAGTTTTTTAGAATGTTTTTGAGACAGATAAAACTTTTTATTTTGGTGGTATTTAGTCACCACGGGGATTTACATTTTTTTTTTGCTATATAAATTAAAAAGTCCAAAAATTTAGAAAAAACATTTTTTTCTTATAAAATTTTGCAAATAAATAATCTTTCTTCATAAATCTTGGCCAAAATTTATTCAGTTATATTTTTAGTAAAAAAAAAATAACCCAAATTTAGTTTATTACCAAAAAGTATAATTTTTCTAAATTTTTTATATTTTTATTTTATTTTTTATATTATTATTTATGGGTTTTTTTTAACATACTGCCACCCTAGTACTACTTGTGGGGGGTGATGAAGAATTTTTTTTTTGTTTTACACTGATTGCTTTTACACCCATAAGGCAATCTTTTCTCCTTCTCTCTGGCTGCATTCTTGCAACCATTGAGAAATACTGGTCACAGCTTGTCACATGGTGCAAGGCTGTTGAGAATAGCCTTGTACCATGTGATCTCTGTGATCATTCACAGATTTCACTAGTAGTAAGCAATGATGTCAGAAGTGATATCTTGTTTACTACTGTTCATGTGATCCCTGATTGGCTAATCAGTGATCACATGATCTGGACCTCACTTAGAGGTCCCGTACAGTGATTGGTGTTCTGCTGTGTCCAGAGACACAGCCAGCATTGATCACGGTGCCGTGCGCTCCCAGCGGGCGCTGTTTATGAATGGCAACCCGCTCCTGCACTGAAGTGGTTAAAGAAAAAAAAACATTTTTTACTTTCTTCTATAAAACATATTCAATAAAAAAATTTAAAAAATCAAATTTCTTTGTAAATTTAGGCCAAAATGTATTCTGCTACATGTCTTTGGTAACAAAAAGTCCCAATAAGTGTATATAATGATTTGTTTGTATAAGAATTACAGTATAGTGTCTACAAACTATGTTTTTTTTTTTCTTTTATACTAGTAATGGCAGTGATCAGCGACTTATAGCGCAACTGGAAGTACATCAGGCAATCTGACACTAACTGACAATGGGTGGGAACTGACTTACTGACACCTGACATCATCAGTTACACTTACACAGTGATAATACTATACATTGTCAATGTACTAATGACACTGGCTGGGAACATCTTGGGTAATCAAGAGGTTAAGTGTGTGCCTAACAAGTGTTAATGATTTTTTACTAAAAATCTCTTTATTCCTTTTCCCTGCTATGCAGGGAGAAGAAACAAAGAGTTTGTTCCCTCTGTACAGAGCCCTGTGTTGTTTGTCAACACAGGGCTCTGGGCTGTGATTGGACACAGCCGATCATCAGGTCCTGGCCATGAATCATTGGCCGGGACCTGTTAACAAAATCCTGCTGTATCTAATCACAGTCATCAAGGAGGATGGGGGCAGAGTGGTCTGCGCATGCGCTGCACCCCGAGCCCAGGAACAGGCAGCAATGTGCAGGTATGCTGCTGTTCCTGTAGGAGTCGCCCATCCACAGTACAATGCAGGTGGGCGGTCCTAAAGTGGTTAACGTGATTGTAAACCTTGGTCTTGTAAAACAACCTATTCAGTTTAAAATAAAAAGCAAAAAAATGTGTATAGATAAAAAAAGAATATTATAAATACCTTTTTTTTAAATAAAAGATCACATACCGTCTGGTCTCAGCTGTATAGATAGCTGGGGGAGGAGAAACAGCAGTACACTAGTCTTCCCAGTGAAAGGCTGTGTAAGAAAGGGTGGGGGGTGTCAGGACAAGTCTGATCATTGGAGGAGAGCAGGCTGAGTTCCCAGCACAGCTAGAGAACTAACCATGCTGTGTTCTTCTGCCTAGTGTGGTCAGCTTTTAATAAGAAAGCAGTGGGACTGGCAAGAACACCAGGTTTTTCATACAAAGGAAGCAATACAAAGAGAACAGATACTTTTTCATACAAGTACATGGTACAGCAGGCACATTTCAGGAATATGAAATGTTGGGTTTACATACGCTCTCGGTCAAATTCAGTTGTCTATACCCATATGGAAGAAAAATATATTTGAAATATATTTCTAAAATATTCTTCCCAAATATATTGACATATATTTGAAATGCTACAATTTTGGCCATATTCAATGTATTTCAATAAATAAATACATATATACTCTCTCTCTCTCTCTCTCTTTATATATATATATATATATATATATATATATATATATATATATTTGAAATGTATTTTTAACAATACTTTTCATATATTTTGTAATAAAAACACATTTCAACATGCAGTGTATATATATATATATATATATATATATATTGAAATATACTGAATATGGCCAAAATTGTAGTATATCAAATATATGTCAATATATTTGGAAAGAATATTTTTAAAATATATTTCAAATATATTTTTGTTCCATGTGGGTATGTACAGTACAAGCTTCATGATCTTCTGGGTAACCTGACTATTTCACTTTTATTTGTTTTTTTTATTAACAGATCAATGCATTCAGAATTGTGAGAAGACCAAGGTCAAGACTAGAGAAGGATACCTGTCTATTTTTCCTATGGTATTTCTATAATGTCTGCAGTGTAGAGTATTGTACAACTCATTGCGCTGAGCTTACAGCCTCAACGTTGTGAAGCCAAGAAATAGTTTATGTTGATTAGTACTATATATCCACCACCTGCAAAATAGAGCTTCCATATAGAGATGTTTAAGTGTCCAAACAAAACTTTTTTTTACTTTTTTTAAATAGATGGATTAGACCCTTTGTCAGGGTTTTACTGCTTTCCTGCCAACAACACTTTACAGGACTGGAAGTAATAGCTCTCAAATAGCAACACAAATAGAAGAGCTTTTCTTTTGTAGAATAGAAGAAGGCTAGGATCCCTGTTGGATTTTTATTATATGTCTGAGTCCCTGTTTCAGATTGTCCCTCACTTTCCCCTCTGTTTGATAAAACTGCTATTAGCAGGATAGGAAGAAAGTAGAAGTAAGAACCAGACAAGGGTTCTAATCATTCCCCACTTTATCCAACACTAGAATGAAAGTTTGGGGCTTGTTACTCTAAAACATTGATAAAAAATACATACGGTACATTAAGTCTAGGTTCACATCTAAGCATTTTACGTAGCGTTTTGCAGAAACGCACTACAGTCCATTTAGCATGATCTCCTATGGGACAGGTTCACATCTCCGTGGTTTCACCCGGTGCATTTTTTGGCAAGGGTCAGGGACTTTTTTAAATGCAAAATGTTGCATTTTTGGTTCTATAGACTTCAATGGAGACACTGCAGAAAAGCGTGTAGTGTGGGTTTTTTGTGTTTTTGACGCATTTATGATGCATTTTTATGTGTTTTGCAATTTAATCTGCCTACCAACAAGAAAAAAAAAGAGTCAAAAACACAAAATGCACCGCAAAAAGCACTGCAGAAATAGATCAAACGCAAACTGCCTAAAGATTTATTTTAAAGGATGCGTGAGACATTTATGTGTGGGGTATGCATGACTGCAAAGGCCCCCCACCCCCCAAAATAAAAATACAACATAGAATAAATAAAGAAACCAAGCAATAATTAGATTTCAATGGCTTTTATCTAGACCACGGAACTCTATTGAGGTGTAACCATTTCAATACGAGCCTGTAATACCAAATACGAGCCTGTAATACCGAATACGAGCCTGTAATACCACATACGAGCCTGTAATACCAAATACGAGCCTTTAAAACCAAATACGAGCCTGTAATACCAAATAGGAGCCTGTAATACCAAATAGGAGCCTGTAATACCGAATACGAGCCTGTAATACCACATACGAGCCTGTAATACCAAATACGAGCCTTTAAAACCAAATAGGAGCCTGTAATACCAAATAGGAGCCTGTAATACCAAATAGGAGCCTGTAATACCAAATAGGAGCCTGTAATGCCAAATAGGAGCCTGTAATACCGAATACGAGCCTGTAATACTAAGTACGAACCTGTAATGCCAAATAGAAGCCTGTAATACCGAATACCCTGTAATACCGAATACGAGCCTGTAATACCAAATACGAGCCTGTAATAGCAAGTACGAACCTGTAATACCAAATACGAGCCTGTAATACCGAATACGAGCCTTTAAAACCAAATACGAGCCTGTAATACCAAATACGAGCCTGTAATAGCAAGTATGAACCTGTAATACCAAATAGGAGCCTGTAATACCGAATACAAGCCTGTAATACCGAATACGAACCTGTAAAACCGAATACGAGCCTGTAATACCGAATACGAGCCTGTAATACCGAATACGAGCCTGTAATACCGAATACGAGCCTGTAAAACCGAATACGAGCCTGTAATACCGAATACGAGCCTGTAATACCGAATAGGAGCCTGTAATACCGAATACGAGCCTGTAATACCGAATACGAGCCTGTAATACCGAATACGAGCCTGTAATACCAACTACAAGCCTGTAATACCAAATACGAGCCTGTAATACCGAATAGGAGCCTGTAATACCGAATAGGAGCCTGTAATACCGAATACGAGCCTGTAATACCAAATACGAGCCTGTAATACCCTTTCCTTGCAGGACTACTTTTCAGGTTTCATCGCTGTGATAGTTTGGCTGACTATTACTTTGTCAGGCAATACCTTCCCAAATGAATGTTATATCTCTCTTTTTTTTTTAAACTGACAGCTTTTATGGTGTTATTTAGTAACTTCTGTTTCTCTTTAATGTACAGTGCATCCAGAAAGTATTCACAGTGCATAACTTTTTGCCACATTTTGTTATGTTGCAGCCTTATTCCAAAATGAATTAAATTAATGGGAGAAATTGCCCAAAAATAGGTGTGCCAAGCTTGTAGCATCATACTCAAAATGACTTGAGGCTGTACTTGGTGCTACAGGTGCTTCAACAAAGTATTGAGCAAAGGCTGTGAATACTTATGTACATGTGGTTTTTTTTCCTTTGCAATTTATTAAAAATAAAAAAGAACTTCTTTCATGTTGTCATTATGGGGTATTGTTTGTAGAATGCTGAGGAAAAATAAATGAATTTAATCCATTTGGAATAAGGCTGTAACATAACAAAATGTGGCAAAAGTTAATCGCTGTGAATACTTTCTGTATGCACTGCATAAACAATGCCAAGAAATTTTAAAAACAAAAAAAAACATGTTTCCTTATTTTCTGTTACAAAACGTCAAATAAAAATGCAGGCGAGTACGACAACCATAAAAAATGATCCCTTTTTGGAAAGAAGACACACTAGGGTGATCTATTTTTTTTTTTTTTACAAATTTTTTTTTAAACTAAGAAACAACCTGGCATTGAGGCGGTATTAAACCCAAAAACAAAAATGTAATATATTGCAGCTTACCAATCATTAGATATAGTGGCTGCATTAGTTGTTTTTTTTTTCCTGTTGTTCCCTGGTGATCTGGCCAGTAACACACCTCTTGTATTAGAGTGTCTATTAGAGTGCCTCCGTTCTGGATGAATGAGCACAGGGGCACATTTGGACAGCAGCATTTTCATTCTGGGGGGAGGGGAATGTTAGATATACTCACAGATTTTAATGCACTTGTACACTGAAGCTGAACTTCAGCTAATACTTTATAACCAGTTACAGCAAACTGTTTTGTTCCTTTTGGGACAAAGGTTTTACATAAATAAATAAAACCTGATCATTGTAAGCACCCCTGTCAGTGGTAAATGGTTTGTCTCATCCCTGTAACTGCAAGACAGCTTTTCTGGCTGGATCACCAGATAGCAAATAGAAGAAAGAAAGAAGACATCAAGTCTAGAATTGGTGAGTTGCAATATAATAAATGTTTGATCTTGTGTTTAATACTTCTTTAAGGTAGTTGGAGCTTGAACTAGATTGCAGCATGACACAGAGGGAGGAGGTGAGGGGTTAATATACAGGTCCCCATATGGAAAAAAAAAATATTTGAAATATATTTTAAAAATATTCTTCCCAAATATTTTGACATATATTTGAAATACTACAATTTTGGCCATATTCAATATATTTCAAAATATACGTCAATAAATATATATATATATATATATATATATATACACACACACACACACACACTGCATGTTGAAATGCATTTTTATTACGAAATATATGAAAAATATTTTTAAAAATACATTTCAAATATACTGTATGTCTTTAAAAATACAAATCTACATTTTTGGAATGCATTTACAAATATATGTAAAAAAAAAATGTTAAAATTACTTTTTTATATATTAAAAAAAATCTGAAGAATATATTTATAAAAAATATAAAACATTAACGTATATTTTTACATATATTTGTAAATGCATTCACAAAAATGTAGATTTGTACTTTTAAAGACATACAGTATATTTGAAATGTATTTTTTAAAGTATTTTTCATATATTTTGTAATAAAAATGCAATTTAACATGCAGTATATGTATGCATATATATATATATATTTATATATAGACATATATTTTGAAATATATTGAGTATGGACAAAATTGTAGTATTTCAAATATATGTCAATATATTTGGGAAGAATATCTTTAAAATATATTTAATATGTGGGTCACTACAGAGGCAGCATGGAGGTTAGATATATAGGAGAGGAGGGGGCGAGTGAAAGGGTTAAAAATAAAGCCACAACTGCAGCTTCTGATCTGGTATTAAGGAATAAATGACTCTTTCAATCATTAGTTCTCTCTTCCTCAGCTGTTAGGGGGAGGGGTGAGCTTACCAATGCAAACATTACACTGTTTATATTTGTGATCGCTGTGATTGGTCATCACAGCCATAACAAGGTACAGAGCCTCTTGAAGCAGCTCTGTATACAGTGTCTGTAAACCAAGCCATACTTTTTGCACTTGTCTGGTTTTATTCAGTTTCTTTATCATCAAAAGGTACTAACATAAATGTCTAATAAACATTAATGTCTACAAAATGTTATCCCAAGAGGGTGACTACAGCCATAGTAAATCATACAGAAGCTGTGGTGTGGTATTGTTGTCTGTGATGATTCATGTGTATATGGTTAATGGTCATGTGCAAAATGTACTACCCTGATAAAGTCACACAGAAAAAGAACTTCTTTTAGCTATAGGATACTTCACGTTGCAGATTGCTTTCTGCTTGGCCAGATCAGCCTGATGGAGCTGTGTGAAGTGGTTGAGTTTCAGTAGACGTGGCGGGGACCAGTTATCTCATGCGGAATATGAGTACGTTAATCACAGATCTGCAAAGTGGATTTTAACAATATAACCGATGTTACAATGTCGCAAAGCTTAGAAAACAGAGCTAATTCTTTGTGTCTCAGTCAAATTTTATGTTAATGTTCTCTTTCATTTTATAGCTTCAATAAACACTATAATGTATTAAAGATTATAACATTTAAATATGTTTTCGCTTTATAATTGTATGATTCTTTTTCTTATTTAATAATCCAGGAGAATTGTGCAGCAATAAAATGTTGGATTTTGCATGTGAATAGCAGCAAACCTGTGAGCATAGTAGCACCCTCTTTATACTTGCAATTGGGGGGGGGGGGGATTTTTTCATTTTGGATGAAGGGCATTACCCCTGTCAGGTTTTATTTTTTCCATCTATGTCCCATTTACCTTTACTTACTGTCCATTACCCAAAACAGGAAGTGAGAGGAAATCCCTACAAAGTGAGTTGTCACCAGAACTAGAGTCCCCACTGGAAGATTTCCCTTCTATTGCTTTTTTGAGGACAACTTAAAATTTTTAATTTTTTTTCATTTTAAAATGTTACTAAACCCAGGACCCTGCATTCACTATATCTGATCTCCCACAGTACACACAACATGGAAATGCAATTATTTTAGTAACTATAAACTGCTAAATACCTTTTCTCATCAGCAGATATGCAGTCTTGTGACTTCCATCAGTGTCCAGCAGAGCACTGGTTAAAGCTTGTAGGAGGAGTTTTCTTTCTGCTCTAGGAGGATGTAGAATCCCTGACCTCTGTTTGGACAGTGCTGATTGGCCCTGTGCTGATCACACGCACTCTCCCAGGGAAAAAAGAAAACCTCTCTAGCAATACACACTAAACTGAGCATGTGCAGAGTGACTCCACACGATATGTCTTATCAGTTAAGATAAGAGGGGGACACTGGAAGAAAGGGAAGAACAGAGAAGTCAGGATCAAACAGCTTTTTTACACAGTGCAGAGGATTAACCCCTTAGGTTTCACAGTGAGTATAACAAGCATGCTTTACTGCATATACAGACTGATTTTACTGTTGTGGGTGTAGTAACATTTTAATGATAAATGTAAACATAATACAAATAGAGAGGATGAATCTCCATAATGGGGGCCCAGACAGCATTAAAAACCTGAGCACAGTATAATAGTTGTATATATTTGTGGAGATGATTTACCATCTGAATACAGCTGCTTATTAGGTGAGCATGTGGGGAGGTGCAGCGTGGTGCGGGCAGTAAATACACAGAGTCCAGTTGCAGCAAAACATAAAACTTGTATTAAACGGAATGCCAATGTTACAGACACCCTGGAGGGAGAGCACCACTAAGGAAATAACTCACAGGTCAGTGTAGGAGGAGATGTGCTGACAGTGTCTGTTTCAGATGGTGAAGTATGGCCTGGCCAATTCAGTCCCAAAAGGGAAGCTCCTTCCAGGAAAGTGAGTCATTATTCCATTCCTCCTTGACAGGAACTTTTGCCTACCGCAACTTATTGTCCCTAGCAAGTGGGGTCTTTCTCCCTACCTGTCACATGGCTGAAGCCCGCCAAAACCACAGGCCGAAAACTTAAACAGACCCTGCTGACCTAAGTTGGACACCGTGAGTTAGTGCAGCCAACCAGAATGCTGCTCCATTGACCTAGGAAACCATTTCCTCACCAGGCTGAGGTGCCACTCCACTGCAGTGGAGAAAACAAACCACACCTGCCTACAAGCATGAAGGTTTTATTTGTATTAGCAGTAAAAACCTGACATCTCTTCTGAACCCTCTCCACTCTGTTCAAAACTAAAAATAAATGTGCCTTTGGTTATATTCTGTAAATCCTTACATAAACCTTTATTTATACATAAACCCGTACATATACCCAATAAAGTCACTGGTCTCAAGTGATACACAGAGATCAAATCCTCCTACATAAGTTGTACCTGTTTATCTGCAGTATTTTCTGCTCTACAACAATTCAAATTCCAAACTTATAAAGCTTGCCTGAGCATTCAGAAAGCAGGAGGCGGGCAGCTGAAGTTACACTCTGCAGAGATCAGTGAGGAGATCTATGAGAGGTGAATGAATAAAAGGGACACACCCCTCTACACACAGAGGCTGTCAGTCACATGCTGTGTGCTGGAGCTCCCTCCCCTGTCATCTTTTTATCTCTTGGTGTCAGGAAAACTTGTCAGAAGTGACTCATGCAGATAGCAGAGGATTGAGGCAGCAAAGAGAAATGACACTTAGTGCTCTGGTTTGAGACAAGTACACACTACGAAGGGATATACTTTGTTCATATTTCATGTCTGAGGTTTACAACCCCTTTAAGCTGCAAAGGCAGCAAATTGGAGTGTACATCACGGTGCAACAAAAATGATCCCTTCTGCCACGTTTTGTCAGACACTACTAGCCACCAAATGAAACCTATTCAGCTGAATAGGGGTGCCCCGAAACTGGTTGCAGCATGCTGATACGGGGTATAAGGGTTGATATAACACCTCCTAGCCCTAGCACTCTGAAGAGCAATCTAATGCAGATTACTCTTTAGAGGACAACACAGTTGTGAAAGAGGCATAAAGGTGGTAAACTGCTGCTTGTAGCTGCCACCTCCATGTTTCTTGCTGTCATTTTAGATGTCCCGTAGACAGCAAAGGAATCCAAAACAGTAACATGTAAATAACAATCAGCTTCTGGGGTCTGTGGCTCTGCTCAGCCACCTCCTTACTATTGACCTATCACTGTGATGCGTGGCCTCAGTAACCAACAGAAAGGCACAGAAGGAGGGGTTGTTCCAGAGCTGGCACTGACAGAAACTGGTAACCATCGAAGTAACAACAGCCATAGCAGCCACTTGGCCAACCCTCTGCTCTCATACCAGGATCAGAGGGAGCCCTGAACCCCAGTCATGTAAGTAAAAGGGGAGTCATTTTAGTATTTCACTGTGCAATAGTACTATACAAGAAGCATTGCTGACATATGTAATGAACAGATCTTGCTTCCCCCATGTATATACAGTACCCTATATTTCCAAAAGTATTGAGACACCCCTCCAAATCGTTGGATTCAGGTATTCCAATCACCTAGGCCCGTAGGCATGCAGACAGCTTCTACAAACATTTGTGAAAGAATGGGTCGTTCTCAGGAGCTCAGTGAATTCAAGCGTGGTACCGTGATTGGTTGCCACCTGTGCAATAAGTCCATCCATGAAATTTCCTTGCTACTAAATATTCCACGGTCAACTGTTAGTGGTATTATAACAAAGTGGAAGCAACTGGAAACAACAGCAACTCAGCAACATGGTGGTAGGTCATGTAAAATGACAGAGCGGGGTCAGCGCATGCTGAAGATCACAGTGTGCAGAAGTCGCCAACTGTCTGCAGAGTCAATAGCTAAAGACCTCCAAACTTTGTTTTGCCTTCAGATTAGCACAACAATAGTGCATAGAGAGCTTCATGAAATGGGTTTCCATGGACAAGCAGTTTCATCCAAGGCTTACGGCAAAGTGTCGGATGCAGTGGTGTAAAGCATGCCACCACTGGACTCTAGAGCAGTGGAGACGTGTTTTCTGGAGTGATGAATCATGCTATCTGGCAATCTGATGGATGTGTCTGGGTTTGGCGTGAGACGGGTACTTGCATGACTGCATTGTGCCAAGTGTAAAGTTTGGTGGAGGGGGGATTATGGTGTGGGGTTGTTTTTCAGGGGTTGGGTTTGGCCCCTTAGTTCCAGTGAAGGGAACTCTTAAGGTGTCAGCATACCAGGGCATTTTGGACAATTTCATGCTCCCAACTTTATGGGAAGAGTTTGGGGATGACCCTTTCCTGTTCCAACATGACTGCGCACCAGTGCACAAAGCAAGGTCCATAAAGACATGGAAGATCAAGTTTGGGGTGGTGGAACTTGACTGGCCTGCACAGAGTCCTCAATCTGACAGAACACCTGTGGGATAAGTCAGAGCGGACCGACATCAGTGCCTGACCTCACAAATGGAAGAATGGTCAAACATTCCCATAGACACCCTCCTAAACCTTGTGGACAGCCTTCCCAGAAGAGTTGAAGCTGTTATAGCTGCAAAGGGTGGGCCAACTCAATATTGAACCCTACGGACTAAGACTGGGATGCCATTAAAGTACATTTGTGCGTAAAGGCAGGCGTCCCAATACTTTTGGCAATATAGTGTATATATTAATCATGAATAATTAAAATCTAAATAGAAAAACAAGATTTTCAAAGAATTAACATTTATTGATAACATGGTATTACTTTATTTATTTGCAGTACACCAATACCATTTATATACATCCTGAATAAAAACAAATCAGTGAGAAATACTCTAGTTCCTCTTTATATAGACCAAAGTCCTTAAATCAGTGTGTGCTCCATTTTACAAAAGAGGAAGTGTAGATGAGTGTGTTACTACTTGTGTGGATGTACAAACTTCCATTATTAGATCAGAAACCCTTATACGCAGTGACTAGCGAGGTTATAGTTCATACAGCGAGACGTATGTAAATGTAAAAATGCAGTTAAAGAGGCTTAAAGTGGTATTAAACACATAAACAAATATTTATTATACTGCAGCTTAAAAATCCTTAAATGAAGTGGCTGCGTTAGTTTTATTTTTTAGGCTTTTTTCCCTTTATTTTCACCTAGTGATCAAAGGTCCACTCCCAAGTGATTATTTCGTTTCGGTATACAGCATTTAATTCACTGCCCTCTTATATCTCCTATGGAAAGCAGTGCTCCTCTCTCCTACTACACAGGTTTTAAGACGACTCACAATCTCAGTTTGATCTTTTGTTTATGTTATATAAAAAATGCTCTAATAGGAATAGTGAAACTGCATTGCAGAAGTGAAGGGGAATGTAGCTGATATTCACAGGTAATAAAATAAACCAGCCCGAGATCATCTACTCATATGCAAAGTAGCAGTTTTGGTTAAAAAGTCTTTTGAAAAACTGAATGCCGCTGAGGACACCGATGCCTCTAGAAGTGTCAATCGTTTGTGTCCACTGCCATGCTCAGTGGTTCTTCTGACTGACCTCCACATCACTACTATGTCCTGTAGTTACCTGGAGGTCGACAAGAGGAACCAATGTGTCAGGGATGCAGGTATGACCAGAGATGTGTGGACTGACACAGGGAAACAGCAGGCTTCAGAAATGTTTAAATAATAATAATATTTATTATGAGCTGCACAAATAAACAAACACAGTGCAAAACAAAACAAACCTTAAACTAATAGGTACAGGGGCAGTCAGGGCTGGAGAGGTGGAGTGGTCAGGCAGGCCGGGTCAGGAACAATCAGGCAGAAAGGTACAACGGAAGCAGGCAGAAGAATGGTCAGGAATAGCCGGGGTCAGTGCAGGCAGAGTTCTATCAGAGTCAAAGTCAAGCAGGAGAGTCGAGCAGGCAGGAGACAGGATACAGGAAACAGGGCACATGGGAAACAAACACCAAGGCACTGACTGCAGGTCTGGCCATTCCTTAAATACACCTCCTGCAATCAGCCTCAGGTGATGGCTGATTGCAGGAGTGAGCTTCTGGTTGCTGAGAGCACCCGCTGGCCAGCCCTGGTACTGCAGCCTACAAGGTAGGTGAGTCCCACCACCATTGGCGAGTCCATTCCTGACACAATGAGCCCAGCAAGGGATACAGGACATAGACATTCCCAGAAGTGGCAGTTTTCTCAGCATGATTGTTTACCAACAGAGCATTGCCTTCTTGACAGTGATACGTTTATAATAGTGACTTTGCAAGTACAACTTTTATTGCCTTTTTTTTTTCTCTTGAAGAGTAACTCTACTTTTGTTGAGAAAACCAACCTTCCCCTCTGGGTGAGCTATGTACATTGCAAGGATTTTAACATTTGTAATCCTGAAGAAATATCTGTTTGTTTATATGTATCCATGTGCAGAGTAAATCTGTATAGAAGTGGGTTTACAATTATCAATCAGTTGCTGCAGCTGCAGGGCTCTAATGAGGAAATTGGCAAGGTCTGCATCTCTTTAGACGTGATTTCCCTTTGGGAGTGTCTTGCCAAAAATGACATTTCAGTTGCAGGGGATGCCAAAAATCTGACTTGTACCTTAGCACAGACTTCTGGGAAAATCAGTAAGCCAATAAAACAAGCAGAAGATGACATTTCTGGGGGGGGTGTTCTGTACACATCTGTGTACAAAACACCTCCAGGTAGCCATATTGTATTTTACAGAAACATACAGTGCTGCAGATTGAAAGGGAAAGGTAATTTTTTATAACATTCAATTACAATATGACTTGAGCCACAGTTGTAAATACTATATTATATTTTTTATTATTTTTTTCCCACAAAAGTTAAGTTACCCTTTAATTGACATATTCACTTTAAAGATCAAGTCCACCTAATGCTAACTTGTCTGATTCCATCACCAACTAACCTAATAAAACTCTCAGGGACTCTTGGATAGGATATGTCCTTCAAGAGACACCAGTTACTTTTATCCACCAGGACTGCGGCATATTTCCATTGCTCTGCAACAAAGACATGATGATCACGGCCTTAGCGGTTTCCCAAAGTACCTATGAAGAAATATGCAATGTCAAATTAATAGCAAAGGAGGGTCTATTTAAACTCATGCAAATTTAAATGTGAATATCATCTCAGAAAGTACACAAAACATCCATTATAAATAAAGTAGTCCATAAAACATCTACAAGTCCATGACCAGGGGTGGACTGACCATTTGGAAACTCAGGCACTGCCCGAGGGCCCGGGGTCAGTAGGGGGCCCCATGAGATGCCCCTGCTACCTTTTTCATAGGCTTTTTTGAGTTTGGGCAAGGACACAGGGGCCCCATGATCCCCTATTGCCCGGGGGCCCCATGAGTTGTCAGTCCGCCCCTGTCCATGACACAACAGCCAAGATGTGCCACCATTGTGCTGATAAAATGGAAATAAAAAACACCCGGTGATTATTCCCATAAGAGAGCAGCTCACCATCACAATCGACCCCCAAATATTAAAGGAAAGTTGGAAAGCGCTTTTGTGTAATCCACTCCATTCTGCCATCCTCATATGCAGATCACATATTGATACATCAAGATGGAAATCCCATATGCATAGAAAAAGAGGCTAACAATGATGAAGCACCATCTAAAATGTTGTATATTAAAAAATAAAAGGTTACACTCGCAGAGGCAGAAATAGTTTCAGCATGACTTCAAGCGTGATGACAACACAGGGAACACACCCTTTGCATACAAGTTTCAGCTAAATTACTTCCTCAGGAAGGAAGCCTCTGAGGAAGTCATTCAGACAAAACCTGTACATGTAGAGTGGGTTCAATGTTGTCATAAGGCTTGGATATGTTTTCATGGACTTATAGATGTTTTATGAGCTATACCTTATTTATGATAGACGTTTTGTACATTTTCTGGTAGGATATTCACGTTTATATTTTCATGGGTTTAAATAGGCACTCCTTTGCTATTGATTTGACAACGCATATTTATTATTTTCGAGGTAGCTGCCAATTTATTTTTTTCTTTTAAATCAGGTTATTTTTGTTGAAAATATTTTTCTCCAATAATAAGAAAGAAACAGAACAAAAAGAAAAACATATACAGTCAGAAATCTCAGTAACAAATGATACTGAAATAAAAAAAAGTAAATAATCAGATGGCTTCCATATTCACATATAGTTATTTCGGCGCAGCACATTATTTTGTATCTATGAAGAAATGTTTTGTATTTGTATAATAGAATGGCAATTGTACTCTTCAATTATTCAGTTTCAAGGATAACTCCTGTCCAAGCACAAGGTCTTGTTCATTGTGTATGCAATTTTTCAAAAAGCAATGCACATATAACCATGTAAAATGCATATAAATGCAACACAAGTAAAAGTAAAGTAATATGATGAATTGAAAAAAAATACACAAATACCTCAACAGATGTCAACGCGTACAAAAACCCATGTTAAAAAAAATATATATATATCTCAGCATCTATCAATGAACACCAAGGTGTGAACAAGACTTAACATTTCCCAGTATGGCACCTACATGTACTTCACATAACTCCCCTTCCTGTAAAGAGTAGTTTATTATAATGGATCATGGCAAATTTGTTTTCTGTTCTGGAACATTTGACTGATACCACTCCACAGTGACATCCAACATCAAAGCCTTGAGTATTGTTTTTCATCGAAGTGGTAGTAGGATCGGCCAAGACATATGTAATATCAGTGACCATAGCTTTACTTTAAAAAAAACCAAAAAAAACCCACAATTGCTGTATAGCTGAGAGTTAATCTTTCAGTTCATTAGCTGTTCACATAATGTTTCTTTGTTAAAATTGGGAACCAGAAATTAGCCTGTAAAACAGAATGTATATTTATTTATTATCAATAAACAACATGTTAAAAGAGAATTGTTAAAATTTTTGTACAGTTCTGAGAACTTACAAGGGAGTGCCTACCATGTACTGTGGCCTGTCCATGTAACTTCATGGTTCTCATCCTACCTGTCACAACGCTCCTTCAGCGTTACCTATAATGCTACAACCTCCCCCTCACTCCCCCTCTCTGTTGGGGTCCCTCAAGGCTCTGTCCTCGGGCCCCTTCTCTTCTCCATCTACACCTCCTCCCTTGGCCAACTCATACACTCTCACGGCTTCAACTACCACCTCTATGCCGACGACACACAAATCTATCTCTCAACCCCCCACCTCACTTCCTCAGTCTCTGCCCGAATCACACACCTACTGAGCGACATATCAGACTGGATGTCACTCCACTTCCTTAAAGTGAACCTTTCCAAAACCGAGTTTCTTGTCTTCCCCCCAGCCCGGACACCACCCCCCATTGACTTCTCCATCACATCCAACAACGCCACCATCAAACCCGCCCCGCAGGCCAGAGTACTTGGTGTCATTCTGGACTCCAACCTATCCTTCCAGCCCCAAGCCCAATCTTTAACTCATGCAGACTCCACCTCCGCAACATCGCCAAAATACGCATGTTCCTAACCCCAGAAACCACTAAACAGCTCATCCACTCCCTCATCATATCACAACTCGACTACTGCAACTCCCTCCTCACTGGCCTGCCTCGCCGCTGGCTATCCCCGCTTCAGTCGATCCTGAATACGGCTGCCAGACTCATTCGCCTTTCCAACCACTCCGTTTCCGCCACCCCCCTCTGCCAATCCCTCCACTGGCTTCCGATTGCGCAACGGATCAAATTCAAAATCCTAACACTGACGTACAAGGCTGTCCACCATACTGCCCCGAACTACATCACTGACCTAATATCCAAGTACCACCCAGCACGCACACTCCGCTCCTCACAAGACCTCCTTCTCTCTAGTTCCCTGGTTTCCTCCTCCCATGCCTGCCTCCAGGACGTCACCCATCCTCTGGAACTCCCTGCCCCAACCCATCAGATTATCACCTACTCTCCTCTCCTTTAGGAGCACCCTGAAAACCCATCTCTTCAGGGAAGCCTACCCCACCCCCTGCTAACTTGCCGACCTCCTCCTCTCTTCCTACCACTCCATCCCCCACAGCTATCTCCTCCTGTACCACTATCCCCTCCCTCCTAGATTGTAAGCTCGAAAGAGCAGGGCCCTCAATCCCCTCATGTTTTGCATTGTATTGGTATTGTTCTATCACATGTTCTGTCCCCCTTTGTAATGTACAGTGCTGAGCAAACTATTGGCGCTTTATAAATACTGTATAATAATAATAATCACTGGAAACTGAAATAAAACCCTAGACCATAGAACGTATCACAATCCCTGCCATTAATTGCTTTTTTCATAGCTTCACTGGTAAAGTGTAATGTAAACCTGTCAGGAAAGATGCCTGGAGGTTGCCACTGCTGACCTCCTACCAAGAAATGCAAGATTTTTGGCTGTTGTGTTGGCCCACTGGCTTCATTACTTTCTAAAGATAGAACTATGAAATGCTGGGTCTTCTGATACTGGGGTCCAACATTGCTAAGTTTGAGTTCCAAAGCTCACTTGCTTTGGTTAGGCTGTTCTCATAAACTAAAAGACCCCCAGGGGAGTCCAAAAGTAAAGAATGCAATAACAGCACATCACCAATTGTTTTAGAATTCAAGAAAATTTTTATTTTTATCATATTGGGGTAACATATAATGGCCAATGGGTTGGCTAATGGGTTGGGGGGTCTAAGAGGCTCCCCTTCCTGAAGGCTTAAAAGTGGGAATTGGGGGAACCCTTCCATCCCAGCTTTTAAGCCCTGAGGATGGAGGAGGACCAAGCCCCAAAATCTTCTTGGACTCAACAGATGGTTATGTGGTTGTATTGCATTTTCCAGTAATAATTTGTATATTGAGTTATTGGCTTGAAGCTAGTATGCAAGTCAAAAAATCAGAAACTGGTGAAAAAAATCTTATGAGCAGCATAGTGGAAAAGTGGTTGGCACTTCCACCAGCAGCACTAAGGTTGTCAGTTTGAATCCCAACCACAACACTACTTGCCTGGAGTTTACATGTTCTCCCTGTGCCTGCATGATTTTACTCCCACACTCCAAAGACATGCTGGTAGGTTAATTGGGTCGTGTCTAAATTGGCACTAGTATGAATGTGAGTTAGAGACTTTAGATTGTAAGTTCCTTAAGGACGTGGACTGATGTAGAACATATATGTAAAGCACTGCATACATTACCTGTAATAAATAAAATAATAAACCTTTATCTACATACTTGTTCCAAGCCTGTGACTATTTATATGCTGTAGTTAAGATTTGTTCTGTCATTTAAAAAGTGCTCAATTCCCTGAACAATGTATTAGCTGTATCTTACCTGTGACACAATGTTCCTGAGAGTTTGATTTAATTTGTTGGCCAGTGTTTCCTGTGACCTTTCCTCCAGAATCTTCTGATGAAGATAATGGACTCTCTCGAACTCTTTGGATGGGTAGAAGGAAGCCATCACCAATAATTTAATTTGTATCAGGAAAGTGGAGAATAAACCGAAGAAGACTAGTACACCGATTAATATGGTCAATGGGATCCATGAGGCAGTAAGGGAGAGCTCTGGTGTTGGGGCACACTGAGTTTCAAACAGGGTGATATTCATGGTGTTGTGGTGTGATTCAGCTCTTCTTAAATTAAAGTCATTGAGGTCCATATAAATGTGCTTTTAAGACAGGAAAAAAAGGACAGTTCATGAACAAATATTTAGAGAAGAAAACACATTTTTAAAAACTTGCACACTTTGCATCATTGATGGGCTTTAGGCTAGTGTTGATAGGCAAATGCAGCTTGCTTTAAAGTGCATTTCACTTGCACTTTTTTGGAGTTGGGGTTGTAGAAGTATTTTTAGATAGATTGATGATTTGTAGCAGCAAGTAAATACATTTGCAAATCAGACAAATTAACCTTTTTTTTTTTTTTGCTATAACATGTGCAAACTGCAAGCTGCAGATCGCAAGTGCAGTGTTGTGAATGCACATGGAACAAAGGTTTTCCACATTGCATTCTGGTGTGAACTGGCCTTGAGCTTAATAGCCTATGATTCCAAAATGGCTGATTAATGCGCACAAAGACAAAAGGAACAGCAAAACACATTCACTGTATAGAACTATTAAGCAGGCAGCAGAGCATTTATATGTAACAATTAAATATGACTTCCCATATACATACATCCTAAATTACAGCCAAGATCCAGAAGTGAAGTTGTGAACATACTTTGATAAAACTGATCATTTGAACAATTATATATATATATATATATATATATATATATAAACAAAAATAAGGTTACTTTAACTATGAAACTTCTCATGTGAATACTTACAGAAAAGGACATGGTTATTGGAATTACAGCTGTGTCCAAACTTTCCAGATGTTTCCTTACAGTAAAAATCAACCAGTAAAGCATAAAATCTAAAAATGAAATTAAAGCCCAAATTAAAATATTTGTCATGATGGGAAGAAAATAGAGAGCCACATTCAGCTTTTGTTTCTTTGAGGTTCTTAGGCTGGGAATTTGAATGTACTTGTTCTGCTCCATCCTACTAAGAGGCAGAACACGCAAGGCGTTTTGCTGTTCCTTATCATACTGCACAAATGCCTTTGTAATGTACAAGTTATTGGCTTTGTTTTGAATCAGGAATTTTTTAAAAAAGATCCAGGTTCCAACCAGGATGATGGAAATTCCTCCAATAAAAAAAGCTATGCGGCCAACAAATGTTATAATAACGAACGCCGAAGAGACACTTGAAGACAGCGTTTGCATCTGTGCTTTTGTTTCATTTAGCAAAGCTTTAAGTTTGTGATCTGAAATCCTTATGTTGCATTGAAAATCATCAGACAGGGAGATGACATCTGCAAATGGATTGAAAAATTGTTGTTTTGCATAGATATATATCGAAGAAAGCAAATTGTAATAAAAATCGAAAGGTACGACTTTTAGAGAAACACGCTTGGCGTCCAGATTGCAAATGATGCTGTCTGCCACAATTTTTAGGTTTCCAAAGATATTTCTTACGTTATTAAGGACGACTATGCTGGTTCCAATGGTGATGAGTACATTTCTGCCTTCTCTCATGCCGCATGCCAAGAGGAATAGGAGACTTATACAACGCACTGACTTAGAAACGCAGGCAAGAACAAATACTAAAATACCGAAAGAAAAAGTGAGGCTTAAGTTAACCAGTCCAATATCAACCTTCGATAACACCAAAACCAGAATTAAAAAAGAACTCATTGTTATTCCAAGAAGGAGGCAAAGGGAACCAAAAAATACTCTGTTTCTCCATCCACATTCTTTGCCTGAGACAAAAATTTTGGCACAGCTGCAAACAATGGTAATAATTTTGGAAAACATGGTCAGTCTGAAGGAAAAAACAAAAGGAGGGTAAAACAAAAAACCTTTAAGGTTACAAAAATGGAAAAAAGTCTTCTCAAAAATCAGAGGCAAAAATAATGAACTTGCATTTGTAAAAACAAATGAAAATATACTCTACATTGTTTGGGGAATTGTTTGTAAAGCCAAAGTATTATTTTAACTCTTGTGCTAAGCCAACCCCCCCCAAAAAAAAAAAAAACACAGGAAAGGCATGTGGGCACAAATGGCCACTACGAAGATGTGAATCATTGCAAAATTCCCATCTATGCGTGGAATATAAGGAAGTTACTTGGGCTTTAGAGCTGACCTCCAGCCTGATCATAAAAAGCACACCATGTAAGGCTGAAGTGAAAATAAATGTATACTTATAAATATATATTTGTTTCTGCAAAAAAGAAATGAAGGTTGTTTTTATGCATGGAGAAGTCATGATCATATGTCAAAAACAAAGGAGAAATTGTGAAGAGAGCAAACCACACACACAAATATATTTTATGTAAATTAAATAATACCTTCATAACACACCATATTTAAAATTAGGCAATTGTCCTATTCTCCCAGGAGACACCATTCAGAAAGATTGAATAGTAACATATTCACTTCCATAAAAAAAAAATTATACATATACACATACATACATACATACACACAATACATAAAAGGTATATATATATATATATATATATATATACACACACATTATATATATTGTGACATGGAGTAGTTAGCTCTTGTAGTAGATGCATTGACACAGTGAGTCCACGGTAGTCCGCGGGAACTATTTTTAGGGGCCTAGTAGCCCACTTTTATAAAAACATCAGAAACCAAAACGACAGTCCAATGTAAATTTTCCCAGCTTCAGCAAATACAAATATTGGAAAATGCCAAGTCACCTGGCTCATAAGCTCACTAAGCTTCAATTGTAGCACCATGATGTACCTCTTACCATTCTCTCAGACTGTGTTTTCAGCTCTCTTGCATACTTGGCTCTCTAGCCTTTAGTCACAGTGCCCTGCTGCAGGGCCCTCCTCAGGCCTATAGATTGGGGATCTCCTGACACCCGATAGGGTGGAACTGAGAACTTTATCTCTTGGCTGCTGACTTCCAAACTTAGAGCACTGAGCTATCCTCAGACTTGAGTATGTAATAACACTGCACACCTGTGTACTCAGCCAGGTTGCAGGTGTCTAAAAAAAACAGACACGGGATTTAATGTTCCAATCCAAAATGGCAGAATCCAGAGAAAGCCAAATCCACACTTTTCTCTAACGTTGTATTTACCTTGAAATCTTGTGTCACATTTTCCTATAATTTCACAGTGACAGAGCCTCATCCTGTCACAATGTACACTATATTGCCAAAAGTATTGGGCCGCCTGCCTTTACACGCACATGAACTTTAATGGCATCCCAGTCTTAGTCTGTAGGGTTCTATATTGAGTTGGCCCACCCTTTGCAGCTATAACAGCTTCAACTCTTCTGGGAAGGCTGTCCACAAGGTTTAGGAGTGTGTCTATGGGAATGTTTGACCATTCTTCCAGAAGAGCATTTGTGAGGTCAGGCACTGATGTCAGACAAGAAGGCCTGGCTCACAGTCTCCGCTCTAATTCATCCCACAGGTGTTCTAAGGGGTTGAGGTCAGGACTCAGTGCAGGCCAGTCAAGTTCCTCCACCCCAAACTCACTCATCCATGTCTTTTTGGACCTTGCTTTGTGCACTGGTGTGCAGTCACGTTGGAACGGGAAGTGGCCATCCCCAAACTGTTCCTACAAAGTTGGGAGCATGAAATTGTCCAAAATGTCTTGGTATGTTGACACCTTAAGAGTTCCCTTTACTGGAACTAAGGGACTAAGCCCAACCCCTGAAAAACAACCCCACACCATAATCCCCCCTCCATCAAACCTTACACTTGGCACAATGCAGTCAGGCAAGTACCATTCTCCTGGCAACTGCCAAACCCAGATATGTCCATTGGATTGCCAGACAGAGAATTGTGATTTGTCATTTCAGAGAACACATCTCCACTGTTCTAGAATCCAGTGGCGGTGTGCTTTACACCACTGCATCCGACGCTTTGCATTGCACTTGGTGATGTAAGGCTTTGGTGCACCTGGAAGCTCAGTCCATGAAGCTCTCTACATGCTGTTGTTGTCCTAATCTGAAGGCCACACAAAGTTTGGAGGTTTTTAGCTATTGACTCTACAGACAATAAGCGACTTCTGCGCACTGTGCTCTTAAGCATGTTCTGACCCCGCTCATTTTACGTGGCCTACCACTTCGTAGCTGAGTTGCTGTTGTTCCCAGTTGCTTCCACTTATAATACCACTAACAGTTGACCATGGAATAGCAGCAAAGACCTTTCATGGGTGGACTTATTGCGCAGGTGGCAACCTATCACGGTACCACGCTTGAATTCACTGAGCTCCTGAGAGCAAGCCATTCTTTCACATATGTTTGTAGAAGCAGTCTGCATGCCTAGGTGCTTGATTTTATACACCTGTCTCCATAGAGGTGATTGGAACACCTGAATCCGATGATTTAGTGGCTAAATGGTTAGCACTTCCGCCTGGCAGTACTAGAATCTTTGGTTTAAATCCCAACCACGGCACCACCTGTACGAAGTTTGCATGTTCTCTCTATGCCTAGGTGGGTTTCCTCCCACACTCCAAAGACATGCTGGTAGATTAATTTAATCCTGTCTAAATTGGCCCTAGTATGTGTGTATGTATGAATATCAGCCATGCACTTTAGATTGTACACCCCTTGAGGGTTAGGGACAAATGTGAATGTACAATATATATGTAAAGCGCTACATAAATTGACAGCACTATATAAGTACCTGTAATAAAAAATAAAACTAAAATAAAGTTTGAAGGGCCGTCCCAGTACTTTTAGCAATATAGTGTGTGTATATATATATATATACATACATACATACATACACTGCTCAAAAAAATTAAAGGAACACTTTGAAAACACATCAGATCTCAATGGGGAAAAACATCATGCTGGATATCTATACTGATATGGACTATGTAATGTGGTAGGAACGTAAGGATGCCCCATTGTTTGATGGAAATGAAAATTATCAACCTACAGAGGACTGAATTCAAAGCCATCCCGAAAAACAAAGTGAAAAAATGATGCAGCAGGCTAGTCCATTTTGCTGAAATTTCATTGCAGCAACTCAGAATGGTACTCATTAGTTTGTATGGCCCCCACGTGCTTGTATGTATGCCTGACAATGTCGGGGAATGCTCCTAATGAGACGACGGATGGTGTCCTGGGGTATTTCCTCCCAGATCTGGACCAGGGCACCACTGAGCTCCTGGACAGTCTGAGGTGCAACCTGGCAGCGTCGGATGGAGCAAAACATGATATCCTAGAGGTTCTATTGGATTTAGGTCAGGCAAGTGTGGGGGCTATTCAATGGTATCAATACCTTCATCCTCCAGGAACTGCCTGCATACTCTTGCCACATGAGGCCAGGCACTGTCATGCACCAGGAGGAACCCAGGACCCACTGCACCAGCGTAGGGTCTGACAATGTGTCCAAGGATTTCATCCAGATACCTAATGGCAGTCAGGGTGCCATTGTCTAGTCTGTAGAAGTCTGTGCGTCCTTCCATGGATATGCTTCCCCAGACCATCACTGACCCACCACCAAAATGGTCATGCTGAACAATGTTACAGGCAGCATAACATTTTCCATGGCTTCTCCAGGCCCTTTCACATCTGTCAAGTGTGCTCAGGGTGAACCTGCTCTCATATGTGAAAAGCAGAAGGCACCAGTGGTGGACCTGCCAATTCTGGTGTTCAGTGGCAAAAGCCGATCGAGCTCTATGGTGCCACGCAGTGAGCACAGGGCCCACTAGAGGACATTGGTCTCTCAGTCCTTCTTCATGAAGTCTGTTTCTGATTGTTTGGTCAGAGACATTCATACCAGTGGCCTACTGTAGGTCATTTTGTAGGGCTCTGGCAGTGCTTATCCTGTTCCTCCTTTCACAAAGGAGCAGATACTGGTCCTGCTGATGGGGTAAGACCCTACTACGGCCCTTTCCAGATCTCCTAGAGTAACTGCCTGTCTCCTGGAATCTCCTCCATGGTCTTGAGACTGTGCTAGGAGACACAAACCTTCTGGCAATGGTACGTATTGTTGTGCCATCCTGGAGGGATTGGACTGCCTGTGCAACCTCTGTAGGGTCCAGGTATCACCTGATGCTACCAGTAGTGACACCAACCCTAGCCAAATGCAAAACTAGTGAAAAACAGTCAGAAAAGATGAGTAGGGAAAAAAATGTCAGTGGCCTCCACCTGAAAAACCATTCCTGTTTTGGGGGTCATCTAATTGTTGCCCATCTAATGCACCTGTTGTTAATTTCATTAACACCAAAGCAGATGAAACTGATTAAGAACCCCCTCTGCTACTTAAGTGACCAGATCAATATCCCAGGAGTTTAATTGACTTGATGCTATACTCTGATTAAAAAGTGTTCCTTTCATTTCTTTTGAGCAGTGTGTATATATATATATATATATATAAATCAGAACAGGCGTTCATTTGGAACTAAGTATAGACCCCCCTACCTCAGTACAGCCTCCCCTGTCCGCTACGTATAGACCCCCCCACCTCAGTACAGCCTCCCCTGTCCACTACGTATAGACCCCCCACCTCAGTACAGCCTCCCCTGTCCACTACGTATAGCCCCCCCCACATCAGCACAGACCCCCCTCTCCACTTAGTATAGACTCCCCCTACCTCAGTACAGACCCCCCCTCTCCACTAAGTATAGACGCCCCTTCCTCAGGACAGACCCCCCTCTCCAGTAAGTGTAGACCCCCCTACCTCAGTACAGACCCCCCTCCGCTAAGTATAGACCCCCCCACCTCAGTACAGACCCCCCCCCTCCACTAATTATAGACCCCCCTACCTCAGTACAGACACCCCTCTCCAGTAAGTATAGACCCCTCCTACCTCAGTACAGACTCCCCTCTCCATGAAGTATAGACCCCCCACCTCAGTACAGACTCCTCTCTCCACTAAGTATAGACCCCCCCACCTCAATACAGACCCCCCTCCACTAATTATAGACCCCCTTACCTCAGTACAGACCCCCCTCTCCAGTAAGTATAGACCCCCCTACCTCAGTACAGACTCCCCTCTCCACTAAGTATAGACCCCCTACCTCAGTACAGACAACCCTCTCCTGTAAGTATAGACCCCACCCCACCTCAGTACAGACCCCCCTCTCCAGCAAGTATAGACCCCCCCCACCTCAGTACAGACTCTTCCTCTCCACTAAGTATAGACCCCCCTACCTCAGTACAGACTCCCCTCTCCACTAAGTATAGACCCCCCTCTACCTCAGTACAGACTCCCCTCTCCACTAAGTATAGACCCCCCCTACCTCAGTACAGATCCCCCTCTCCACTAAGTATAGACCCCCCCTACTACAGTACAGACCCCCCTGTCCAGTAAGTATAGACCCCTCCTACCTCAGTACAGACAACCCTCTCCACTACGTATAGACCCCCCCACCTCAGTACAGACCCCTCTCTCCACTAAGTATAGACACCCCTACCTCAGTACAGACCCCCCTCTCAAGTAAGTATAGACCCCCCCTAACTCAGTACAGACTCCCTCTCCAATAAGTATAGACCCCCCCTACCTCAGTACAGACCCCCCTCTCCAGTAAGTATAGACCCCCCCCCCACCTCAGTACAGACAACGCTCTCCTGTAAGTACTGTATAGACCCCGCTACCTCAGTACAGACTACCCTCTCCAGTAAGTATAGACCTCACTACCTCAGTACAGACCACCCTCTCCACTAAGTATAGACCCCCCACCTCAGTACAGACTCCCCTCTCATGTAAGTATAGACCGCCCCTACCTCAGTAAGACCCCCCCTCTCCAGTAAGTATAGACTCCCCCTACCTCAGTACAGACCCCCCTCTCCAGTAAGTATAGACTCCCCCTACCTCAGTACAGACTCCCCTCTCCAGTACGTATAGACCCCCCTACCTCAGTACAGACCAGGGGCGGACTGACCATTTGGAAACTTGGGCACTGCCCGAGAGCCCGGGGTCAGTAGGGGGCCCCATGAGATGCCCCTGGTACCTTTTTCATAGGCTTTTTTGAGTTTGGGCAAGGACACAAGGGCCCCATGATCCCCTATTGCCCGGGGGCCAAATGAGTTGTCAGTCCGCCCCTGGTACAGACCCCCCCTCTCCAGTAAGTATAGACTCCCCCTACCTCAGTACAGATCCCCCTCTCCAGTAAGTATAGACCGCCCACCTCAGTACAGACCCCCCCTCTCCATTAAGTATAGACCCCCCCACCTCAGTACAGACCCCCCCTATCCAGCAAGAAGAGGAGCTTAGGCTCGTTAGGTAGGAACGATGCAGAGATACTGTATATAAGAGTGATGGAAAAGTTGAAGCATCATTTTGCTATACATCATGACTTTGATCGTGTTCCAAGAAAAACGCAGTCATTTTAGAAGAGCAGAGTTCAGCTTTAAAAAAGGAACTACTAATGTAACTTTTTTTTTAAATCCCCATAACCAGCTAGCAGATGTAAAGGTGCGTGATAAGTAGAGGTTCCTGTTACATATTTTAGTCAGTAATCATAGTGAAAGTCAATCTGAAAGTATTGCTGATATATTTTTATTGGAATAATAACACGTATTACCTTCATGTTGTATACTGATTGGCAGGCACAGCCTTTAGCAAGTATCAGGTAGTGCAGTTGCTATGTAACTGCTCTGAAAAAGTCAGTTGAAAGAAAATCCAAAAAGGTGAGTTGTTTTCTATGGAATGTATAAAGCAGAAGTTACAGCACCTGACTAAAGAAAGAATTCACTAGAGAAACCCCCGATGCATTCATTAAGTGAACTTGTGAAAGTACCATAAAATCTTCAAAAATCAGGTCCCATGACCTGGGGGCCCTGATTACTATTTTAGAAGACGTAGCTCGGGATCGGGGTCCCTGCGCAGGTTCAAGCCAGTACCATGTAATGTAGTCACATGACACCGGAATACTCAATAGATGTGGGAGGCAGAAGTGGGAGAATTGTGTCCGTTTTATTAGGGCTGCAGGGTATGGGGGAGCATGTGTCCGTCTTGCATGCGAAAGTGCTTGCATCTAGCAACCAATTAAAATGCAATATTCCCATCGCATCGCATTCCTGGAAAAGGCTGAAGAGTAGGCAGGTGCTGCAGCAGATACCAGCTGGAGACCGGTGACACCATAGATCAAAGTTTACAGATGATGATCAAAGGGATCCTGTGCAACCCTGAACCATTGCACCTTACTACTGTGATGTGACCTTTTTAAATAAACGTTTGGACATTTAGCTATCAACCCTTATATATACCCAGTGAAGTGTATACTTCAGGTGATACACAAATGAAACAAATCCTCCTCCATACGTTGTACCTGTTTTTCTGCAGTCTTCTCTTCCCTGCATCAATTCAAAGTCCAGAATTTATACAGCTTGTCTGAGCTTTCAGAAAGCAGGGGGCGGGGAGCTGAGGTTACATTCTGCAGATCTCAGTGAGAGCGGATTGGAGGGAAGGGACATCCCCCCCCCCTCACCTTCATGCAGCACATAGGAACAGAGCTAAAGCTGTCAATCACAAGCTGTGTGCTGGAGGTCCCTCCACTGTCATTTTTTTTTTCTTGGCGTCAGGAGAACCTGTCAGAAGTGACTAATGCAGATAGAACAAGGGAGCAGACAGAAGTTAAACTTAAGCTGGGTTTATTTGTTCACTCAACCAGCGGGTTGAACAAAATAAAACTAACAGAACCCCACATCAACACAAGTGATATTGATGCACGGATCTCTCCCACCATGTCTTTGTATGACAGAACTCCCCCTGCTACTAGAGTATACAGATTTGTGCTGCAGCCATTGGCTGCAAGCACTGATTGAATGCTTATTCTCCAACAGGGGCGTATTCTGTTGACTAGACAGCAATATACACAATCCAAAAATCATCCAGTTCCTGCTGAACCAACTAACTTTCAGTATGTGAATACCCAGCTTTATTGCTCGGCATTGAGACAAGTACACACTACAGAGGGATATGCTTTGTTCATATTTCATGTCTGAGATTTACAACCACTTTAAATCACTTAAACCCTTCTACATTTAGCTTTCCCTGCAGTTGGAATTTCATTTATGGTGAGATTGTCCATAAGGGTCCTTTCAGACTGCGTTCTGTTTTGTTCCCCCTCTGAATCTGAGCTGAACAGGATGGAAAGTCATTTTATGACATCCTTTTCATTTAGTGTTTATCCACATATTGAAAGAGGACTATAGTGGACCCATGTTGGATCTATGGAATGATAGATGTAAATGGACTACCTCTGATCCATTAAGTTTAGGCCCAGAAAAACGGAAAAGGGCACATGCTTTTCTGTTTTTTGGGGTTTTTTTTTCTGGACAGAGATTAAGATAAGTGGATGTAAGCAGACACAAGTCTGTTTACATCTGCCTACCCATACTGTAGATCTGCATGGAGTCTGTTTACATTTGCCTTTTTACATCTGCCTATCCGTACTGTAGATCTGAATGGATCAGGTTGACCCGAAAAACGTTTGGTAGGTGCAGTTAGCTTGCCTGCCACTAGATGGCTTTGTTGCTATTTTGGCATGTTAATGGGAAACTGTAAGCAGGTGTTAGCTCTCATTCTAGAGTAATCCCTCCTCTAGTGATGTCATGGGTGGAGTTTGTGCCCATATGAATGCCAGCTGTGGTTGGAGCCCAGTGTAGATGGGGTATGTAAAAAGCTACCCCAGATCTACTAAAATGTAGTGCAACACATAGCTTATCCAAAAGGCAAGGTGGTCTTCTGCAGGTCCTTTAGCCGGGTACGTAAAGCCTTGGGGGATTGCAGAGTTCTCGTATGTGAGTAATAGTGGAAGCCTTGACATGAGATTGTCATTTGGGAGCGTGCCCTGGACAAAGCTTTAAAAGGGACTTTGGGAAGAGACTGGTATACTAGTGGAAGCATCTTGTCCCGCTGACCCAAAGCTGTAGGTCCTGTGACTTGGTGATGGAAGTCTAGGGCTGTAGACTTAGTATACATATGGAAGTAGTCCCAACTCTGCAGTGCTTTCAAGGAGGGGAATAGAGGAGAGATGAGATGGTGTTGGTGGGTGACAGCTTGACTCATGTGTGGCCATAGAAGGTGGTCGAAGCACACACAATAATTACTAGCCTTCCAGGCATTTAGACCTTCCCCTGTAGCTCTCACTCTCCTCCTCTTGTTGCTCAGGTGGGCACTGGTGACAGGATCCTCTGTTCACCCTCCTGGTTGCACAGCTGCACCCTTTCTACTAGGGGTAACCAGGTGCTGGCCTAACTCTCCCAGGGCTCGACATCCAGGTGATATCAGCCATGACTCTGCCACCACATCTACTGCGATACCTGAATAATTCCACTGAGAGGCCACATGTAGTTAACTTCCCTTTATTTAAGATGAAACTCAAAATTACAGCAATCCAGGTCTCAGACCCCCAACTCAGTCCAGCAACAAATATTTTGCACAGTCACTGTTGTGAGACTCTCTGAGACAGGTTATGTGCAATCAGGCCAAGCTAAGGGGAACCCCCTCCAGGAGGAACCCAGGAAAAGGGGCAGCCCTTTAGGAGACCATTCTATGTTTTGGCAAACCTTCCCATGGCCAAGGCTCTACTTCCACCATTATTATGGGGATCCTGCCAGGAAGGAAGTGTATTCACTCTCCTTCCTAGAAGGATTTTAAAGGAGCCACACTCCTAAGTGGGCCACCTAGTGGGCCCAACATCTCCTGGCCAATGGCTTAAATAAAAGATGAGTACTTGTGCTCTGCACTGAAGTGACTGCTCCAGAATATTTAACCTTGCTCATGAAGTTCTGCGCCAAAGATTCTGGTAATATGTGAAATCAAATGTGAAATGTCACAGGATGTATTGTGAAGATATGAAGTTGCAGTAAAGTGCTGAAAATGCATTTGTGTGTGGACATTACTTTATTCCAAATATTAGGGCCTCTGCAAAGGGATGTCATGAGAGGGCCTTTGGCCAGCATATGTGTATCCAATAAGGCAGCTACAAAGGCAGGCAACAAATTCTGCCCAATCATAAGTTCCCCTTCAGGGGCGGACTGACCATTTAGAAACTCGGGCACTGCCGAGGGCCCGGGGTCAGTAGGGGGTCCCATGAGATGCCCCTGGTACCTTTTTCATAGGCTTTTTTGAGTTTGGGCAAGGACACAGGGGCCCCATGATCCCCTGTTGCCCGGGGGCCCCATGAGTTGTCAGTCTGCCCCTGTCCCCCTTACAAACTAATAGGCAGACCTAATCAGAAAGCCTGTGTTTAAGGGTCCTATGGCTTGTCTACTAAAGAGATCCAGATACTTCAGCTTTCCTCATTAGATATTTGTTCAGATGCTTATAATAAACACAGACCCTCCATTCTGGAATGGACAAGGTGAAACAAACAGTCATTTCTGTGGAATATAAAAAGGTAAACATTTGCATCAAAGTTTTATTTTTAATACTTGCAATGTACGTCGATCACCCACAGGGAAATATTTTTTTATCAACAAAAGTGCTTGGTGCCTTCTAGTTGCAGGTCCATATATATATATACTGTATATACTGTATATGTGTGGGTGTGTGTGACTACAGAGAAAGAAGAGAAAGAGAGAGATAACAAAGGGAGGGGTAGTTGTTATATATTTATAAATATGATTGTGGATACAAGGATCTCAATTACGTTAATACATTCATAAATAAACATACAGTAATCTGGATATTATAGAAATTGAAGGAAGAAGACAGTAAATTATTTTCCTTCATTCCCTCTCAATGCTCCACTTATTCTTCTGTCTTCACTTGTTTCTCTATGTAAGTTGCTGTGTTTCCATGGCAAAGCACATCTGACGTTCGGAACTATGTCACATTGGTTGTCAAGTGGTTTCACCAAGAAGCCTGCAATGATGGAATATCTATAGAATGTCATTTGAGCATTGTATTTGGCTATAAATGAAATAATAAAAGGAAAGTGTATATTATGTCAGCTTTCAATTTTTTATCACTGAAAGGGAAAATCCAGAAAAAAAGATAAAAATTACATAAAGTGGTACTTGTGGTACATGTGGGATCTGTATACTTTTAAAATCTACCCATCCATTCATAGATACATTCATCTGTATTTTTTCGGAAACGTCCCTCAAGAGCCTGGTAAACGTGATCTTATAATATGTTATGTTTGTTATCTTACTATTCTTTTTTTTTTTCATTTGGGCACATATTTTAATATCTGATTGTAGAATATGCATTCAATGTATCAACAACTATGCAGTGTGCGGGCCTGTGTCTGGAAGGTCCAGTTAATTCCAGCATGAAAAGACTGGTGCTGGCTCAAGCGTGTGGGCATATTAATGCGCTTGGCCCTGTACTTAGGCTACGTTCACACTAGCCTTGTTTGCAAGCAGCAGACAGGCATTTGGGAAGCGTTTTTACCGCTTCCCAAACGCCTGGGAAAAAACGCTCCACAAACGCCGGACCAACGCTTGTCAAAAGCTATAGGGGCATTTGACAAGAGTTGGAAAAACAGTCAAGTGTGAACGAGCCCTTAGGGAGACTGATTGGCAAGCAATAGCGTGTGCATCTCACAGGGTGTTCACACTCAGCACTGGTGTTGGTGCCAAGCAACCTATATAGACTGGAATACTACATGGAGGGATTGCTGGGTGGTCTTTAGCTAGTTTCTGGTATCCAGTGACCTGACTTGTTCTGCCTTCCTATGTATGATATGGATTGCTTTGTGACCTGCTCCTGGACCTTTGCCTACCTGTTGGTACCTCAGCTGCCTGGTTGACTGTTTATTACCTTTGCAGCTGTTATCATCCTTGGATTGAACTCCCAGCTTTGGCTTCTGTCTCCTGAATTGGTAACTCTGCTGCCTGACTATTACCAGTCTTGGCTTGAACTCTTGATTCTGTCTCCTGAATTGGTTCCTCTGCTGTTTACGTGTTTCTGACCTCAGCTTGTATCCTGTCCACGTTTTTGTCTCCTGCTCTGGTACCATGGTGTCCAAGCATCTGGTTCCTGTCCAGTGGTGTACAGCCTCCTGTTTTTCACGTCTACCAGACTTGACTATGCAATGCTGGCTGCTAATACCGTCCAGTTTGTGAGCTCACATGTTGCCACTCTAAGGCAGCCCATACATGATTCTTTTTTTTTGTTCAACCTGCCGGTTGAGTATAGAAAAAAAAGAGCAGATTCCCCCCATCCACACATTCCATGTGAATAGTCTAATTTTTTTTTTTTTTGCTCAAACCATTGGTTGAACAATAAAGTAAGAAAAAAAAAAACTTCAAGCTGATAACTGGGAGCCTTCCACGCTATCAGAATACAATGATCACTGTAGCTATGCAATAGCTGGAAGCACTGATTGGTCGGGAAAAACCCAACAGGCTAGTTGTATACAAGTCGATTGATAGAGCGACTTGTATACAACCAGCCTGCTCATACATGGATTGAAATTCAGCCGGTCCCCACAGAACCAGCCGAATTTTGATACATGTATGGATGGCTTAAGGGGATTTAGACAGGAGGTGCAAGCAGGACCGTGGATAAGGGGGTACCACCAGTCCTTTATGAGACCCAGGCCAGCAGGGGGGCCCAGGCACCTGGGTGAATCAGATGTGAACAGGGAGGTTGATCAACACAGCGGGGGAATAATTACTTTAACCCGAATTTGACAGGTACCCACTTCCACTGCAATCGCCTAGGCCATAGGAAGCAGAAGTTGGCCTCGCCCCCTCCAACCCCGTAGTCTTCTGGGAAATGTGACAGGTCCCAGAAGACTGCGGGGCCATTCACAAAGTGCAGCACTTCTCAAGCATGCGCAGTTGGCACTCGTCTGTGAAGCCACAAGCTGTCACTATGGGACATAGTGTCCACACTGAAGATGCCAGCGCCAGGGAGAGAAGCCGGATAATCTGAATGATATGATTCAAAACAACAGAGAAATAACTTCAGTAAAACAAAGCAAACAAAATCAAATAAGCATGAGCCATTTATAAAGGTCGAGCAAAAATAAATTCAGACTGTGCCTCTCTCATGGGAGTCCCTATCAGTGTCCCCCCTACAAATGGGTCCCCATCAGAGCCCCCTGTACATCACAGCCCACATGAGAGTCTGTCCTTATGTGAGGGGCCCCATCAGAGCCTCCTGTACATCATAGTCCACATAAGAGCCCCTCCTTATGTCAGGGTTCCCATCAGAGCCTACTGTACATCATAGTCCACATGAGTGTCCCTCCTTATGTCAGGGTGCTATGTAATGAAAACAAAAAGGATAAAGAAAAGTATTAGCATGGTGATGGAAATAGGGGGGGGGGGGGCTGTGTAACCAGGGAAGACAAAATATAAGGGGATTAAACATTTAATCCCAAAGAAGCCATAAATAAAGTGGTTCTGAACTCAGTGAATGAAGATTTGCTGTGTTGGGCCCCTTCCACACGGGCATTTAGTTTTTTTCATCAGGTCAGTCACGTTTTTTCCAAGCAAAAAATGGATCAGTTTACATCAGTTTTTCATCAGTTTACATCAGTTTTTTCATCCATTTACATCCATTTTTCATCCGTTTACATCCATTTATATCCATTTTTCGTCCATTTACATCCCTTTTTGTATCCGTTTACATCCATGTATATCCGTTTTCATCCATTGTTATTCATTTACATCTGTTTTCGTCCATTTACATCTGTTTTCATCCATTTACATCTGTTTTTCGTCCATTTACATCCGTTTTCATCCATTTACATCTGTTTTTTGTCCATTTACATCAGTTTACATCCGTTTTCATCCATTTACATCTGTTTATCGTCCATTTACATCAGTATACATCCGTTTTTCAGCCATTTTCATCCATTTACATCCATTAGCATCTGTTTTTTGTCTGCTCTGGGTTTTTCCACAGAAGAAAAATAGGGTTTTCTTCCAGTAAAAAAAAACGGATGTTAACAGAGGATACGGACATTAATGGATGTAAACAGATGATTATCTGTTTATATCCGCTAGTCCATAGAAATACATGGGTGTCCGCTTTTCATCCGTAAATGGAGAGATGAAAAACGGAGATACTGTGTGAAAAAGGGGCCTAACAGTGAACATATAGAAATGTCAACGATGCTTAAGCATTACTCCAAAAATGTATATTTTATCTTCAATTACTTCTGAAAATGATGCAATTTGATTATAGGCGGTAAGAGCACTCATGACTAATTCTCTTTATTGCAGTAATAATGATTTATTGGTCATCTTCAGAGTTGTCACACTAGTGACTTGAAGGCCATTAAAGAGATAGGCAGTGAATGTGACGCTACAAAGGGAGACAGAGGCCAGTTTTCATACAACAGAGAGAGTTCGATGCTGTGAGTGGTCATGGAGTCCATCTTCATTGGATTATTACCAGGGACCACATGTGGATTGACATGGAAGGGAAAGTTTGTGATTTTTCTTAAAGCAGTATTAAACCCCAAGCCAAAATGTAATATTTTGCTGTTTACCAGTCATTAGATGTGATGGCTGCATTCGTTTTCTTTTTTTAGGCTTTTTCCATCTATTTTCCCCTAGTGATCTGGCCACCTCCTGTATTAGATTGCCCCCACTCTGGATGAAGGTGCACAGGGGGCACTTTTGAAGAGCAACATTGTCAGCCTGGGGAGTAGGGGGAGTGTTAGATGTTTTAGCAAATTTAAGTACACTAACAAATTGAAGCTAAACTCCAGCGAATACTTTAGAAGCAGATAACTCAAACAGGTTTTTCTTTTGGGATAAAGGTTTTACATAAATAAAAGTTGATCATTGTGTGCACCCGTCACTGGTAAATGGTTTGTCTCAATTCTGTAACTGATTCATTCTGCTGGAGAGCTTGTTCTGTTGAAAAACAACAGACTTACTAGCTGGATAATCAGATGAAAATAGATGAAAGAAAGCATAAAAAAGAGATTGAATGCAGTCATCACATCTAAAAATTGGTAAGCTATAATATAAGAAATGTTTGCTTTTGGGTTTACCACTTTAAGGCAGCCTCTTTTGGATGTACTGTATATACTGTACAACAGTCTGCATCTCCTTTGGTTCACTTGTGAGTTCCATTCTCTAAAGTTCTGGTGCCCAACTGTGGCCCTTTGGTATATGATGTGTGGCCCTCGGACCTCAGCAATTTGGGGTGGGAACATTGATTAGGATAATAACATTGATCTCTACTAGCGTCATGTATCATGTTCCCAGTCACAGACTTGGGCTGCAGGAGAACCTTTGCCTGGAGAGCTCTGTGTTTTATTGTGTTTTCCAGAAAGAACTATCATTGTAACATATGGCTTTCTGTGTATAATGTATTCCTAGTGGACGTCTGGATTGTCTGGGATGGGCATTGTCTATGATAAGAAGTGGTGTGGCCTTTTCACAAGGCATCAGAGAGGCCTGGGGGGCAATTGCCCCCCAGCCAAGTACGTACCTGCTCACTGAAATACAGGACCTCACTGATTTAATAGAGGAAAATGTGCACTTAACTCTCCTATCAAACCAGATATTAAAACCGATCTATCAGTAAATGAGAGATAAAAATCCATGATGTCAAGGTGGCATACACCTTGTTGGACTTAACCATTGTAAACCAACACATTTGAAATGGTAAAATACTCTGGACTTCAACTGTCCGTGCCGACCTATAGCAGAAATACTGCTACAGGGTGGCATCGGTGCATAAAATCACATATACAGTGGGGATCGAAAGTTTGGGCACCCCAGCTAAAAGTTTGTATTAATGTGCATAAAGAAGCCAAGGAAAGATGGAAAAATCTCCAAAAGGCATCAAATTACAGATTAGACATTCTTATAATATGTCAACAAAAGTTAGATTTTATTTCCATCATTTACACTTTCAAAATAACAGAAAACAAAAAAATGGCGTCTGCAAAAGTTTGGGCACCCTGCAGAATTTATAGCATGCACTGCCCCCTTTGCAATGCTGAGACCTGCCAGTGTCATGGATTGTTCTCAATCATCGTCTGGGAAGCCCAGGCGATGTCAATCTCAAAGGTTTTAAATGCCCAGACTCATCTGACCTTGCCCCAACAATCAGCACCATGGGTTCTTCTAAGCAGTTGTCTAGAAAACTGAAACTGAAAATAGTTGACGCTCACAAAGCTGGAGAAGGCTATAAGAAGATAGCAAAGCATTTTCAGATGTCAATATCCTCTGTTCGGAATGTAATTAAGAAATGGCAGTCATCAGGAACAGTGGAAGTTAAAGCAAGATCTGGAAGACCAAAAAAAATATCAGACAGAACAGCTCGCAGGATTATGAGAAAAACAATTCAAAACCCACGTTTGACTGCACGATCCCTCCAGAAAGATCTGGCAGACACTGGAGTTGTGGTACACTATTCCACTATAAAGAGATACTTGTATAAATATGGTCTTCATGGAAGAGTCATCAGAAGAAAACCTCTTCTACATCCTCAACACAAAAATCATCGTTTGAACTTTGCAAATGAACATATAGACAAGCCTGATGCATTTTGGAAACAAGTTCTGCGGACCGATGAGGTTAAAATTGAACTTTTTGGCCGGAATGAGCAAAGGTACGTTTGGAGAAGAAGGGGCACAGAATTTAATGAAAAGAACCTCTGTCCAAAAGTTAAGCATGGGGTTGGATCAATCATGCTTTGGGGTTGTGTTGCAGCCAGTGGCACAGGGAACATCTCACAAGTAGAAGGAAAAATGGATTCAATAAAATTTCAGCAAATTTTGGATGGTAACTTGATGCCATCTGTGAAAAAGCTGAAGTTAAAGAGAGGATGGCTTCTACAAATGGATAATGATCCTAAACACACCTCGAAATCCACGGGGGATTACATCAAGAGGCATAAACTGAAGGTTTTGCCATGGCCTTCACAATCTCCTGACCTCAACATAATTGAAAATCTATGGATAGACCTTAAAAGAGCAGTGCGTGACAGACAGCCCAGAAATCTCAAAGAACTGGAAGACTTTTGTAAGGAAGAATGGGCAAAGATACCTCAAAGAAGAATTGAAAGACTCTTGGCTGGCTACAAAAAGCGTTTACAAGCTGTGATACTTGCCAAAGGGGGCAGTACAAGATATTAACTCTGCAGGGTGCCCAAACTTTTGCAGACGCCATTTTTTAAGTTTTCTGTTATTTTGAAAGTGTAAATGATGGAAATAAAATCTAACTTTTGTTGACATATAAGAATGTCTAATCTGTAATTTGACGCCTTTTGGAGATTTTTCCATCTTTCCTTGGCTTCTTTATGCACATTAATACAAATTTTTAGCTGGGGTGCCCAAACTTTCGATCCCCACTGTATATATGTAATTTAGCAGTTCTGGGTAGGGGGCACATGCGGCCATGGCTGTCAATCTCCAGGTCCTGGCTGGTGATTTCTTGCCGGCACCCAGTGATTGCCGAGTATCTTCGAGTGGGGGAGAGACCTGTGTATAAACAGTACAGATCTCTCCCCTGTCAGCTCCTGCGCACTGCTCTGTATGGCTCTGCATAGGCTTTTTTTTTAGCACTTATCACTGTATTAGTGTCACTGGGGATATCAGTGACACCAAGTCAGTTCCCCCCAGTGTCAGAATGCCTGCTGCAGTCCCACTATAAGTTGCTGACCGCGGCCATTACTAGTAAAAAGAAATTTAATTCCAGTATATATACCGCCATTTGTAAACACTATAACTTTCACATAAACCAATTAATTTACATGTATTGGGATTTTTTTTAGCAAAGACATGTAGCAAAATACATTTTGAGCTAAATTTATGACGAAATTAGATTTTTAAAATTTTTTACTGGACATGTTTAATAGTATATATTTTTTTCTCAAAATTGTCGGTCTTTTTTTTTTGTAGCGCAAAAAAATTAAAAAATGCACAGGCTATCACATACCACCAAAAGAAAGAATTATTTGTGGTTAAAAAAAGGACGTAAATGTAATTTGAGTACAGCGTTGCATGACTGGATGGACTTTTGTATTTTTTGTAACTATTTAAGGATTAGGGTAATTTTAGGCATTGCTGGTGTCACATGATTTTTTTGGAATAGTAAAGACAGAACAGTTCCATGTGACTGTGGATGCGGTCAGTTTAGGTGAAGTTAAAAATCATAAAGAAAAGGAAAAAAGGAAGTAAGCTTAACCACTGAGATTGCTCATGAGTGAATAGGAAGACCATAGGAATAATCTCTATATACTCTGTCTGGGCTACACACCTACACCAAGACAAAATGGGAGGTTAGGGTCCTCTTAAAAAAGGAGAGTCTGGTTCTATGGACAAGAACTGTTCTTGCTTTAGGCCTCTTTCACACGGGCATTCTGTATGTCCGTTTTTCATCTGTCCGTTTATGGATGAAAAATGGACACCTACAGTTGTGTTCAAAATAATAGCGGTCAGAGATCACTAACCTGATCAATCACTGTTTTTGGTAGAAATGATATTTCTATATGGCAGATAATTTACTAGCAGGTGTAGTAGAGTAATAGAAATCCAACAGACCCAACAGTCATGACATGCATGCTGCTGATTCTGTGTAATTGAATCATTAATTGAAAGGGGCATGTTCAAAATAATAGCAGTGTGGACTTCTATTAGTGAGGTCATTCATTCTTTGAAAAACAGGTGGCAATTATTGCCCTTATTTAGGGAAGGAAGGCAGCAAATGTTGTACATGCTGGTTACAGTGCATTTCTCTCTGAAATTCTGAGGGAAATGGGTCGTTCCAGACATTGTTCAGAAGAACAGCGTACCTTGATTAAAAAGTTGATTGGAGAGGGGAAAACATATAAAGAAGTGCAGAAAATGATA